>NC_089141.1:31993204-32593204 GCF_009819655.1 Sylvia atricapilla | reverse complement strand
TTGCTCGACAGAGGCCCTTCCCTGAAGCTGCAAGCCTGGCTGCTCCAGGTACGCAACCCATCAACCATGCTCCTGCAAACAACTGGACATGGCAATGAGGAACCCCAGGTGGGCCAGCTCCTGCCTTTCCAAGGGCCAGCCACTCCTACAACACAGCTACAAAAGGCGTAGCTTGTTAAAACTGTCAAACCTGGAGCAATGACACCCAATCCAGGTTCCTAATTAATTAAATTCCACTTGCAGGGAGGAAAGGAACATGGGTAATATAAAGGCTTTGACTGATATAATGATTGACTTGTTTTGACAGGTACCACTGTTATGTCCAGTTTATGTGAGTAAACAAACTATAAAAATGTTAATTATAAACAGAGGAGTACCAGGGAATGTCTCCCCATGCCCTTTGCTCAAGCCTCTTCTTGGCAGTTTCAGCTTTCCTGGAGGACACATATAGCACATATTTACAATAACACCTCACAACTGTGGACATTTAATATGCTTGTTATAGCTGTGACTTATGACTATTGTTCATTATTGACAGCAGGTTCCTCTTTTATTTGGTGCCCACAAAAAAATAAACTACACTGTAAAATAAAAAAAAAATTATAAAATACATAAAATAAAAACTAAAGTTTTTGTCACAATAATTATACAATGTTACAAAGAAGGACCAATGTTCCTCTACAGAGCTCTGTCTTTCTCTGCCATCCTATGAGTCAGCTCCTAAGAAACTTTTAATCCCAAGTATATGAAGTCACTTTATCTCATCTCCTTCATGCTGCAGCAGTAGAGTCAAACTTTAATTTATTTGAGTTCTTATAGCAATTCTTATGCCTGATGCATGTGACATCTTATGCCAGAAGGATTTATATGAATAAAATTTGACTACATTTTGTCCTGTGGATGAAAAAGTAAATCTAAAGTCCAGTATGATTCATATGACTTTCACTAATATTCATAACATATTTGAAAGCTGTCTAATTTCACTGCCGTTGTTAATTCTTGTTTCAGTCCCTGATCCCAGATCATTTCAGAGGGCTCTTTTTGTAACTAACAACTGGATAACAGCCTAGACCACGAAAAAGGCCCAAGCCTCTACACATCTAACAGAGCATATTGTTATCTGGTGTTATCTTTCTAATGGCCTTGGGTTAAAAACTTTAAGCATCTTCCTTATTGTTCTGACATTTTCTTTCAGAAATATCTAGTGTTTCAGGTTATTTCCCAGTTGGTGTCAGATAGAATAAAAATGATGTACAGTGCCACTAGATAAGAAAATTGTCCAAAACTACCTTACAGAAAGTGAAAACTATTGTTCCCCTTACACTGTGTGGCATTATACATTCATGCCTTCAGGTATTTACCCAGCCGTTTTTACACATTCCCTTTGTTCTTGCCCACAGCCCTTTTTATAGTTATTATTTTCTTTAATCCCTATATTCTGGCTCCCAGTGCATCACCTCTCCATACCACTGATGCAACAGGGATGTCAGACTACATGAGGATGACCCTGAGCAGCACACACAGCACTCCCACCGAGTACGGGCAGCGTGCTCACAGGAGATGCTATGGCTGGATGCTGCTTGGAAACTGGGATTATGCAGTAGGCAAAGAGAACTCTTTTCTTGCAAACAGTCACTGTTACTTTTCTGTATGGAGACAGATTTTCGTTGAGGTTTTAATAAAAATTAAACAGTAATTTTTTTTTTCATTTTATTTGCCTTTTAGCTGAATTTTTAGCTCTGCAAATTCAGATTTTCAAACTACATTAGTATAGTTAGATCTAATTTTAACTAGTCTTGCTTGATTTAATAAAAAGAAAAAAGATAATTTAAAACATTATAGTAACAAACTTGCTGCACAGCCCAGTGCAAGATTGTGCAGAGGTGTGTCCTTGATTCTTGATAAAACAGAGATATTGATCTCACTGAGATTAAAACTGCTTCAAGACACTGCTGCATATGTATATTCATACTATCACAAAGAGTCTCTGAAGGCTAAAGGCTTGGAAAAACAGCAGCCAGCTAAAACTCAGAGGTGAGACTGTGGTGGTGGCTGCCATCTGGTGATGGAGGGGTGATTTCCATACCTTTCATTGAGACTATCTAAACAGGTTTTCAGCATATATAATTTTTAAATTTGGCTACCATGCTGCTAACTACAGTTCTTTTTATCTGTTCCAAAACAGCTTCCTGTTGAGATGTCCTGGAAAACCCCTTCCCACAACTGCACTCCCTGAGCCTGCTCTTCTGCTGGAGCCAGGGGAGTGCAAAGTAATATTACATCTTCTCTTTGGACACAGGGTTCATCAGCATCATCTGAGACCCATGAAAGTCAGAAACACAAAAGAGTCCAGAATATGAAAAAACATCATCTAAGTTACTCAGTTGTAGCCTCAATAGCCAATATAAACAACTTCAGCCCTTTTCCAATTACTTTTTCATTTTTGGGTATCAAAATCCAACATTGCAGCCAAATTTATTAGGTTAAAATATGAAAGAAAGAAATCTGTTCTCACGAAATATGAAAGAATGAAATCTGTTTTCAACATTACACTCCTTGGCTTAAAAAAAATCATTTACATTTCCAGCCAGAAAGGAAATGATGGGAAATTGAGATTATGATGCAAATGTTAATAAAGCTGCAAGGCAGCATTGTTTAAAAGTGCATGTTTAAAAACAATCATGCTGTAGGTATAGTAGATAAAGCATTGGTTTACATCATCATAATAGTAAAGCTAATCTTTCTATAATCTTTCATAAAGCCTTGAAAACACATCTTGTTAAATTACACTTCTATTTGTAGGAATTTGTAAGAATGTTCTTTAACAAGCAAATGAAAACAATCCCTTCATTTCTGTTGTTTTGCAGTTTAATGTTTTTCCCATTCTTATTTCTTGCTTGCATATATTTATCCCTAAAGATACATCCTCTTCAGTTATAGCAGAAAAGAAAGGAAATTGCAAATTAGGAAAATACACTTAGAGCCTCATTAGAACTTGTGCTTATTCTATATTTTTTACATTTATTCAAATTAATTAGGAATAAAATTCCCAGAAAGCATAGACAATGAGCAGTGGCCTAATTGCGTAACAGTAATCCTTAAGAATACTATTTGACATGAAAAGATCAGGGAATTTCCCTAATTATTCACAATAATCTGACTTTCAAAGCATTAATGAGATTCCAGTTCACTGAAAATCGTATTAAACCAGTGTAAGAGCAAGAAAAAGGAAATTACTTCATTTTTGACACATACTGACACTCTAAGAATTATAGCAAGAAGTTTGGTTCTTTGGAAATAAACATACAATACACCAAGTCTAAACACTTCACGTTAAGACCAGTCAAATTAGGTTCTTAAAAAAGTAAAGATTAGTGTTTTAAAACAGAACAATACAAGATCTGCCAGTTAGGAACAGGATTAACTGCTTATATCTGAAGTTTTTAAATGGCTTTCTCTTCTCACATCTCCATATGCCCACAACTGAACTGAATGGTCACTTCCTTGCAGGAAGCTTTTTGTATCCTTTCGGTGCACCCACAAGGACAAATAATCCTCAGATCCAGAGGCACTAAACCCCAGAATTTTTGATCAGGGTAGACATCATCTGGCTGGCTGCCTGGTGACAGAATCATTTATATCTTGCAGGGAATAATGTTAAACACAGCATAAGTGGCCTGTGTGGCTGAATGTGACATGAAGGGACTGCTAAAGGCTACCCATTTTTATCTGATACTTTCTTTTTTCTACTTTACCAGCATTTTTCTTGGCAAGAGATTTTGGGTTTGTTCTGTGTTTTTTTTTTTTTTTTTTTTTTTTTTTTAATCCTATCCTCTTTTGTTTATTGGGCAAAAATCAACTAGATATACAAGACTACAGATGAAGAAGACACCCTGGGAAGTGTTCAAAGCCAAGTTGGATGGAGCTTTCAGCAACCTGGTCTGGTAGAAGATGTCACTGCCCATGGCAAGTAGGATGGTGTGCAATGCTTTTTAGGGGTCCCTTCCAGCCCAAACCATTCCATGATTTTAAGCAGCTAGTTACCCTAATTAGCAGCAAAAAAGCCAGCTGGGGGGGTTGCACAATGCATTTTTAAAATTGTCATATGCTGACCTAAATATTCATTAATGCCAAAAGAGACAACTCTGATGTGCTCCCTGCCTTCCTTCCCACTGCCTGCCTTGGGTTAGCCATGAAAATGTCATAGCCAAATGGCAAATTGAAAATGGCATGAAAACCAAGCCAAATTAACCTGCATCACAGACCAGGTGCATACTGGCCATCATTCACAGACATGGCAGCAGTAAGAGCTGGCAGATGAAGATGGTGTTGGGTTCACACACCCCCTTTGCCTGCAGCATACTTTTGTACATGGCCCCTCATTACAGATCTGTGACTCCTATGGAGAGCACTGCAAGGTCACCACTGCTGCCCTGCAAACTCAATTTGAAGGATGTGGCAAGAGGGAAGATGCAGGGACAGAAGCAAGTAGCTTTAGTAAGTAGGAGAGAAATGGCTGTTTAGACTAGAAATGCATCTGCTAAAACAGTCAGTAAAAAAAAAAAACACTTTTACAGCATGAGTCCTACTGTGAGGAAAGGAAAAAAAAAAAAAAACAAACAAAAAAAACTGTTCTCCTAAGCTTAGAGAGAGAGAAAGAGAAGTTAACAATCATAGGTTTGTAAGGCTCTTGAGAGCTGAGCCAGGTCTATAGTGGAAGAAAACAGTGTAGTGATAATAAAGCTTATTCGATATTTCTGCAAGACACACTGGTACATTTAATCTCTTTTCCTGACTAGAGAATCAAATATGAAATCTTTAATCTTTCAAGAGAAACACAAGGCTTGAGAATCCAACGATTTAAGCACCTTTGTGTGCATTGTGAGAATGTCTAATCTAGAGTATAGTTATGTATGCAGGTTGAAAGAAGGGGGAAATGAAATTATCTCTCCTGTCCTATTTTTTTTCAAACTTTTAAGGCAATTAGCCTCATTACCATAAATATGCCCTTATGGCCACATTTATTTTAACTGCATCTCCTGTTAAAAATGCCATTTTCCATTAATATGCAACCAATAACCAACCAGTTATCTAAGGTTTTCATTTTGAAGATAGATATCTAGAAATAGGATCAGCACAGTAGATCTAGATCTCACTGGTGTGAGACCAAAAGAAGTCCCCTTTCCCTGACTGTCTCCTCTCCTCCAAAGACAATTCAACAAAATCTTGGAGGCCTTTTTTCTCTCTTTTCACTGTTTCTCTCTTTTCTCACTGTTCATGCTCTGCAAGTTCACTTGACCTTATTTAATTCCTGATGCTACATAAATTCAGACACATAATGTTTGGGCAAAGGAAAAAAATAACAGGGCACGGCTCCTCAGGAGTGCCAAGAGACAGACAGGCAGTTACAGAGACCTTGAATGACTACAATGAGAAGATCCAGAGCCTGCTATTGTTTTTTACATTATTAATTAACTTGGGTTCAAATCCTGAAACATGGTTCACTTTCCATGCACAAAATACACCAGCTGTTTCAGGTGTAGGTACCAGATTTATGCTGACAGTCGATCAGTTTGCCAGTCATTAACAAACAGTACCTATGTCATTTTCTGCACAAATTACTGTAATTACTGGCAGCAGAACAAGATATTTCATCTCCTAATAATGCAAATGAAAAGCATTTGTTCCTGCAGATGAGCACATCAAGATCGGCCTTCAAGTAGTTTTTACTTTTTGATGAAATGCTACATTTTTAAGTCTTTTTACTATGTAAATCTGTGCTTTTTTGTGCTTTTTCTTTTTTTTTTTTTTCTTTTTAACTGATACAGATTCATTTTTGAAATCTACAGACTTGACACAGGAGAAAATTACTCCAATTCGGGGAGAAATACTATTTGCTTTGTATAACATTAAATGATATATCTTTAAATGAGTATAGCTGGGTCTCTGCTAAGTTGAATGGCTCTTTGAGACAAATATTTAATAATTTGTCACCAATAAAATGGAAGCGGAAGGAGCAGTCTGTCAGTCTGGGATCTGTTTAACAACCATACATGTCAGGGACAGACTCATCAGTTCCTTTTATTTGTCCTCCATCTGATGAGGGAAATTTAACTTATCTTCTCATTCCTGTTGCAAAGTTGAACATAAATACTTTATTGAAAAGCTCTCTGTCAATTATGTTGAAGGTGGAAAATACAAAATTAAATCAAAGTTCATCTTGCAGCTCTTATCTATTTGCAATCAAATAGATAAATAAATAATCAACCTGTCATCCGTTCAGTTACTTCCTTCTTAAAAACACACAGAGAAATCAAGGCAAAAATGAACATGCAATTTTGCTTTTTTATCTAAGGCAATTTATGGAGCCGTGATAGTAAAAGTTGAACAGGTATATAAATGATACAGGGAAGGAAAATAGATGGTGCTTATTGAACAGAAGCAGCAAGACAAAGACACTCTGAAAATGGATTCATGAGTCATTGCACTTTGATTCTTTTTGTCTCTCTGAAACTGTAGTTTGGTCCCTTAGTTCAGTTTACTGATGATGATGTCTTGCAGCACTCTAGGAAGCAAAGTGAAGCAAAAATGTTTTATTTCCCAGTGAGAAGGCCCCTACACTCTCACAAAGTAAAATAAGCAAAGTCAGACCCTTGTGCCTTTCTAGAAGAGATGAGGGCAGGACCTCTAGTGCCAGTACAGGGGGTAAGGGCTTTAAACTGAAAGGCAGTAGATTTGGACTAGATATTGAGAAGAAACTCTTCACTGTCAGGGTGGTGAGGCACAGGTTGTCCAGAGAAGCTGTAGGTGCCCCACCACAGGAAGTGTTCAAGGATGGGGGTGTGTTGGATGGGGGTCTGAGAAACCTGGTGTAGTTGAAGATGTCCTTGATCATTGCAAGAAGACTGGGAGTAGATGACCTTTAAAGCTCCCTTCCAACTCAAAATATTCTTTAATCATTGTGTGATTCTATGACTTCTCAGAAATTATGCCAAATATTTGCTTAGGGAATTGTATTCTAGAATACCTAACTAGAAATAGAATGTGAACTCACATTTGAAACAGAATTACAGATTTTTTTCAGGCTGGTCTCAGACCATTAAATATTTTCTAAGAACTTGTGCTTAGCAGAATTGAAATGCAGAGTATAACACTAAAAATATAGTTGTTCAAGCCTGAGTTACACTACAGATTTTCTGAGAGTAAGAGTTTCCCTCTTAATGAGATATAGCATAACACAAGACCCTGCTGTTAGTCCCTTGAGGGGTTCTAGCTAGGAGGGATATTAACGTGGCCTTTCTATCAGCTTTTTCAGCTAATAATAAACACTGAACTTTCCTGCAATGCCAGAGCCAGGGTTTAGGTCAGCCTCTGGGAATTATATATGCAGCATTTCCAATGAAAAATGAAACCCTGGGGGAAAGAATGAATGTACTAACATCCTGATTTATTCACAGGCCATTTCTGGGCCCCATTTGGAAAATTTAAGCAGCTATTTGGATGAAAAGATTGATACTAGTGAGACTCACCCAAAGCCTACAAGACTGATTCTAGGTGTAAAGAAACTCAGCTCTGATTGGAGCTGGCCAAAACTGTTTATATCAAGACTTTATATCAAGACTGTTTTATGTCAAGACTTAGCATCAAAAGCCTTGGTGCAGTTCAAAGTAAAAGATTTTTTACTAGTCTCCAAATACTGAAACATGCTGTCAAAACACCCTTTGGTGAAGAACCAGCCATCCATGAGATCAAATTGTTCCCAAGGAGCATGATCCTAGCTTCAACAACAGAAGGATTGAAAAGACAGAGAAATGCAGATTAAGATTACAGATTATATGTTCTAATATTCATTAATATTTTCCCATGCACAGAAGTTTTTTCTAAAATGTTTTACCCTTCCTAAAGCAAAAAAAGATGGAAATGAAAAACATAAAATTACTGTTGAGGACAGGGAAAGAACACATTTTTTTGTCTGGAAGACATCTTCATTTCTGCAGATGGAGGATTTAAATAGCCCTATGCCTACTCTTTGCCTTCTAAATATAGTGAAATGAGAAAATTTTTTTATGAATCTTGGGACAGGAAGAAACTCATTATTCTTCTCAACCTGAGGTAGAAGCAGTTGCATTAGGTCTAACAAATGGCTGCGTAGCATACCCAGGTATTTCCCACGCTACAGACCTGATGTCCTCCCCGGTAATCACAATCCTCACTTCTTCTACATCTAGTACAAATCTTATTTATTACTTGTCTATTAAATTTTGTTTCACACCCTCCCTAGGGAGCACAGAGAGCAAACTCACTCTTCAAAGATGCACTGCAAGGCAAGATTGCTATCAGGTGCTGATAAACTGCCCCCCACCTCCCACTTAGTCTTTGGTACTTCAGATCACTCATTTATTCATTGTAGAACTGGCTTTCTAAATCTCTGATCATTTTTACAGCTTTCCTCTGGAGTCCCTCCAACGGGCATATACCCTTCTTGAAGTACAGAGCTCAAAGCTTTACCTGTACAGGATAAAAGGAATGCTCCTATGTCTTATAAACCATACTTCAGTTTCTAAAACCAAATACAGCATCTGAATGTTTCATCACAACACGATGTGTTAGAGACAAGATATTACAGCTAACAAAGTTCTGGCTACTCTCCACATGATTCGTTTTCTACAGTTTTATGTCAGCACTGTTTAGCAGATTAAGTGGTTATTTCTGCTGGAAGCACCATGCAGTTGACCCTGCTCAATTGCATCTTTGCTTTTTCAGACCACTTTCAGTGTTGAATCCTCCCAGCACACAGAATCATCTGAGAAAAAAATGAGGAAGCGCTGCAGAAGAGAACTATGGTCTCTTCTGGTTATTGTTACTCTTCAACCTTTTTCTAGATGCTTACAAAGAGATTTCCTACTTTTTCAAATATTCTTCTGAGATTCTAAAAATATACTGATGGCTTCACAGTCCCTTGGCTCCTCTTGTTAACTTCAATAAGGATGCATTTCCTGCTTCATCTTTGCAGTTTTTCACCTTTCCTTCTCCCCACATGTGTTCTAGCCTGGCTAGTCAGCACTCAGATTTCATCAGATAAATTCTGGTGGTCTGTCATCAAGATCATCAGGACCTGAGAGTGTGTGAGTATCTAGCTTCTCTAAGTGCTGCCAGACCTATTGCTTCTTCATTTGAGGCTTGGATTTTGTCCATTTGCTACTGATTTTGATCATGATAGCAACCTTATCAGAGATGACATTTCTGTGAAAACAGATGTCAGCAAAAAGGTAGGCACTTTTCATATCTTCTCTGGAAAGCACCTACAATCAAAACATCTCTCTATGACTGCCAAGTGCATCACTGAAACTACAATCCTGCATTACAGAGGGGGTCTGATTTGTTATAGCAAATATTTGTTATATTTGTTATATTTGTTATTATTTAAATGTGTAATCTAAAAATAACTTTCAGAAATTTTGGCTATGACATTTGGTAATAATTTGTATTTAGAAATGATACACATCTGATCTACAGTCTGTGGATAAGATTTCCCCCTGGCCTACCATTACGCTGAGTTTATTTTTCAATTACAGTATATAAAATGTAAATGTGCCCACAAAAAACAATTTTACTAAATTATTTGCCATAATTTTATGTTTCCTTATTTCAGTTCTGTTGGAGTGAATAATATGCCTTTCTATTAATTTTTTAAGACAGCCTACAAATTGTTTTGCATAAGAAACACAACAAACAAAAACCAAAACACAGTTTTGAGAAAGAAAAGTCTATCATGTCCTTATTTGCAAAAATCACTTTCCAAAATAAACATGTCAAGCATATCTTGGGGCTATTGTTCTTTTAGTTTATGCAACACATCTTTTATCATATCCTAAAGAGTTTTTATGTCATTATACCCTTTTTTACATGTCATGAAGCTCCAAGATCTTGCTTTGCAACGGTTTCTTTCTATCAGCAATAAAGATAGGACTTTTTTTTTTTTTCCTAAAGAATCCAAGAGCAGGTTTGCTATCTGTTCATGTGAGTTACTACTCAAAATTTAGAAGCCAACATCCCAGGTACTGAACACACTGAGGACAATGAGCTTTGTACTCTTGGAATATTTTGGATATTCTCCCTAGTGTTTATGGTTTCATGGAGATTTCCTCCATGAATATTAATTTGCTTTTTCAGGCTTTCAGAGTTGCATTTTTTCCCAAAAATTAGTCACTAAAGGTATAAGCATTCACCTATCTCCTTGCCTTTCTCACACAACAACAGCCAAAATCTCTACTGGAAGAGGTCAGAGTAATTTTTTTCATTCAACAAGCACACCAAATGTTTAATGTTGAGAAAAAATTATCAACTTGCCATTGGAACAAGTAGTAGAATTTCTGAATTAAAAAAATCTTGAGTGAGTCTCTGCAAGGTGAGAAGAACAAGTTATACTCTTATATATCAATGGCTTTACTGCCAACTCAAAAGAAGAAGAATTGAAGAGCAGCTGTCTAAGTGTCAGGGAGCACAAGACTTTGGCACATCAAGGCTTTTCTTTGTTTCTGTAACAATCTGACCATGTCTGCAACAGAGGAACCTTCACTGCATGTGAAAACTCAGCTGCCCTTAGTACACATCACTGACATGATGATACAGACAGAACCAGAACATTTTTGCACTGGAGTCCCAGAGCCTGGACTTCCTGGTCTCACATCTTATGACACCTCAATTGCAAAAAAGTATCATCTGCACAGACAGCACATTCCATGCCAAACAGCAAAGGGTCTTCCACTTGAACTCCAAAAAATAGCTGCCATTTCTAGGAATTCTAATACAATGTTTAGAGACACAAAACAAACAAAGAAAAAACCCTATAACTGATGAAGGAAACTGATGCAATTCTTCAAAGCTGCTGGACAGATATTCTAAAAAAATAAATGGCAAACCAAAGCTAAAATACTATAGGGAAATTTCTTTTTGACAAATGTATTATTTCTTTTGTTTTAATTGAGGATAACTGAAATTTCATTTAGAATTTGGAATACTGAAAGCAAAATGAGGATGACAGACCTGCAGAAAGGACTAGGGGAGTCCAGACAGGACTGGAAATAGCCAGATGAACAACTATTGCAATTAATCACTTTAGTGTTTGACTTCTAAGACAGTTACTCACTTCAGATATTCAGAGATGCCTTAAAGTAACTCCTTCCTTTTTTTCCAACTAGTGCAAACAAAAGAAGAACATTGACAATCTAAAATAATTTTTAAATAGGCTGCAATGTGATATTTTATTTACCACATCACTTGAATCTCTAAAGCCACAGTCAGCTTTGTAACTCCACCATTATTAGAATCTGTAATGCCTTCCTCAGAAGACTTAAAATACTGTCTGCCCATGCTTATGATTACAGGGGAAAAGAAGACAAGAAAAATGAAGAGACAAAAATGAAGACCTACATCTCCTCATGCTATAAATATTTAATTAAATATCAATTATTCTTTAAAAGGTGCTCTTCATGGAAATGCAATAATTTGCTCACGTGTGTTGTCTTTCAGACAGCAGATGTCTTGAGAAAGATCTGGACATCTAAAAATTATCAAGAAGACAGAACTTGCTACATAGATAATTAACTGAACAACAAAGGATGAAAACACTGCTCTGTAGTTTCATGTGACTAATTTGCACATTAGGCTTTATATTAAAAAAAGGATGAAGGTTTCCAAAGAAGGGAACATAAGGGTTTTCAGACTACCCAGGTGAAATGAAAGATGTTGTGTCCATGAACAAATTTCACACACCAGGCTAATCCCCACCTGTTGCATCAGGATGTCAATCAGGCTTCAGCAATAATTGCCCATACAAATGTTTATTATTAAAGCGGTGAAAGATCAAGCATGAAAATCATTGTCTAAAATTTATCTGAAGCATTTAGAACAAGGATCAGATAGGTAGAGGAAAAAGGCCAATAAAACTGCCGCTCCCAAGGAAATTCTCACCACTCCACTAAGAAACAGAAAAAATGATGTTGGCCTCCTGTTTACAGAAAGACTTTTTCCACATTCAGCCCAGTAGTTTAGCAAATGATGCCACTGTCCTTCCCTATCTTTTGATTTATTGTGTATCTGGAAATACTGGTGAGACAATTAACATCGGCTACACTGTCTGCTGTAGCTTCTGTCCTCCTGATGAAAATAGCAATGGTAAATGTAATGAAAGGGAACTTCTCTCACTTCCCTTTTAACTCTTACACACACTCTAGAATGAGGAGGCAAATGATGAAACTATTTTCCACCCAGAAAGTTACAACTTAGAGGAAAAAAGAAGTACAAAGGCATGATATAATGACAAAATTATAAGACTTACTCTATTACATTTAGTCAGGAGAAAACTTTAGAACTGAAAAAGAAGCAGGCCAAGATCCACGGGGAATTTTCCTCATGCTTGGCATAGACAAATAAAAACCAAAAAAGGCACTTAAGTCTTTGGGATTTTTAAAAATTGCAGAGAGTATAAGGACACAGTGTCAAGTAGAATCCCAAAGCACACACATCACCGCTTTTCATACAAGCCTGAGACAAAAGATGTTCCAAGAAACTTTTCAGCAGTGCGCTGGAAATCATTATGTAACTGGGAAATCCATTAAGAATGCAAGTTCCTTTGAAGCATTTCCACAAGGACGGGATAAATCAAGTAGAGAATTTTTAAATGGTCTGCTTTATTGTCACCCAGAAGGAATGCCATATGAACCAAAGCTGGAGATGCATCCATCACTTCTCCAACAGCTGAGCACAGAAATTAATAAGCTCTGTCTCTAAAGGAAGCAATCAAAGCAAAACCCAAACAAAACAAATAGAAAAACCAAACACACACACACAAAAAAAACAACAACAACAACAACAAAAAAAAAAACCCAAAACAAACCCCCAACATCTCCCTTCTCTCAAATTTTTAGAAAAAAGTTAAGGGTTAAACCTGTGAAGGTGATGACAGTATCAGGGGAATCTAGTAAGTCATGCTAACAGCTCTTGATTTGCAACAAAAGCCTCAGAAGTAACTTTGACCACAACAAAAGGGCTAATACATCATGAGAGAATGATAAAAACCAAGGTCACACAGGAACACTATACTTTTTGCTGTCTCTATTCAGAGCAATAAAACTATCTAGGCAACTGGACAATAATAATACAAAATTCCTACCTAATTCAGAAAGGATAAGCACAGAAAATTTTGTCAATTGAAATGTCAATTATCTATTTAGCTCCCAAGATGGTTGAACTTGGTCTGATGTGAAACAATTTCATAGCACCATCTTCTGCCATTTAACTGCGATTGTAATGAAAAAGATGACAGATTTATTTTCTTTCTCTACTGAAAACAAAAAGCAACCAACCAAAGCTTCTTTTTCTTGAAACAAAATCTCCAGTTTGTTGGCATCCAAGCCTACCTGCACATCTATCTTTCCCTGAGCTGCTGCTTTTACTCTATTGCAGCCACAGTTCATTAAGATGAAATGTGTTCTGCTGAAGCTGCCTCATCAGTAAGTATTGCTGAAGCAATTTAGTAATGATCTTAATGCACAGTGCTGGATTTTTATAGCCATCTCAATTGGCTATTAAAATACAGCACTGCACTTTGAAATTGCTACTGCACCACTTCAGAAATAGTTAGCATGATGAAGCTGCAAAAAAGCAATGTTCATATCAGTGGAAACCTTACTCTTTGTGAATGATTTCTGGAAAATGATACTTAAAATCTACTATGAGATTAGATGTTCATTTTGCACATGAACGCGGGATTCTTCAGACCTGCTTGGAGAGTTCTTAAGAACTTAATGGTTCCAAGGGGAAAACAGACAAAATATGTGCATATAATATTGCTGCACAGTCTTCCCAGACATGTTGTTTACTTCTTTACTGCTAATGGAAAATGACATTTAAAAAGAAAAGGGGAAAATCATAGTTATCATGAAAATATAAAAGATTTCAAGCAAGTAATATTCTACAGCTCACAGGATATCTCTAGTTTTAGGTGAGACAAGCAGCCAGAAGGAAGGATTTTGAATTCCCTTTGAAATTATCCTTTCTAATTTGGAAATCAATATCTTTAATTACTGACTACTAATCTCCAAAGATGGTTGAATTAGGTCAAGGTAAAGATATAAACTACCACTCTTACCACACCAGGCACTAGCAACGCAAATGTGTCAAAATATGGCTGGAAAACAGCAGGGGCTTTTGTAGCACTTCTATCATGGTGCTTTCTAATTTTATGATTTTCAAGAGAATACAATTTTTATGTGATAAACTATCAGATACTCACACATTCTTACATTAGACAATCCTACCCTGAAGCGCAGCCATGCTTTTAGTGATGTTAACTTATAAATGATGCTTTAAGCTGCTATCTTAAAACTGAAAACTATGTATGAGTGTTTGATGAAGCACTTTCTGCTAATTGGAGGAAATACAAGTTCCTTCAGGCAAAGACATTTCACAAAAAATGGTATTTTATTTTCAATTGTGGTGGCATTCTATTTACTTGATGTAAGTGATACGGTTACAGTAATATGGAGTGAAGCATTTAAATTAGAGTTGAGAACCAAAACAATTTGTTAGACCCAGACTTGAGAAAGTTTGCCTGCTTCCCCATTTTTATATGTTTCTGTCTTTTAAGTCGCCCCATTTTGCTCTGTTTCAGATAAGGATTCACAGAGCACAGAAGGAAGAGAGCATTGAAAATCAGAAGTAAATTCACAGCTCATAGAATCACAAGACCAAAATTCTTCAAAGACCATATGAAAAGGTTCTGTTCAAAATATGAAAAAATTATTTTGCTGAAAAAAACTTTGGATCTTACAAAACATTTCTTAATTTTTTAATTAAGAAAATATCTCATAACTTGCCATAAGACCTCCTATTCCCATATGCTAAAGTTTGCTATGGCATATTTAGTGTCTCTTAAAGTAGAGAAAACAGATCATTGAAGTAGTAGGAGCAATAGCTGCAATCAAAAAAAAATTTTAAAAAAATGTACCATCATCAGTCTGGAGCAAGCACTTGCAATCAATTATCAAAGTCAGCACTTGCAATCAATTATCAAACAGCAAGGTCTGAAGGATCCCACTGTTCTCTGAAATTGGGAAATAAATATTTGGGGGTCTTTGTTTGCAAAAAGCCCCTTCTTTCATTTTAAGTGCTGTAGCTATTACCTGAGATAAAAAGGTAACTTTTGGCTTTGCTTTCCTAAGTAAAAGTCGTAGGTTTCCTCCTTTCCTTACTGAAAGCAGAACTTCAAAAAAATTTTTTTAAACGAACCCTCTATTCTACCATTCTGAATTGAATTCATTTTTTCTAGCAGACATTTTGAAATACGCATAATTGGACTGTACTTTTGTGACTATCTCAGTTGTCACTGCAAGCTAGGATACTATCTGTGCAACAGAACACACAAGATATTTCCAATAAAGACATCAATCAAAACTAAAAAAGTCTATTCTTATGAAAAAAGAAGCACGTACCTCTAGGAAACTACAGACAGTAAAGGACTAGAGGACATTTCAGCAACAATCCAAGATAAATCTACAGTGAAATCATACCTTATATTGATGGTGAAAAATCTCTGCATCTTCTCAAGAAAATCTCATAACTTATCAGAGAGTTAAAAAATACAATTTTTAAACCATACTGATTCTTTTCTTAGTATCATAATAAAGCTTCATTACTGTCCACTGACTTTATTCAGTGTCATCAAGAATAAAACAAATGGTTACAGGAAAAGAAAATCTACCATGTGCCACAGAGTCGCTTCAGTTCGGCACAGAACACCATGAAATGGGAACTCTGGAACTGGTTATGCCCAGTGACGTAGTCTAACATTTAGACAGATATACATAACTCTAAAAATAAATGTGCATTATGCCCTTTATATTAATCTCATTTTATTTTTGCATATTTTATTGAGATGTTTGGTTTAGGAGCTAAGTCTTTGCTGATTAAGAAATTTAAGATAAGAAAGATAGTCGTCCAGAGGGAGCTATAGAATGGGGCTGAACAGTGCTTAAGAGATGCATTAATTTTTAATCTGAAGCCCCAAAATATAATCACGCTCCAAATGGACTAAAAGTTTTGATATGGCCCTAATTCTGAGAGCAGAAACAGTGAGAATTAAGTGCCCCTAAACATGTTTTAGTGCCCAAAGCAGTGTGGGGTGGACCTCTTGAGAACATGCCACTGGATCAATTCATCAGGAATGAGCAAAAAACATGCTTTTAGAAATCCAAAAGTGTCAGAGCTGCTGGTCTATCCTGACCCTTTTCATCTAAAACTTCATGAACAGAAGGGCAGCTTCAGTCATTGCAGAAAGACCTTGACATGGCTCAAGCACTCTAACGATAGGCATTATTATCATGAAGGGTGTGGGAAAGTAATCCTCTTTCTCTGACTTTATAGTCAAACCACCAGACTATCCAGATAACAAAATTAACTGTCCTTTATATTTTGGGGTGGGTTTTTTTGGTGTTTTTAAGTCTGACATTTCTCCTCTGAAGCGTCCTGGCATTCAGCTGTTCCGCTCCACATACCCTGAACTTCATTTCTGCAGTTTTTATGTCTTCTAAGACACCACATTTCCTACAGAAGTGAGGTCAAAAGTTTATTATCTGATCCACCACTGCTGTAGTTACAAGAATCCTTGTTTTCTACTCTTTTTTTTCCTCCCTTCTGGTACATTATATCAGAGCTTAAATTATCAGCTAGGTAGGCAAGTAGGTAAGTAATATTTTACATGACCTCTGTGTTTACCCAAGTCTCTGACTGCCAGAAATTTTCTACAATGGTCAAAATAAATTTTTCTGCTGATTATTTAGAAGTGAAATAAAAAAAAAAATCAAGTTTAATTTCTACCACTTGTGCATCAGCATACTAATTCTGCTCCACTATATTACTCAATGCTTCTGGGTTTAATAAAAGTATATCTGGAGTGTGACAGGACAGCATGAAAATCTTGAGGTCAGTGGAACTACTTTGGTTTAAAATCTTCCAGTCAAATGCAATGAAATGGTACTGAGCACTGCAACCCCTGAACAGTGACTGAAGTTCACAATTCACTGCCCATAAACAGTTATTTGCAGGGTCTTACAGGAAGCTAATGCACAAGTTATACTACAACGCCAGACAGCACCATTAAATTGCTTTGTTTTGAATGCCTGCATTTTGCTCCCCAGGAACAAACACTGCAGCGTGTGCAATCCATTCTCATTGCTGCTAGTCTTGTTTCAATACACAAGAAAGGCATATTACTTAATGACAGGATTTTTAGTAGTGGCTAAATCCCAATGATTTAAATAAGAAAGCTGCAAGTGTGTTTTTTCTCTGTTACAGCTGTCAGCCACTGTAGGGATGCTGGCTGCTAGAATCTGCAGCGCCCTGGGAGTGGCTGAAACAAAACATCTACTGTTGGCCACTCAATCCTTTGCAAAGCCATGCAGTGAATTCTGTGCCTGACTTAAGAGACATGCAAGAGGCATACAAAAGGAAATCTCCCAAGCACATGAAAAAGAGGAAGAGCCTGCAAGGATGACAGTTAGCAATGACCTTCAAAACACAGGCTACTGCTATCTGCCATCAGGTGTGTCAAAGTGATGTTCAGCTTTAAATGCCTACACAGCTGCAGCTCTCTTTGAACCTTTGATTTTCCTATTACACAATCTATTTGTGTCTTTGTTTACCTCTTCTCACCCCAGAAATAAAAATAAAGGGTTACAGGTTTAGCACATATGACGTTGCGAGAGCCTTTTTGTAAAGCAACAGGAACAACTGCATGGGGAATCTGTATTCTGAAGGGATCTCCTGGCAGCACACGGGCATGCCCTTCCCCCATCACATGCCCAAAGCCATCACCAGACAATTCTTATTTAATATCTGACATCTAAAAAACATCCACCAAATTAATCAATGTCTTTTATATGGTGGTTGCCAGCTGCAAAAATTAATGCCCATTAAAAAAACCCAAGTAGCCTCTGTGGACTAATAATTTATAAAAGCCATCATCCTGAATATCTCAGATGAAATTAAAAGGACCTCTACATATAAAGCCTTGCAAATTTCCTTCTTTACCAACTTCAAATGCTGAAAGATATAATCTACTACATACAGACAGGCAAAGCTAGGGATCTCTGAGTTTACCTGGCATTATGGAAGCCAAGACTTGCTTTCATGTGGTAAATTCTCAGGGCACTAAGAAACGAACTCAGTAAACGCTAGGTTATATACTGACAGGGATAGGAAAAGAATTGAGAAGACATTTGCTACTCTGAGTTTGGTATGGAACAACCTTCTTGTCTAAAAAGCAGATTTACTTTCTTTGTTAATTTTGTGAGTAGGAAAGAAGGAATGATGTGGCAGCTACCACGCTGGTTTTCAGATCCTGCTCTGGACATCAAAACATCCCAATTTCACTCTGAGAAGTAAGAAACACTGTTTATATAAATACTAAGTGCTTCTACGTTGCATAGCAATGGTGTGAAAGACCAGTTCACAGATAAATCACTTGAAATATGAGGAGATAAGCATCAGAGAGTGACAACAGCAGTCGCAGGTTTTATTCTCAACTTCTGCTAAGTGTTTGATGCCCTCTAAACAGATAAATTTTTCACGGAAGATTTTGAAAAAGAAAAAAAAAATGAAAATGCTCTAGATATCAAAAATAATATTGATAAGGTTTTCATCGCAACCATAAATTATTTTCTTAATTTTGCTTCTTTATCTGTGGAATACAGAAAGCCTAATAGAACATGCTTTCTTACTGCCTGAATTATGAAGGTAAACCCTTGGCTTTTGCAGAGAACTAGCCCATCAGCTTATGTTTTATCCAAGTTTCCAGCTAACTTGTTTCCATAAAAGTGAAAATATTAAAAAAAATATTCAACTTAACAATAAAATTCATTATTTATAGCATTTATCTGTAGTAAACTTCATGTAAGACTGTAGGTGCAAAATCATATTTTCAGCAGTAAGCAGGAAAAGTTCTTTAGCTTGACCTAAAAGGCACTTTTTTTGGTATCTATTCTGTTTTATGAAAATATCTGCAAAAAGAAATAGTTTCAGGCATACACTCAAAACAAACACAATGCAAACCCATTATTAGATAATGATTGCCTCTCTTGTCCGTTTCCACAATGTAGCAAAAATTTGGTCATGGTGAATAATTTTTACTGTTTCATCACAGCCAGAAAGGACATGTTAATTTTAGTTTCTTTAACCTTAGGTCTCTCAAAATGACTATCATATCACACACTTAGTTTAATTCCGTATCTTTAAAAACACTGCCTGCACTTCTACCCTGAATTCACATGCATACAAAATACCATTAGAAATGCTTTTCTATTAGAAAAACAATCCATCATTGTAATTGACCACAAGAATCCAGACTTTTGGGGATTTACCATCAAATATATGTTTAAATATATCTTACTCTTCTCCAAGAGCAGAGCATAATGAACACACTGCAGTGTCGAAGGGTGCACTGTTTTCAGTGTTGCATCATCTTTGTTGAGTATTAGAGATCAATCTCAACAATACGTCTCACTATATTAAACATACTTCACTGCTGGTATAAAAACCCTATGGAGAAGCATACTGTAATATTCACATGAGGGGACATGTAAGGGAGAACACTGGAAAACCTTCAGATTATTCACCATGGATAAAACAGAGAGAGTTATCTCATGTGCATTGCAGATATAAAAGATACATGCAAATGTCTTCATTACATCTATATGTATCTATCTATCTAGATATCAAAGACCTGCTTATGAAATAGCTATTATGGATTAAAAAAAAGATAAATTAACTGCTGTTCATTCTAATCACATGTACTGTGAAATGCATTTTCTTTGTCCAGAAATTAGCTATGAAGAAAAATGCTTCTAGAAAGGAATTTGGCTTTTTGTTCTGTAACCAGAAAGTTCTATTGGACGCAACAAAGCCCATTTAGACTAGTGAAGGTTTTGTGCTAGATTCCCACATAATTTTGCTGAAGAATAAAATAAAATAAAATAAAATAAAATAAAATAAAATAAAATAAAATAAAGTTCTTCTATGGATCTAGGTAAGTTGATATTCTTGTCTTCATGTTCCAAAGATAACTAGAAAAAATCATCATGAAAGTAGAGAGGGTAAGCTGGATAACCAAAAAGCCTTCTAAACAGAGGAAGAATTCAGAAACTCCATGTTCAACAGCACCTTAAATGAAAGTCAAAGGTTGGAGAAGACGAACTTCATAGGTAGTATATGCGCTGCCACATAGTATCTCTGTGTCTCTTTAAAAGGTAAGGAGACATCTCTGCAGTAAACACCAAACCAATCAAACCACACCTACTGGAACTCCCTTATATTTCAGGAGACGTAACCATGAATTCAAATTCTACCAGCCTAAATGAAGTCCATTTCAGTATTTGACAGGGTCAACCAGTTGGCAAATCAACAAGGTCAGATGCAATTTAAGCCACCAGAGAGGCTAAACGCCAGGTTTAAAACAGATGTCTTTGAATTTCCTCATCTACCTTTCGGTCCTTTGAACAACTTGATCTCTACGACGGTCTCCAGTATAGGTCTCCTTCTGCGGACGTACAAGCGCACTATGGAGCCGGCCTCCTTCAGGGCCTCCACGGCTTTGCTGTGAGACACCTCTGACACGTCAACCTCGTTCACGCGAAGGATGCAGTCGTTGACCCTATGGGGAAGACAAAGAGACACAGGTATTAAATGCGTCAGCTGTTACTTTGGACCAAACAATGTTTTTGTCAACGGTGCTGTAAAATGAAGAATACTTCACTGGGAATCACAAGAATCGTGGAATATACTGAGCTGGAAGGAACCCACAAGGATCATCAAGTCCAAGTCTGCCAGATGACAGACTTAATGCAGTGTGTTATAAAAGCAGTGAGACTCAGTCCTTCCAAAAGACATATCTGATTCAAACCCTATCACCCACACCTACCATTTTCCTTCATAAATTGGGGTTACATGCACTATAGTGACAGAAATCAGTAATAGCTTTTCTTTAGACTCCATGAAAACACTTTTGACTACACAATATTAATTTGCTCTAAAACACTCATGCTGCATGCTATTATTATGGACCATAGTAACATCAACTACAGTTGCTCTTAAGGAAATCTCATAGTGTGATACGAAAGCTGTCATAGTAAAAGTACTGTCCTATAAAAAGCAGACAATTTAAAAGAGAATGCTTGATGCTAAATAATTTACTCAAGTTAAATTCTTTATGTTTTCAACACTGGCTGTAGACTTCAAGATCTGCTGTATGGTAATCACATTTTGTTTTTATTTGAATTAAAATAAAATTCCTTCATGGTTTTACTTTGAGCATTTACTGCAGTATCTGAGGATGAACATATAATCACCCTCAACGTCCTGGTTAGATAGAGCTGCATTCTCCTTATCTGACAGATTTGTCCTAGTTGGAAAGAAAATCTACAACTTAAGAGCAGTAAAATCCATTTCCAAAGCAACAGGCTAATGAGTTAACTACTGGGCCATCCTTTCTTTGCAAATGACGACAAGTGAAAAGAGCAAATTCCAAAGAACTAGATTAATTGAGATCCTACTGATCTTGTTCAGTACATTTGTTGTGAGACGCCTCTAAGTATTTTGGGTACAGAAGAAAAAGGCATATTCTAAACAAATGTGTTCTTAATGTCTGAAAGGACAATCAGTGAAGCAAATATGGGTTGCTTAAAATATTCCCATTTCTGCTATGTTTCAATACATAAAAATAAACTATCAAATGTTACTCTTAACAACAAAAGAACACTTGATCTAGACATTGATTAGGAGTTTTAGCACATGGAGGGAGAATGAAAATTTACCTGTTTATCAGAACTCTTAGAATTTAGAATGGTTTTTGTCATGTTCTTGTGCTGCTGCTTTTGTTTAAAACAAACCCAAATCAAAACGACAAAAAGAACACAGTTATTTAAAACCGGTCAGACTTGGAAAGGACACAAAGCTGATGCTTCCCTTTTGAGAAAAAGGACTATATCACAAAGTTTCCAGCTATCATTCGAAGGTCAGGTTTGGTGGTTAATTCCAGTGCCAGAAGTTTCCCATGGTTGGGAGGGGCTTTAAGCAACTTGGCCTAATGGAAAGTGTCACTTCTCAAGGCTGGGAATGATGGAACAAAAGGATCTTTAAGGTCCCTTCCAACCCAAACCAAATGATGCTACTATGATTCTATGCCTTTCTACACCTGTAGGCTTTTTTTCTCCCTCTTAAGGAGGTTAATTTTTCATTTTTAATAAATAAATACAATATCCAAGAACATACATGCACGTGCTGCAACAATAGGAACCTAAAAGGATAACTATAAAAAAAAGTCAGTAAACCCAGTTTAAGAAAATTCTTTCAGATTATTAAGTGCATCGTCTTGCCTTTTAGGGATAAAATTATTTTGCCCTTGCAGCAGCTCTCCAATGCATTTTCCTGGCTTTATATACACATGCCAAGTATATGGCAAAATTGTATTTTTGTGATTTCTTTTCCCATTTATTGGTGGATAGGCCCTATACCTGTTAGTTTTAGATGGTGCCAGGCCTGTGCCCAGGGGAAGATCTGCCTCATAATCCAAGATAACACAAGTCCAACAGAAGAGATCCTAGTAGTTTCACTAATACATACAGTAGTTGTATTGTCATATAATCATGTAATCAGAGAAAGGTTTGGGTTGGGAGGGACCTCATACATCTTGGTTTTTTGTGCTGCCCAGGGCACATTGCCAGGTCATGTCGAGCTTCTCATCCATCTGTTGTTCTCCTCAGGCCTGCTCTCAAATATTATGCACACACCTAAATTTATTCAGGTCTGTAAAATTCCCCACACAGGTAACAAATTAGAATGAGTTAGGCAGCTTCTCATATGGCACACTGGCTCACCTAAGTTTTTTAACATAATGGATTTATTCTACAGATTTTTTTTAGTACAAATTCGGTATGAAGGACTCCAGATAGTTAAATACAGAATACATCCAAACCAGTTACAACTGAAAGAAGAACTATGAGAGATCCTTTGTTAAGGGGGAAGATCAGGGAGTCAGGTTTACTGATACTTGTTGCTATCTTCAAAGCAGATAAGGGCTTGTATTAAGGAAAAACACTGTATTTTTAAGGGCTTAAACTTCACTACGTTAATCTTAGTTTGATTTTTTACCGTTTTCAAGAAACTGTGCAAACATCTTTGAGAAGCCGATAAACGCTTCAGTCAACTTGCAAGTAAAGAAGACAAGTACAGTCCTTAGGCACTTACTGGACATATAGTAGGTGACAACTGGTAATGATCATTCTGTTCCCTTGTTCTGTGCAATATGGTGCCTTGGAGGGAAACCCAGAGCAGCACAGTGTGGCAGCTAAGAGCCCCAGAAGACCAAATGGTCCTGCCAACACACATTAGCCCACTTGCAGCTCCGTAACAAAGCTAACTGGAACCAACTGTAGACTCAAGAACAAGGGAATAATCTGTACTCTGTGGATCGACATCATGACACTAAATCCTGTAGTAATTCACAGGTCTTAGTTATCATCCAGACACCTCCAGCTAAGTCATATTAGTGGGACAATGCTGCTTTTTAAAAGCAGAGTTACCATGCTTTCCATTGCAGCATGGCCAGCATTCATAGATTCTTTCCAACCAAAGCTAACTGGTTTTATTTAGTTGCCTCCTCAGAAAAAACCAATCTCATATGAACTTTATTTATTCTTCAGTCAGAGCATAAAAATTAAGATTAAAATACTTATAATGGGACAATGAGTGCAAAACTATGGAATATATCAGGTAGATACATATACCTCCATGTATCAGTATGGAGATATCAGATAGGCTACAAAAGTAAGACAAAGAAACACTAAATTTCCTCTTTATCCTTTGCTCCTTTGTCCAGTCTTTTTAGCCTGTTTCCCTACAAAGGTGTTGATATTTTCTTTCTTCCAGAACTCACAGAATACAGCACCTTAAGTAAGAACATAAGATTCTATAATGAAAACTGAAAGGATTATGATCTTTTGTTCAAGAAGTCAGCAAATAATTATAATTACATTATCTGACCCTAAGATAGCATGTCTAGTCCATTAGCTAGAGAAGGATGACTCTCCCCTACTTTTTAATTCTATACACACCCTTCCTATCTCATAATAACTAGAATTTACAGCACATTGGGTAAAAAATTGGTACTGGTTCCTATAACTTCCTTCCAAGAGAAATAATATTTTTTTTAATTTCCACTAAGAATTCAGAATAAGGAATATCATATTTACTACAGAAGTCTTCACATCTGTCTGAAAAATCAGAGAATAAAGAGCTACCACTAAATGCCAACGATATGCACGCACCTTAGGGCACAGTTTCGTAATGTATAATGATCCTTAGAGAAATGATCCAATTTCTGTAGAAAATTCATGTATACTCTTAGACTCCTTCCTGGCATTGTAAAGTACTGTAAAACTACTTCTATGTCTGTTTCAAAAAATAAAGAGATATAACTTATCAGCAGAAGAAAATTCCTGTCTGTCTCTGAAAGGTGGAGAATAACTGGTGCTTATAAAAATGTCTGATGAAGGTAACAGCCAATCCTAACTCAAAATTTGACACTTATGTGATTTAAAATAAAATTCCAAAGATCTCATGGTTACTACTGAAAATATTACTTGATAAAACTTATGATGGGGGGGTTGTAACTTACATGACACAGCAGAATTAGAACTGAACTTAATAATAATTTGAAATCCTAGGATTTATATTGATTTAAAAATATATGGAAATACTGGAGCAATAAAATTGTAAGCCAAACTGTATTTAACATGAAGGCATTATTTGAAGTATTGAATATAACCTATGCTTCTAACAAGAACAGATTTTTCTTTAGTTCTGAAGAAAATAAATAAGGACTAAACCCACAATGTTTCATTTCTGAGAGAAAAACATCATCCTTCAAACCTCTGAATCAATGGCACTAATCTACTGCAATGAAATTATTTCAATAAAATACAAGCTTTTCCCCAATAATGCTGGCACGGTGCCATCCCAACTCTTTGTGCGCAACCTCCACCAGGTTCTTCTTTCATAGTCTAAAAACGTAGGATTAAAACCTCACCTGCATCCCACTTCCTTTGTCTCCTGCTTACAGTCTAAATAAGCTTTCCAGAGGAGAGTCTACACCTTCTTGGCCCATCTCAAACAGGGACTAGCCCTCATTGCAGCCCCCAGGCATACTCAGCATAAACACTGGATAACCAAACAAAGCAGTCTCCTGCCTGTTCCTGGCTGCACTCGCCCTTGCAACAAGTCTTCAGAAGCGAGTGCTGAAAGGCAAACACCTCAACCAAGCACAAAGGCAGCTGTGTGTGTGCAAAGACAGGAACAAAACTCTTGCAAAGTATTTCCCTCAGTAGATCCACCTGGGCAGATGGTTTCTGCCCCTGCACTGGCAAACCAGTTTCAGTGTGTTGGCCCCGGGAGCCCAAAGGCTAGTGGATGGCTGTGCTAGCAAGTCTGAAAAGCAGGGTGTGCTTGCTCAAGCTTAGTGCAGTGCTTCTGCAGCCTCACAGCTCATCCCAGCAACTGGAATGATTATCATCCCAGAGACTGAATTTAAAAACAACAACAACAACAACCAAAAAAAAAACCCCAAACAAACCACCACACCAAACCAAACAACCCCAAAACAATACCTCTCATAAAAGGTTTCTCATCTAAGAATGTGTGAAGATTTTACTACAATATAATGGAAACTCAATCTGCCTATAGCACACCACCTGTGTTCAGCCCACAGCCCCCAAACCCCACAAGGTTTTTGGGCACCTGAAATTGTGTTGGTTATCTCCACAGTCCACTCCTTTGAATTTTTTCAGTATCTGGGTGTAGAAAATAGCCACTTACCCTTCCAAGTGAAAGTGATCTCTAATGGATTCCTGCATAAATGGCAGGTGAAAGATGGGGAAGAACATCAGCAAAAGTACAGACCCAGCTCTAGATCAGGGCAGTCCCAGTCACTTTTCTCATTCCCATATCCAGGAACACGCCAGCACAAAGTCCTGCTTCTTGTCCTCCCAAAGTTTGCATGAGAAATAAAACTGTACAAATGAAATTCCTCCTTTGAATACCTGGAGTCTAGTGATAAGTTTTGGAGGTAAAAGTGCTTTCTATAATGCAGTCAGGAATTTCAGATCACATCCAGTGAGGCTGTAGGTCCTACCACCATAATCTGCAGGCGCCCCAGCAGAAGACTTTGAGCTTTATTTCACTTCCAAAACAGAGATTGGAGCTCAAATTGTCAGGAAATAAGTCAGATCTCATGAAATACCTCTCAATTTCAGAATATTTTATTGCCTGAAATGACTGTGTTTCCATACCCTGTTAGAGACATGACCTTGCTGAGACCTGAGACAAAACCAGCCACAGAATTGTCATAAGGCATTTACATTGCTTGTCCTTTGCTACTGCTGTAGTTATCCACAGATCTTTTTCTTTTTTTTTTTTTTTAAACAGGCTCTTAATGAAATCCCAGTGTATTTATTAAAGGGTTTGCATAACAGTCACTGAATTTTAAACCCAACTGACTGACTACAACAGTAAAAATATTAGCAGAGCACTTCTTTATCATATACATCATCTCTTTATCCCTCTCCTTGTGTTTCATTTATGACTCTAAGTTCTATTTTTGAAGTCGTAAGTCAGAAACAGACGGCATACTGCACTATATAATTAGGAATGGAAAAGTCCCTGCAGCCTTTAGACTCTTAGAAGAAAATATATTTAGAAGCTTGAATATGTTCCTATTCACAGTTTCAATGGAGGATGCATCAGCATTTCCTTTTTTATTAATCTCTCTCCTTTTTTTTTTTTCTTAAAGGCCTTAAAACTCAGCTGTAAGACTACATTCCAGACACAAAATTGGCTAAAAAGCAGTTTATTTATTATTTAAAGAACTTTGGATCCTTCCTGCATTCTGCTCTGTTCCTGAGAACTTCCTGGACAAAGCTAGGACACCCACTGAATTAACCCTTTCTGTCACCCCAAAGAGATTCTTTTCTCCTTTTAGGTGGAATGTTTTTGAATGCCTTTATCACAGGGTGTCTGTTTTGGGGAGTATTATATATATATATATACATACATATATATATATATAAAATATAATATATACTGACCCCAAAGACACATCATACTAAATCAAAACTGGCACAGTGAAATCCCATGCAGAGACATCCAAGTCAGCTCAGACACTGACACAGTAGATCTAGAGTAGAAATCCAGCCAGATCAATATCTTCTATATGTATACAGCAAATTACCACAGGTAAATGGCAATATTAATGCAGCTCTGCAATACTGAGCTCATTTAGCACTACCTTGATATGCAGTGACTGACATCAAGAGGGGCCATTAGTGGCTCTCAACAGGAACAGAAACAGAAAAGAGAGCAGGCACAAACCTTTAGTGCAAAACCCTGTGCAGGAGATTAAAGCCTTGGCCCCTGGTAGCAGGATTGCTGCAGGCACACACTGAGGCAGCAAGGCAAGACCTGCACTGAGCTGCCCTGCTGAACCTTCTGACCACATGCCTACTGAACACAGTGGCTGCCACAGAGATCCAGCCCTTGGCCCAATGGGAACATGGGAAGAATGATCCAGCTGTAGGGAAGTTCAGAGCTAAAAATGTGTGGAATAAGGTGTTCGCTCATGTAAAAGATAAAAGCTACACGGAGTGATAAACCAGACCAGGGCTCCATCTAGTCTGGGGTTTCTTTCCAACTGTGGCCTTTAGCAGATGGTAAAGGAAAACTATTAATACAACTTTTTACCCAGAATACATTTTCAGCTGCTGGACTTTCCTAAGCCAAAAGTACTTTTTTCTTTTTTTCTTTTAATATCCCTGGATAATTTTTTTTTTACACAAAAAAATTTAAACCTTTTTCAAAACTAATAAACCCAACATCCCCAGTATTTTCCATCAATGAATCTCTCAGCTTTGCTACCAGTTAAAAAATTCTCCTTGTGGTTATTTCAACCTGCTGTTTATTAGTTTCATTTGATATTCCCAAATCTTTTTGTTGGGAGAGCAGACATAGGTTCCCTGGTCATCATAATCTCTGACATATGACACCTCATTTTTCATAGTAAAAGGCCTTGCTAGACAAGTTCTTCAAGCCAAAGGCATATAGCTGAACTACTGGTAACACTGATTTAACTTCAGAGATGGAAACACCACCCATCTTTCTATACATCTGAGTGCCTCTTGGCTGTAACACCTACATATTTACAACTGAACTCTGAAATAAAATGGAAATTTAAGGTCAATTTTTTTCTTGTGATCCTTTTTTCTTGACAAAAATTACATTGGTTTATGCTGAACAAATTTTCCAGTTAAGAAAAAAAAAATAAAAATTAAGAATTCAATCTAATAGGCTCTGACTGAAAACAAAATTGAATGAACTAAAAGATCAGGGAGTCAGAGAAACAAAAATCAAAACAACAATCTGCTGTCTCCAATGTCATCTCAGAAAAACACTTTCACGGCCTCTGTTTCCATCACTGAACCTGCTGCACATTGTATAACATAAAGCTCTCCTTCGATTACAGCCATTACTCAGGGGAGCATCTTTAATACCAAAATGTCAGAAGTTCTGCCTGCTGCTTTGACTTGACAAAATCCTTACATACATTACAGAAATTTACAAGAGCACATAGTGACAGGCCAAGGGGGTAATGGCTTTAAACTGAAAGAGGGTAGATATAGATTAGCTATTGAGAAGATCCTTTGGAGGCACCATTTACCGTAAGGGTGGTGAGGTACAGGCTGCCAGAGAAGCCGTGCATGTCCACACCTGGAAATGTTCAAGGCTAGGTTGCATGGGGCTGGTCTAGCGAAGGTGTCCCTGTCCATGGCAGGGGGCTTGGAACTAGAGGATCTTTGGACCTTCCAACCCAAACTATTCAATGATTCCATGTGATGAAGTCTAACAACCATAGTTGTTATGGCTCTTAGAGTTCATCACACAGAACATTACCCAGAGTTGTTATGTTGTATGGACCTGCATACAACCAATGTATCCGGGTCCATGTAAGACTGCTGCTGAGCAGTCCTCAGGGCGCCCCTAAAGAGGAGATCCTGGTCCACAGACTCTATTTGGCTTTCAAAACACCACACTCACTGCAAGGCTGCTGTAAACCAAGTAACCTTTACTTGTCTTTGAGGAAGTGCAAAAACTTTGAGGGGAAAGAATAAAATACACTGATTTCACAGCCCCTACAGTTTAGTGGTCTGACTACTCCCCTGGAAGCTGGAGCCTCATGCTCCTCAGAGAGAGAGGGCAGTGAATGCAGGTTCCCCTGGAAGGTGATTTTGCCACTACTTTTGTGAATGAAGGCAGCCCTGATTTGCTCTTTTCCTTTAGCACTCAAAAGCAATTTGGATCTAATTTTGGACCAAAAAAAAGTTTGCTCAGCTTCAGTATAATATTCTCAAGTCTTCTCAGACCTGGAATTTGAAGATAGCAAAATTTATGCAGTGATGCATCCCAGCACTCCATTGAGAAATGATCGCAAGGGCAATGGAGACTTAAAAAATAGGTTATTTAAATTATTATAAGTCAAATAAAGAAACAGTGTAATTTAAATATGTTGACACATGCACTGAAAACTTTTTAAAATGTACTGCTGCCAAATGCACTGAGTATTTGTATTTAAAATTATTGATTTAAGAAAAAAAAAACCCACTTGGGAAGGAGATTCAAGGCAATTTTTAGCTCTAAGAATGAATTTGCTGCCACAATGTCAGAACTAATACCGTGCAATGAGCATTCATATAATTGAAGAAACTTCAGCTTCAAATAATAATAATTCTTTTGAAAATTATGACAATAAGAGTGTCACATTATTGATTTCTAATCCAATATTAATTTTGAAATTTGATACAATATTGACTTGGTATTATTTCAAATCTACTCATAATGACAGAATGCAAGATGGTCAATAATATTCAAGTGCTAAAAATGGCAGTAAATTCTAAATTAGCTCCAAATGTAATTCTCTAAATCCTCACCTTTAGGAAAAAAAACCAAAAACAACAAACCAACCCATGCAGATAAAATTTCTCATATATCTACTTGATGATTGAGCCAACAACAATACCAAAAAGGAATGCCATTCTTTCTGTGTCTGATAAAAATCAGAGAGGTTAAAAATATTTCACATACAAGCCCCGTGAAGCGCAAGGAGAGGAGCAAAAGCCCACTCAGTCTGATGCCTCCCAGAAGAGCTGCATCTCCAAGTGCACTCTTTGAGCATGGGGAGTAATTATTAACTAATGGTAGCTCATCTCACAGGGTGTAGCTATATGGGCTTGAGGGAGGAGCAGCTGACACCCATTCACTTTGCACACAGACTCAGGCATAAACTTCGAGAATATAAGTCAAGTTTAAGTGCATCTGCAACAGGAGGACCTCTTCTTTCATCATTTATTTTCCTTTATCACAAACATCCTGAAAGCAGAATGAGATCCTGTCACTGTCTAATGATTCTGGAGGTACAGATGTTCTAAATAATTTATAATGAAATGATTTTCTGTGCCATCAAGCTCTCAAATATTGCTTGGCCAGAATAACTCAAGGCAAATTAACTATCTTGCTAGGTAAGCCACACCTGTGATAATTTTGTACCGAGTTTATGATCCTACACTTCCCACATAACTCCTTTTAAAATGTCCTCTGCATAATTAGCATCCCTTTCAAACAGAGTTTGGGACTGCAATACACAAACATGCGTCAAGGTAAAGCTGCTGGGTTGGAAATGAACCAGACACACAAGTATAAAAGACAAATCAAAACAACTGTCCAAACATAAAATACCGTTTTGCACTTTGCAGACCTGATTCCCACCTCGGCTTACTGGAAATGAAGCACAGCTTTACTAAAAGCAAAAGATTTGCAGCAGTGCAGCAGCACAGACACAGGTGCAAGGAGACTCAGGCCGGCAGCTCCACCAGGTAACCCCTGCAGACACTGCCCAGCCGGCAGACACTGCCTGAATGCCTGGCCACACACTGCCCAGATTCCTGTCAGACACTGCCCCGGACACAGCCAGCAGCCCACAGTTGTGTTCAAATGTCTGTATCCAGTGCCAGGTTCACGGCAGCAAGGGGATGGCTGAGGAAGCAGACAGGGAAGCATGGGCAGGACGGGGCAGGAAGGGGAGGGGGCACGCAAAGGGTGGGCAGGATGCTGGGACTGGTATGGGCTCCCTTAGGGTTCTCTTAAATGGGCTCAAACTTGTATCAAACTGTCTTTATTAATCTCTTGCAAGATCTACAGGAACTAACGTTTACTTTTTCTATTCCCCCCTTCCCAAAATATTCTCCCACCCTGCATTTCTTCTCCCTCTATATTTCTCATCCACCTCCATCCTCAGTTTTGGTACCCTTCGCTCTTACCACATTTTTCCATTCCTCTGTCCGTTCTCTAACTCCCAAGTTATGCTCAGTCTCTCTGCGTCTCGTCTCCTGCCACTGCCATGAACGATGCTCTCCTTCGGAAACTACTCCTGCTAGCCACCGAGTGCTGGAACTCCCAGTACATCCAGCCCCTGCTGCCGGGTCGGCTCGATCCGGGCGGCTCTGGAAGCCTCTAATGGTGGCCAGAAGGAGAATTGCTGCTCCCAGGACAAGGAGTCATATCTGCCCGTCAACAGCTGAGGCCGGAGTGGAACAGCGGAGAGGCGAGGGATGAGCAGAGGGAGGTGTAGGTAGCTGTGGGGTGTTGTGAGAGGAAGGTGCTGGGATAAAGGAAAGGGAAAGAAAACAAATCTCTGTAAAGCCTGGGATGAATGAGGGCATCAGGAAGCAGCCAAACTCCTCCCAGCTGCGGGGCTGCTTGGCAGGTACTGGAAGCGCCGCGGGCCAGGCGCTGTAGGTGTGGCGGAGGGCAGGGACAACTCCGGCCTCGCAGCCCGGACTTACCCTGGAGCCCCCGGCTCCGGCTGTCCCCAGCGCCACGGCGGCCCCGACCCGGGAATGGCAGTGGCCCGGGCCAGGCTCCAGCCAGGGGACAGCCGAGGTGCTGCTTGGGACCGAGGTGTGCTTTGCCTGCCGAGAGCACTGAAACGCTCAGCTGCTCCTCAGCCCGAGTCAAAATCCTCCCAGCTGACACCAGCAGTGTCTGCAGCGCGTTCAGGTTTGTGCAGGAAAACCAGTTACGACAGATAACCCAGGAGGCAATCCCAGGTTCAGGAGTTTTACAAGTACTTTTCATCTGGGGCTCTCAAAGGGCTTTGCAAATATGGACTCGTTTTAGCTTCACAACAACCCCCGTGAGGCAAAGATAATGATCGCTGTATCCATTTTACAAATCGGGAAACTTGAGCACAAAAGAAGGAAAGATTGTTGCCAAAGATCAGGCCCAGCAAGTTGAGCACAGAACGAAGCAGCACTGCCATCCCTCTGCCTGCACCGACAAGCAGAAAACCCTCCCTCCTGCTTTGGTGTGATTGGAATAACTACTCCCAACGTAGGTGCAGCCTTTAGAAAGAACGGAGGAGGAGAAAACACGTTGTTCAAGTTCAGTAAGAAACTCCCCCAGCTTAGGAGCATCAGTACCGCTGGGTTGCACACAACACAGCTGCAACTCAGAGTGCAAACAGGGACCCCACAGAGAAAACACCAAAGCTTGCTGCTTGTGTTCCTGTGATTCAAAGTTACACACAGGACGGCATGACATAAGCAGCACACCCAAACAAAGTTCTCCTACATCTTACAAGTTTGATACTAAAACTCCCGTGTTGTAGAGAACCCCGTGCTCTAACAGCTGCAATAAAAGTGGAGTAAGGAATGTAACAATGATGAGGTACTGTCAGAAAATATGGCTTGGCTAAAGTCTGAGAGTCCAAATTCTTAATGCAAACCACAACCACGAGTTTTGACATAGTATGAATTGTCTCACTATGTACTGTGGTTTTGGCTGTCAGAAACAGAATGTTGATCAAGTTTTTTCTTAGAAGTTTTAAAATCAGATCTTTGCTGCTTAAAAGGAACTTTTATTTTTATTTTTTTTTTTTTTAGCAGTCACTCAATTCAGTTTCTTTTTGCTTCTAAAAATCTTATTTCAGGTTTTGTGGAAATTGTAAGATATGAAAAATTCAATAGCACCCCTGAGGATTACAGCTCAACAGGTGAGTCGTGAAATATTTTTTCTTTGACTAATACCAGAGTCCACAGAAAGCTGATGATTTCTAAGGTATGCAACCACAGAAAGCTTTTCACTCCCGATAAATTGTCACTGAGCTATTTAAACTCGTAACTGCAGTATCAGTGCAAACATGTTGAAGAAATAATGGATTTGGCTGCATGGTGCTGCTCTGCTACTGCAGCACTCCGGGGTGACTGTAATTCAGGCGGGATGGGTAATAAAGTAACTCTTTGGAGAGGAACCTGTTAACCAGTTCAGTACCACTGCATGAAATTTCTAGTGCAATGGGCACTACATAAGCTAGAGTCCTAGTACCATGCTAATTTGCTGAAGTGTTAGTCACAAGCAGTGGAATTCAATTAGTGGAAAACAGCTCAGAAATGTATGGGGAAGGTACTGATGCTTTGTGTTACAAAAGAAAACAGCTTTAAAAATGTTCAGCACTGATATCTATAAAGAGGTTCCTCAAATCCATCAGTTTCAAATATTACAATCCAGAGAGGTGCCTTTTATTACTCATTAACGTCTATTCTCTTTGTGTGAGAACTCAGCTGTTTAAACAAAGTTTTACCTTCTTTGTATATCATATAAGAATTTTTACAGCCTACCATCTTATTTCAAAAATAGGAAAAGCATAATATAAATAATATTAAGTAATACAGTATACAACAATTCAGAGACACACTAGGGATCTGCAATACTGAACAAAGAATGCAAACTTCAATTAGGAAAAAGAGAGAAAGAAGGATTCAGCCAAAGAAAAATAAAGTGGTGCAGGCAACAGAGAACAAAATTATGTGGTCAAATATTCCACTGATGATAAGACATAGAAGTTGTCAACTTAAAATGTGAGCTATGGTGAGACATGTTCAACTTTGAAAGTAACATTTGAAAATCAGATTTGGATTTTGTGACCTGCCTTTTTTCATGTAGATTGCCCGTGGTTAATCTTTTTTTTTTTCAATTTCACGGTAGCTCAAAAGAGATACACACAGCTACACAGACAGAGTTAATAAGATCAAACTTCCTAACACAAACCAGGACAGAGTGAACAGTCAATAATTCATGATCTAATTTATGACTGTCTGCAAAGCAAGCATGTTTTGCCTAATAGGGTGAATGCCTCTTTATTAACTTACTGCTAAATTATGTACTGAACTAATAGCATTGTCAGAGGCCTGTAAACAGTGCAGATATGAATCAGTGTTTTGTGGCAGCACCGTAATTATAACAACATCCTGGACAAGCCGTGTGCCATTGCAACGCGCATAGACCTGGTACTGATAGGCTTAGTACAAGATCAGAAGTTAACAGGGACCAAGGCAGCTAATCACAGAGCAGACACACTTCTGTTTTGATATATAAGGATGGTGGAATAAAGCCAGTTCCCCAGCTATATTAGAGGCACATGACACGCTTGTAAAGAACATGATCTCTCCTGGGAAGGGCTCTTCATGTTAATCTGAAAAGGCCCCATAGCATCATTCTCAATGTAGCTTTTGGCAAGCAATCTAGAGCTACAAAGGGACACCAACGGGCAACAACTGTGTGCCTGCTGCTGGAAAGATCTGGGCTTCAGACCTTTCCTCAGAGGCAAAGCACAGACCATGGGTGTGTCCATTATCTAACCAGCTCTCAGGTGGGAACTCACTTCTGCTTCCTCTCCCTTTCCTTCAAGTTTCTCAGGTAAACTGCACACAATACCAGTGTTTCTCAATTCCAGTTTTCAAGCATGAAATAGCAATTAAGTTAATAGCATGAAATCACAATTTTCCCTCTCTGTTTCATTTTAGTGAAAGACAGACTTATTTCAAAATTTGGATCAGAAGGCATTCTTCCCCCCCCCCCCCCCCCCAAATATCCATGAGAAAGGGTCTTCAGAGTTCCTCTCTTGCTACATATATCTAGCTAAATTTATAACCTTTGAAACTTCACAGCAGGTTAGTTGACAGCTGACGACAACACCAATCTGATTTGTTTAGAGCCTTTGCTGGTAGGCATTTAACTGGAGCCTTTAAGGCACAGAAATATGAGAGAAGGAATCACTACACTACTCCAAGCTTTCTGCCTGATTTACTGCATGACTGAAAGCAAGTTATTTTGCTTCTTGTCTCCTGCCATTAGCACATGTATAACGTTCCTTTCCTCACACCAAATCACTTTTGAGAGCTAAGGGTGGGAGGGAAATCCAGTGGGGAAAACTGACAGGGTGATGGTAGAACACCACGGCACATGCCTAAAAAATGCCGCAGCTTTACAATGCTAAACCTCCCAGCAAGCAGTGATTAAAGAAAAGGAAATATACATTAACTGAGGAAAGATGAACAATGCACAGCCTTAGAACTTTTTAACCTAAGATATTCAGCTAGATGGGGGTCCCAGTGCTGTTTCTGATTAGTCTCCAAAGGTAATTCTCAATTGATCTGATTTTCTCAACCTGTTTAAGTTCTCTTTACAAATGTCCACACTTTTAAGGAAAAGCAACTGATAGGTTCACAAATGGGAAGAGACTGGAAATTAGTTTCCTAGAAGAAAGAATGAATGAAACAACCACAGGTCTGGTCAGCTAACCAGGGCAATGTGCATCCTCCCAGGCACAACCAATCTCTTCCCTTGGACTCAGCCGTCGCATCAACTCTCTTTCCTCTTGATACAGGTCAGGTTTAAATACCAAAATAACCTCTGGTACAACATTAACCCTTGAAAGTCAAGCTCAAGACTGTCCATATCTGTCTCACAGTCCTGCAAATTAACTCATTCAGATTCCATCACATATGTAGTAACAGACTTTTGTAACACAGGTTCAGTAAGATTCCCCTGACCAAGTGATTGGTATAAAATGTAAGATTTAAATTCTTGTTCTATACAAGATTCTTCTATTTACTTTTTTAGATCCCAAGACCTTTTAAAACTCTTGTTTTCAAACTTGTCTTTTCAAGAAGGAAATCTGTATTTTTGATAGCAATACATAAGGAACTCAAATGACCCTCTCATTCCTGTAGAGCAAGAAAGCTTTTTAAGAAAAATATCTCCATCATAAAATCAAATTTAGACTGTGAGAAACTATAATCAGCAAGAATGATTCTTGACTCAAAATGGTTTTTATTTATGATTGTTAAAAATGTCTTAATATTTAGTGAGTCTGCGCTCTTTTAAACTCGATTGTAATTGAAAGCTTTGCGTTACTCTTTTAGTTGTTTTTTCCCCCAGTCAAGTTCTGCCACTAAGCTGTGCTTCTAGTTCCACAAACTGATCACTCTTGTTCTCACAGAATAATGAATGGTTTTATGTGTTGCCTTTTAGAAGCCAGAGGTTCACTTACAATCGATAAGCCAAAAGAAGTAACTACTGAATATTGTATTGAGGTTCTTTGCTTTATGTAGACAATTGAAATAAACACTGCTGGGTTTTGTTTTTTTTTTTTTTTTTTTCTGACACAAACGCAAATAAAACAAAAAAAGGCACTGAGTCATAATTACTGGAATTCTCTTTCTTCCAGAGAATAAAAGAAGTCTAAATTCAGAACTTCTTTATTAAAAGGTAGATATTTGCCCATGGACAACCCACATGAATGAGACAGAAGCAGAAGTTTTTATGCATCAAAAGTGTTAAAAGATCAAACAGTTGAGAGAAATTCTCCTTCAACTCAGTGGGAATGACTTCTGCTTTCAGAGTGTTTATATTCTCTGTCTATCCCTGGCTTGAAACTCAAATTTTCAGAGAAACATGGCATGAAGCATTCAGAGAAAAAAATAATCTCCATTTAGTTCCAAGGTTATTATAGTCACATTTAGCTAAGTAACTGATTCTAAAATAGTTCTTAAAATTCCATCAAATTATGTATTTTGTATTGTTTACTATATATGAAATTAATTTCTGTATATTATATGGACTTCATAAACTATTCCACAGCTTTATTTTGCAAGATGAGGAGTTAGTGTAGTGACCTAAATGTCTTCTAAAATCTGAGTTATGCAGTGTGATGGTTCTAATTCTACAAGTCAGGGCATTTCAGGGAGAATAGTATGTAAACACATCCATTAGTACTTCCCTGAGGAGAGCACTGAAGGGGGTGCTCATCACATCTCTCTGGTGACCAGCAATTGGACACAAGGAAAAGGAATGAAGCTGCTCTGAGGAAATTCAGACTAAACATGAGGAAAAGATTCTGCACTCAGAGTGTGGTCCATCCTTGGAAATGGCCTCCCAGCAAAGTGGTTGTGGCACCACACCTGGCAGAGCTCAAGGAACATCTGGACAATGCTCTCAGTCACATGGTTTAGTTTTAGTAGTAGCCCTGAAATAAGCAGGGAGTTGGACTCAATTATCCTCATGGGTCCCTTCCAATTTGAGATATTCTGTGCTTCTCTGATTTTTGAAAATTCAGGAAGTCTCTCAAAAAAGGGAACTTTCTTTTAAGATAAGTGAAGTCTAAAGTAGCTGATAATTATTGATATATTTTAAGCAGAGATATGGGTCATGAAGCGATACAAACTTGCACTATGCATTGTACCTACTGTTTATACAAGTATTGTTCTCCACTAAAGGAAAAACCCAGGAATTTAATCACCTTTGTTTCAGTCTCACACACAAGTTTTATTCACAAGAGTAATCTGCAGATTTGGAGAACAATTCAAGCTGGAATTGGGAACTTTGGAGGTCATTTAGTCCAATCTCCTGCCCAAAGCAGGACCAATTTCAAAGTTCAACCGCATACATCTTAGGACTTAATCCAGATGAATTTTGAACCTCTTGGAGAAGAGGGATGCCATAATCTCATGGAATCATCAGTTACATTAGAGATCTTTTTTGTCCTCAGACATAACAGGAATTTCCTTTTTTGTAACATGTGACTGTTGCCTCCAGTCTTTTCTTTGTGCATCTCTGCTCACCTCAATGCTGGTCTTCAGTGCTGCCAGAGCACACTGCTGGCTTGGGCCAAATTCAAGAATCACAGTGTCATTTAGGTTGGAAAGCGCCTCTTGAGATCCCATTGTTAAATGCTCTCTGCTGAAACAAGTTTACTTGCTTTAGGTTGTCCAGGAACATGTTTAGTCAGGTTTTAAATATCTCCAAGGATGGAAACTCCACAGCTTCTCTGAGTTACCTGTGCCCAGTAACCTCTACCATAAAAAAGAGTTTCCTCATGGTAAGATGAAATTCCATGTGCTTATTGTCCATTGCTTCTTGCCCCGTCACAGGACCCTACTGTTAAAAGTCTGGCTTCTTTATCTTCACTCTCTCCCATCAGGTGTTTATACCTGATATTTATGTACTTATAACTATACATCTACCACTGGAGAGTTACGCCTTCCCAGGTGCAGTAGGCTGCATTTGCTTTTGTTGGACTTATATGAAACTTCAGTTGACCTACTCCTCCCCTCTCAACCCATACATTCATGTAAAATATTCTCAAGGCTCTAGAGCACAAAGTAAATTTCTTACAGGCTGCTTTCATAGTGTTGCTGTTTGAAGAACTTCACTCAGCTAAGTTAGATCAAAGGGATGTCATGTAAAATGCAATGGAAGTGATTTTACAGGCTTTTATGATTAAAACCAGACAGTAGATACAGATACCAGTTCAGACAGCCCACACTGCTATATAATGTAGAGTATCTGCAGGCAGAGTGTAAAAGAAAACCAGACCAAAAAAGTATGTATTTTTTTCAGCCTATAAACACCAATCTCCCAATTCTCAGGTAATTAAAAACTGGACTTTTGCTAAGAAATCTACATTTTCACTACTGTTAGTAGCTGTTACTGCATTTTGCTAAGCTTTTGTTCCTATAGAGTGGCCCCAGCTGATAAACTGTTACGAAAAATTAATCACTATGTAAGTCAATGAAGACTGCCCCAGGATATGGCCCTTCAGTGGCATATCAGTAATGACCACTGATAACTACATTTTCACATGCTCCTAAAAAGTGACTTTGCAGCAAAGTAAAATGCATTTTCCAGATAAAACGAGGACAGGAGGAATCTTTCTAAAATCTGAGAGTAGGAAGAATGACCATGCCAAATATATGCTTAAAATAATATGTAAGTCTTAGTAATAAGGTAACTATGCTTACACTGCTAAACTTTTATTACAAAACACAAAGTTCATCACATCTATCATGAATTGCCTTAGTATGCTACTTTTTGTGGGTCTAGGTGGTCTTTCCAAGATGTTTACAACACAGACATAATCATGAGTTAAATCTACAGTAGTTATTTAATACAGGGATGAGTTATGAAATATTAGATTTTTTACAAAGATAGCAAAATACTGCATTTGCTTCTGTCTTCTTAATAGCTTAAACTAAAGAAGTTTTCGTATGTAATTAAAAATTCTACTAAAAAGATACCATTGTTTTTTGCAAGGAATTCTTTCTTTTCTTCCTTTTTAATAGTAGAAAGGCAGTTTCAGGTTTAAGACCCCTTTATGTTGTTCATCATGTCTAATTCTATAGCATGACTTCCAAATACTGCTGTTTGTTCATGCTGTTTTCTATGAAGCTCGTCTGGTCCAATGTAGATATTTACAGTACATATCAATACAGCTAGACTAGGCAAAGAAACTCCTCTTCATTTGAGTCACCAATGAAAATATAGGCTCTTTTATTCTTCTGTTCTATTTTAGGTATTGACTTTATGATGAAATGAATCACAACCTAGAAATGCTTAGGTTTTTCTTCACTATTAGGAGACTAGCTTAGGGGTAGATAGCTGCATTTTAGTCACAAAGTTACATGGTATTTGTCCCATTCCTTCTATATGCAGTCTTAGGTAAAACTAAATTCTGCAGGCACTGCCAACCACCATGACTCCTCATCACTATTGCAGTTTAAAAAAAAAAAGAAAAAGGAATAATTTCCAAAATCAAATTCTTAATGTAGCATAAGAAATAAAACAAACTTGCTCTTTAAACTGGCCAACTCCCCTTACTTTTAGCTTTGAATTAAAGGAAAATGATTCAGGAAAAACGTTGCTGCCATCTGGTACATTTTATGAATTTTAAACCATCTGATTTTGGCAAAGGCTCTTGGAGCCAATTTCAGTGCTGAGACCATGAATGCATGAGAATTTTAGCCCAATTTTCTCCAGTTAAATTAGCTTTTTGGTGAATCTGCACAACCAGGAGTAAGTTGGGAGCCTCTGTGATGGAAGCCTTTCTGCACTCAGTCCATAAGGAAAGACAAGCACAAACACTTCTGTAATTCCTCTTGTTTAAGGGAGATGCTGCCATGTATTTGAGAGCCCCATCAAGTGACCTTTATGGCTTTTTCAGGATCTAAAGCAACAGCCCACTCTGGAGATGACTCAAAACATACAGCACAGCCATCACATCCTCATGGAACAAAATAATGTTTGGAAACAGCAGTAAACACATCTCACTACTGCAGCCAAATAACAGGAAACATCTACAAATAGCTATAATTATTTAGCAATGGCCTTGTAGTTTGGAAGGTCTTGATAGCCTGATGTATGAGACCAATGTGTAGTTCTTCAGCCACGAGCACAGAAAGGCCAGGCAGAGAAGACTTGCATGCTGATATTTAGGTTTCCTCCTGCTGTCCCCATCTTACCTTTTCAACTAAAGTACCTGCTGCTAGAGAAGGAGGTGGCACCATCAAATGCCCTCTATTACACAGGATTTAACTACCCTTATTCAGTTGCTCTAAGCTCCTTCAATCAGCTGTCTTAGCAGAAAGGAGACTCCAACCATGTCATTTACTTCCCCTGACCCCATGAAAGATCCAGTTGGCATATGGCTCCCAGAGAACAATTATAATAATTATGCATTTTGTTTCCAAACACACATAATAAGTTTGTTTTTACCTGAGTCTTCCATCCTCTGCTGCAGCTCCTCCTGGTATAATCTTAGTAATGAATATCCCAGGATCATCCCCAATGTGTGGGTTATCTGTTCCTCCAGCAATACTGAACCCCAGGCCAGAATTTCCCTGGAAAAATAATAAAAAGTAAATCCATCGCTCAGATGCTAGATTTCTACAGAATTCATTTGCACTGCATAAACAAAATATCCTTGCCTCTTGAAGAAAGCACTTTATTTGGCAACTCCATACTTGAAGGTAAGTGACTCAGTCAGAAAAAATTAATTGTCAGTTAAAGAACAGAGGCTGTGAACAGAAAGATTTCCTGGAGTTAATGACAGAGTTAATGGATACTCCTACAGAAACAGGATTTGACCTAAATTTGTTTTCAAAAGCAAGTCACATAAATTAGCATCTGAACTCCAATATTAATTCATCCAAGTCAATGAGAGCTAGAGGCTAAAAACATTTCCGAGCTTTGAAAAAAGACTTTCAAAACTACTGTCATTTATAAACAGAAACAGTGAAAAACATTTAACTCTGAAGTATTTTACTACACTAGTTTCTGTTGAAGACTGTCATGCCTTAAAAAACAAACAAAATAAAATCCAAAACAAAACAAGAGTACTTCTTCCATCCTTCTGATCTGCTAGGACAAAATGTTTGAAGGACATTGTAAGTCTGTACTCAATAATCTCACTTATCGTTTCTACTATTTGTGAGAATATTATGAAAGATAAATAGATAAGTACACATACACACTCTTGCAAATTAAGTCACTGTTTTTTGCACACATATTTCAAAACCACAATTCTAATTCTTTTTTGGAAGTATGTATTGGTTATGCTTTTCTATATAAGTCAACCTTAAGTACATGTTTGGTTGGTTTGTTTTTTTGGGGGGGTTTTTTTCTGTGTGAAATAACTTTTTTCCCAAGGGATTGTTTCTTATTTACAGAAAGGCAGATACAGGTTTAAGAACCCCCTGTGCATAGGGAGTATTGCAAAATTCAATGCAATACTTGATTCTTTAAGGGCCTCTTAGCCAAAAGTATTTTCACAGGAATTTAGACTTACCACAGTGATGTAACTACATCTATATTGCAGAATATGTACTGCAGATCTGGGCACTAAAATACTTTTCTTTCACAAGCTTCTCAGACTATTCAGTTTGTTTCTTTTACTGCTGCTTGTGGTCATGTATCTAGCTCTGTACTAGTGAGAAAAGTTATTAATAAAAAAGGTGCTTCCATACTTTTTTTTTCTAAATAATTTAAATCGAATGTCACTTTTGCATTTTTAACTGTACTTCAATGCATTCAGTGTGATGCACTTTGTGTGTGAAAGCCTATGTGCTGCCTGCCTGCAGCCTGTCAGATTCTGAATGCTTTTATCAGTATTCTGCATTCACAAGAGATGCAGTTCTCATTACTCAAGAGACGTACACGCAATGTGCAGCTCTGCTATCAGCATATAATTGTGAACTAATTTATAATCCAGGGAAATGGATTGAGGACTGCACATATCATAATGCTTCTCAACCAGCTATAACATGGAAATCATTACAGTACTGAAACACTCCGTAAGTATTTTCTGTAGTTAGCAAACACCTCCAGGTCAGCATTATAAATTTCTGATTTAATCTCTCTTTCATCATTGGGATCATCTCAGATTCACATTATTCTCCCAATATTTTAACACATACAGCACATTTTACAGTAACATGCACTCTCTAAATACTTTAGGAGTATTTTCCCGAAATCCTTTCCGTATGTCATTATTAATTAGGCTTACTGTCCAACACGTAGGAAAGAAAAAGACTACTTATACATACTTCAGGAAGCCTGGAACAAAAATCCTAAAACATTAGTAAAACCAAAGGCAAATTTCTAGAAATTTTAAGTAATACTTGATTTGCAATCAAAAAACCCCCAACAAACCTCTAAAAATAAAATTGTTTTGTTTATTCTTAAATTCAAAGAGATTTTAAAATATGCAGTAATCTGTGTTTCTGAAAAGAGGTAGATTTCCAAATCCCCAAGACCTAGTTTAGATAGTGAAAGGCAAAGAGGAGGGTAACAAGGACAATTCTGGGCATAATTATTAGCATAAGACACACACAGCTACACCACAATTAAAAAAGAAATGTGTCTGAAGAGCTTTAAGAAACTATCGAAGCTTGCCTGTTATGTAGGGTGTGCTTAGTTGTTATAGCTCATCATAAAAAAATGCATCTGATTTTTCAGAGGAAATAATTTCAGCACTCTTTTCCTCCTACTGTATCTTTTTCCATTAACATTTTAGAGCTAAAAAATGCTACAGCAATGCTGGCTGTGGGCAGTGATGTGGTAACACTGCTACACACTTCTCAGGAGAATTAGTGCTATCCTTGACATTTATCCATAAATGTGCATCTGTTACACTGCAAGACTGTTCTGATTCTGCCCCTTAGGAGCAACCTTTTAAAAGCACAGGGTAGCACTCCTCAACTCGCACTTCTCTATCCAGCAAATTTAAAACAATTATTCTGGCTGCAGTCCTTGACTTGATCAACAGGATCTACAAGCTGTCAGGCACAAGCTGCCTTGACAAATATGTACATCCCTGCAAGGCTTTACTGCACCAGAAACTTGCCACAAAAGTTAAGAGCAATTACACTTCTTTTTCCCCACTATGGTTTATGAAGGGTCTGCCTCGCCTACATGGAAAAACCTTTGTACCTCAGATCAAAGCCAACGTGGCTAAAAGCATAGCTGCAATCCCTCACGGCTTTTTGAGAGCCTTGGTTTGAAAAAATAATGCAATAGGAACATTTTAGTTAAAAGCTACTTTATTTCAGTTCTGACCAGCAACAGTGACGTGCAGATCTCTCCTTGTGCTTCTCTCCGTGTTCTGCATTCAGTATGCAGGTTCACCAGCATATTGTTGATGTACTAAAATCTCATTGCCATTGTCAAGCTGTAATTCCAAATTCCAGTAAGTAGTGTTTACAACTGCAATGCTTCCTGAACACTTCCACAAGGCCTGGTTCCCCACCCTTTCGTTTTTGCACCTCTTTTGTCCTCATCCCAGGGGAAGGAAAAAAAAAAAAAAAAAAAAAAAAAAAAAAAAAAAAAAAAAAAAAAGCAGCATGTGGTAATTATCTTCACAGCTTTTCTTGTCTCCCTCCCATTTCATGTTAACCAATGAAAATGCCACCCCACAGCCTGAAACAACTGAACCATCACTTAGCCACGGCATTTTCCAAGGTGGAACATTCATGCTTTTTCTCATGCTGATTCATGTTTGGGAGTGGTTCAACATATATATCTGTCAAGTTAATTCACTGTACTCTTTCTACTCCAAGCCTTACATCTCCTGGATGCTTACAAAGCAAGTTAACAATGAGCTCAGAGGCCTGGTGACAATGCAGATAAATACTTAATGAGAACTAATAGCATCTGATACAGAGGAGAAAAAGTCTTCCTCATTTGGAATACTCCACTGATACTTCTTAATTGAGATTTATATTCAGGCTTAAATATGCTTGCCTATTTTATTTCAGGATCCTTCACTAGAAGAAATTTATGCAAAAAAATCCCAATACACAATAAGGGAAGTTTAAACAAGCCTCAGACCTACAAATTTTTAATGGTATTGCTCAAACATCATTATTAGCATGTCCAAATATATAAATACGTAGACAGATAAACAGATAAATACACACTCATATATATACACACACAAAATTCTATGATCCTATATATAGGGTCCATATCCAAATTATTTTGTGTTCAATTCTTATTAGTTAAATTATCTCTTGACCTAAATCTTTCCATCTCTTTGTCCAAGCTCTCTGCTTCTACTGCTATAAAAACCTCAAGTAATTAGTTACTGACTATACAAGGAAGATTTGCATAAAATTGCACAGCAGTAGATGGATGAAAGTACTTCTAAATTGTTAGTTTAGTTTCTTACTACCTTCCCCGCCTTTTGTTACAAGGCTCCAGTCATTGCACACAGGCTGACAAAAAAGCTTAGCATAGCACAACATGCCCAGTTTGGTTTAAACAAAATATTGCCCGAGTTTCCTCCTGTTCATGCTAGATAGGTTATGCTACTCAGGGATTTACCACCAAGCTCAAATTTGTCTCTTGGCTCAGCTTTACTTTTCAAACACAGAAAATCAGGTCAAACTACCACATCAAAACAATTTCTCGCAGCCCAGCCCCTGAGGCCGCCTTCCTGCTCTCCTGTGAAGGGAAGGTCAGCACTTCATCTTGAGGTTTACTGCACCTGCCTGCCTCCTTTATGGCTTTCTCAAATGGGGCTTTGCATGCCACAAGGACCATCTGAATTCTTTATAGCTCAGCCTGAGCAGAGAAGAGGCCTGGCTGTATTTCTCCTGGCCCTGGGGTGGCGGACAACCTCCGACAGCCACACAGCATGACTGCAGATGAGTGGTGTTACACCTTCTCCCAGCACTGAAACACAGCACTTGGGGACAGAATAAAATGACAGATTATTCACATGCCAGGCAAAGAAAATAAAACTTGTGAGTCGTGGCCAGTTTGAATCTCCCTCAAGACTGTTATACTTACAAATAAAGATCACAAAAATAAGTAAGAACCCCCAGCAGGTACTGATTTTGGGTAGCCAGAAGGCCTTGAGACCTATCCTTCTTCTTGCTCAGCCTTCCATCTTGTGTTCTCTATGAGCAGCCATGTATCAGGCTGCAGCTTCAGGAGGCTGCAGTGTTTCTATTTTGCCAGCAACTGACAGAAGTGCTCCACATTGACTTCTAGAGGAACAGAGTTTAGCTGACACCAAGAGCTACTGAAGTAATTTTCCCATGACATTGCAGCTCACCATGGATGATAACCTTCACTATGATTCTACTGATTATTTTGTCCTTATTGTGTCTCATTTGTCTCTTTTCTTCTGCTCAAGAGCTGCATTTGCCTTAGAAGAAAGTTTGACTAAGAATGATGTAAAGTCATTCAGTCTTTAACAAAATCATGGAAGAATGTAAGTCCAAGAATCAGAAAGAATACCAGAAATGCATATCAAGAGCAGACTGAGTACTTCCCTGAGAAAAGGATTGTATTTTACAATACAAGTGATTTGTATTTTACCATACTAAACAGGCTTACCACAATCACACGGAAATGGTTCTCCATTTTAATTTCCTTTTAATTCAAATCAATAAGGCGACAGCAGAACTCACATAGATCTTTTTGAGTGAGTTAATTACTTCAGTGCACCTAAAATAATTTCTCATAATGTTTTGAAATAATATGATTTTGAAAATCTCTAGCATTCAAGTCAGGAAAAAACAACAGTTGAACTTCACAGGATTCCCTTAACTATTGTTGCAACCTCACCCTGACATTGCAGCATATCAGGAAGCCTGTTTCAGAATCCATCAGTCAGTGAAAAGTCTAAGACAGAAGGCATAACTGTCTTTCTCAATTTCCCAAAATGTTTTCTAGAGGTTGGAAGCTGTTTCAGGCAAAACATATACTCCCAAAATCTCCATTACTGAAATGATATTTGTGTTTAATTTTGGTTTTTTCCCCTCCACTATGTTTTTTCCTGCCACTGATTTTTTTTTTTCCTGTTGATTTCCTACCTCTACTATGGTGTTCACAGCCAAATTTGTGGAATGCTTTTCTCTTTCAACATCTTTTACAAGAGACTTTAAAGTATGAATTGCTGCCTAAACTTGCAGGTTTGATCAGAGCAAGTTTAGTCAAGAGACTACTCTTCTTCAGAATGATATCTGACTCATTCCTAGATTCCTAAAGACATGCTGTATTTTTTACTGTCTGCCATTATTACAATTGTTAAAGACCCTATCAACTTTGTTACTGGTGCTCCTTAAATAGTTGTCTGTTGCATTTTACAATGGGAATTATCCTTCAGCTTTTCAAGACCACTCATGATCTGCAGGTTAGAAAATCCTAAAGTTTCTTGAGTCTAAGCAATGCTGGTTTTATCTTCTTTATGCAAAATTTAAAAATTCTTGAACACAAAGATAAGCTACATCCTGTGAAGGCAGTGTAGGCTTGGCACTCATTCGTCAGAATTTCCTTATTTCACATACATGCATGATAATGCTAAAGCTTTTCAGCTTTGGTTATCACAGTCATGGCACTTTCTCACTCTGTAAGTAAGGTCCACTTTTCTGATAAGGTGTTGGTTTTGAAATTACAGCCTTTAAAAAAATATATATTTATTCGGTTTTGCTTTTCAAGTCTTCCAATGTAGCACGTTCCTTTAAATAAACGTTGCTGCAAGAAATTTTAATGCATAAACTACTGTTGCGTTTATTTCAGGTGGTGGAAAAGCATCCCCTTGCATTATGAAATATACGCTGAGACATTTTCATTTGAAACTTGATTTTATACATTTTAGGAATTTTAATCATTTTGTACTAATTTTTAATTTTCACATTTCTACTTAAGTGAAGTCATAGTTTTCTTTCAAGAAGTAAAATATGAAAACAATACTTGTTTTCTGCAGATATTAAAAACAGCCTGAACTACTCAGCAAATTTTTATTATGTCCAAAATTAATCTCTCACAGAGTAATTTTAATAACAAAAGCTGTTTTAGAACACCAGTATCTGAATCTTGGCTAAGGTTGTTACCATCTCTGGCTTAGGGATCTTGCCTCAGGATACTTCTGTTTCAGATGAAAAAGACAACACCTTCTCCTATGAGACAAAATACCAACCCAAACAAAAACCAACAAAACCCAAAAGCTCCTTCCAGAAATTACATTCACTTTTGTTCTACAAGAGCAGGTTTCTCCAAGAAGTACTTGACAGCATGAGGAAGTAAAATCTGAGAACGAGAAGCTTAGAAAACTGTGGTTAATTAGGGTGGGTTTTGTTTTGTTTGTTTTTTTTTTTTTTTTTTTTTTTTTTTTCCTTTTGTTGGTTGGTTGGGTTTTTGTTGGTTTTGGTTTTTTGCGGGGGGGAGGTTGGTTTTTTTTGGGGGGGGTGTTGTGGATATTTTTTTTTTTTTTGAAAGGGCCAGGAAAAAAAAAACAGACGGGCTGTGGGCAAGCACAGTGAATCAAGTAACATAGTTGACAAATGAGACAAAAGATTGACAACTCTGCCCCTAATTGGCACGGGAGGATTAGACATGGATCGGGATTTGCTACGGCTCTGAGGCAGTCTGTGAAAGACTTCCTCTTTTTCTACAGCAGATAAGGTTACTTAGTTTGGCACCTAAGATACTTATAAGGAGGAAATACCTCTAGATATATACACCAAGCCGAAAAAGGATGAACACGTGAGATCGCTGTAAAGACCTGAGTATTTCTGCAGACTTTCTTCAGTAAGATTCTTCTCCACAAAGTACTTCTTACCTAACAAATACAGCTATCCTCTATTCACCTGACAGTGAATCTATGCAGGATTTTTTTCTACATTTCACTCAGCCATGCTTAGATTAACACCACATATATAGTGGGGGTGTTACCTGTCACTCAACAATGCCCGGTTCAACAGCACACAGACACATTACAAACAACAGCTTAACAAGTTAATGCCTCATCCCACTGAAACAAATAGGTGATTTTATAATATGCAATGCACTTTCATCCAATTCAGGATTTGATAGAAAATGTTTGTTAGACCCACCTACTCAAGGCACTAAGATCTTTAAGACGGGATTCTGCTCTGCAATTCTTTCACAATCTGGCATTTATACTGGGGTTGGTTTTTATGTTCTCAAGAAAGAGCGATACACGCTAAATAACCAAATCATTTTCTGCCACACAGTGTGTGACTTTTTGCCGTCTCCCACTCTTAACACAAATCTTGACACATCTGTCTTTAGACTTCAATCACTCCACCAACGTTTTCAGGTATCTGCACATGCTGTACTGTATTGTACTTCTCCTCTCCAGTGTCTTGTCCAAAGCCCCAGTTTCAAAAGCCTAAACATAAAAGCTGCATTTATGTCTCATTCAGAGAACAAGAATATTTGCATATATATCAGAGTACTGTTGAACTCTTTTTTACTTCCAAATCTACTCAAGAGCAACATAATTCATGAAATTCTCACTTCTCCCACGTACACTGGCACACTCCCTAGAGTCAGAGTTCTGAGATTCCTTAGTTATATCATGTTCCATATGGTACAGATTTTCATCTCTCACGATACCATTTGTTTTCAAGCCCCTTATCAGGTTCAGCACATTCATTACAAAGCCACAATACAACTACAACTGCTTCGTACACTTACTCTCACTTGATATCTGTAGAGTGATATTGTTCTCTCAACACTGCACAGACCAAGTAAGGTATTCAAAAAAGATGTATTTCAAAAAATGATCCAAGGGATTTTATTTTTCATAATACATAGGAAAACTACGACACTGTAGAACAGCACATCTAGACAACGAATGAGACCACTTCTAAAGTGAAGCAACTCATGAAAATGTGATGGTGTGTCCTCTCCTTTTACACAGCTTGAAGCAACAGAATAGATGTGAATTCTCTCCAGAGAATTCACAGGTTGAGTTTTCACTATTTTATCTCTATTAAGCTCATATCAACAGCCTCTGAGCTGGGACAGACATGTATGCCTAGTTTTTTCTTCAATGTGTTTCTTGTCCTTCTTCAGTCATATCTGCAGGAATTGTCTTTTCAAGCATTATGGAACCGTACGACCTTGCCTGTTCTATCTCAGACTGAGAAGTGGAGCAACACATGTCCTTTTTTAGTTGGCTACAGCAATAGCAAACAAATGTCACAAAAAGCAGTCTGAGGAGTATGTGAAAAGTAGTGCAAGAGAAAACTAAACATTCAAAAATTTTCATCACAAAATTAGAGCAGCGAAATTCTGGTCCGGGGGAATGAAAAGTTTCATTTCACTTGGGGAAAAAAAAAATAGATAGATATATACATATATGTATCTATCTTTCTTTGTCATGTGGTGTCACTCCAAGCTCGCTGTAGACTTCTCATCAGCCAGACCTGAGAGCTTTCTGAGCCCCCAGGGCTACACAAGAGAAAGTGAAGTAGTCAGACCAAGGAAAGGGAAGCACTCACTAAGTGATGATAGCAACTTGACATAAGTGGGGTGGGGAAGAACAGGAGAGAGTAAAACACTAAAAAGAATTGAAAGAACAGTGAAGCTTCTTCAAGTAGCAAGCTACTTAGAAAACTTTGACAGGATCATCACTGAAACTTTCACAATGCAATTATCTGCAAAAACTGAGGAAATTAGGACAAGTTTAAATCTACCTCTATGACAGAAGTAGACAGTCACATCTTGTACAAGGACTTAGGGAACAGAGACCTGATTTTACTGAAGCCATGGAAACCAACAGGGTTTCAGCTCACAGTGGTAGCAATTAAAAGGTAAGAAGCAAACTCCTGCTGCTGACTTCAGTTCCTCTCTAATGATGACACCTCTCAACCCCTGCTGCTGACAATTCAGCACTATGAAAACCCCAATGGATGTCTTGAGATTATGTGGAAATTCCTTGGTTAAACCGGTTTGTAGCTCTAAGTCTTTGTGTTGAAAAACTGCTGCATGCCTAAATGGGTTTATTTTGACAGACTGCATGATCACTACAGCAGTGCTGTGCAAAGCACTTAAGGGAATTTGAGACCCCTGAAGTATCACAAGTGCTGGAATAAACCCAAGTTCTAAGCTACTGTCTAAGCTATTGTTCTTTCCCATTTGACTGTCATATTCACAGATATGCAATCAGTGTATTTAGTTGCTCTTGCAGTTTGATTGGTGGGGTTTTTTTTAGCATCTTCTTAACGTATTTCAACAATTTCCTGGGTTATAGTTCTTTACTGAAATAGATACATGCTTAATCATTCGGGTTAAAACTCTGAAATGTTTACATCCATTGTAAGTTTTTCATAATATTTTTTTCCAGCTCTTATTTAATCTCACATCAAAGCATGAGTAAAACTCCTCATTTGTTGCCTCATTCAAAATCATGATCTTCAGGGCACATAATCTGGAATAAAAGGTAAACTATTAACAAACTAAAAGGCCCCTAGGGCTTGCTTAGACGTTCAAGCACAAATCCTAGAGGCAAATAACTGAGTGTTCTGGCTGTTGCATCACTTACCTTTCCAACACTGCACTACTCCAGTGGCTAAGCATGAAGAGCTTAGCATTACCTCTCTTTTAATGTAAATTGAAGCAAGCTTTTAAAATACATTCATATGCTGAATAACACTCAAGGCTTCTCTTTCAGGCATCTCCCATGATGCTCAGTTATAGATTTTATTGAGAAGAAACATAAAGAAGGATAAATTAAATGCAATTCATTCATTTTCACAGACACACATCTAAATATAATTTTCAATAATTCTGTGGTCACCCTATTTTGTTGTAACATTTAATTTCAGTGTCCATTTTTTTCCTTATTCTTAGTAAACCTGACTGACTATGACCCTGAGCAATCTAAAGCAGCTTCAAAGCTGTCTGCTTCTGAGAAAGAGCTTGGACAAGATGGACAAGATGACCTCCACATAGTCCTTCCAAACTGAATTATTCTATGAAACACAAGTGTCACAAATACAAAACATGTTTCAAAATCTGCTGCCAGCCTAAGAAATAGCTCAGTCACTAAAAACTTCCCTTCTAGATTTTATCTTAACAAAAACATGATACTGAAATGTTTTGTGTATATACATACACGTCTCCACAAAAATCCATTGTCTAGGATTTATAACTGTACATTCTTAGGTTCAGAGACTTTTTGGACATGATCTCCATAAATGTCAGATGAACCTAAGGTGAACCTTGTGTAACTTTCACACAATTCTTTGGAATTAAACAAACCAACTTTGTCAAATGAGAAATGCACAATTTTTACTTTAGAAAAATCAATCCTCCATGTGTCCTTCTACGGTGAAGAAGTGAAGGGCAGTCTTTAACCAGGTATATGTTTGCCAAAGTCAGGTAGAACATTCCTTAGGCAGTATTTTCCTGTCTTTCTAGAATCCAGTTAAGATTCTCTGTTCCTTTACGTACATCAACACTTGTCAAACATTTGGTTGCATTCCTAATTACTAAGCACATTTATAAACCAGTACACACAACACACAAGAATGTGCAACAGATCTAGACTACCATACCCCAAAGCAGTCATCTAACAACATACAATATCACTTTTTTTTTTTTTTTTTTTTTTTTTTTTTTTTTTTTTTTTTTAAATTCAAAGGAATTTTAAAGTTCCCATGTCCTATTTCTTGTAACTGGCATGGTAATAAATCATATTGAGTCATACTAAAAGTACTTAGGATAAGTTAATAGCAATTTTCAAGTTTAGTAACATTATTTTAAAGGTGTTTATCAGTGATTCATTGGCAGAGAATAATGGTCTTGTGATTCATGGGAAAAAAGAAAGTCCTTTCCTCTCCAGCTGTACAGATGCCACTTTTGATTTTTTGGAAGTGGTAGGAACGCAGGCTGGGAAAGAGACAGAGGCTGAGCCAAGTTTTGTACCAGAAGAAGGGAGGTTAAACTAGAAATTACCAATGCACAGTTTTTAAGAAGAAAGGCAAAAGCCAATAATGACAGCTTCATTTTATCTCAGACTCTCCATGGAAAGACCACAGTTGGAGATGCCTCTGGGTCAAACACTGATGTGGCTCGCTCACAGATAAGCATATTTAAGTACAGTAACAAGTTTGATGAGCAGAATTTTTAAAAGAATAAACCTATTCCTATTGATATCTGATAGAAATGCCACCTTTTTCAAAAGAAACAGGCAGGCGACAGGTAAATGCTTTTTAAAAATCGAATCTTTTATCTTAGTCCCTAACACCTCAGATCTAGTTCTTTAAGTGTTGTTTTAGTATTATTTTTGTCACTGAAGACCCATAGTCTTAGTTCATTTTAGGTAGTATCAGAAACAAAGCTGAGGTTTCTGTTATTGGTAGCATGAAAAAAAAAAGAAACTCCAGTTTCTACTGTGTCCCTGGAACATATTCCATGTATCACCCAGACAGTAAACTAACAGTGCAAACTAAAACCTAGAAAAAATAACCCTTCAAGAAGTGAAAAGAACTAAGTGACTCTGTGAGCATACCTCAGCAACATGAATGGGTTTGAAATCTTACTTATAAATTAGTCATAGAAAATAAGCAGTAGGTTCCTGATACTATAGCCTCTCATGCTAACTTTTCAACATCTGAAAAATTTACAGAAAGAAGCAATTTCAGCTCAAAAGAAAATTATTACTAACTCAGCATTTCTAAACACCCCTAGCAGTGAAAATACCCCTTTCCCTCTTTGCTTTACTCATGAACATGCATATAACTATTGCTACTTCAAGACTTGCTAATTCCTGTGTCCTCCTCCTAAAGGAGAGGGAATTCTCATATCCCCTACAGAGCTAAGGAATTGTAGTGGGTTTTGAAGCATGGCACTGAATATTACCAGCATAGTAAAAACCCTAAGGAATAACATCCCTATCCTGATTTTTAACATCAGCAGAATATATGGAGCTGCAAAAATGAGGAAAGAATCTTATCTTCTTTTGGATGATTTTGTACAAAATAAGTGTAATCCATTTTACTTGGTTTTTAAAACATGCTCCATAGAACATTTTCAATTAGGGTAAGCATGCCACAAAGCCTCTCTCCATACTGTACAGAAAGAGACACTTCTACATTGCAATTCATCAACATGCAAATTGGCATAAGTCAAAATGTTTCACATACATTTATCAGTTGCAATCAACCCTCATTTAATAGTTTCTTAGTCCTGGCATGCAATTTGTGCTCTAAAATGAGAGAGAAAATTGAGGTAAGAAAGGGTTTTAAAAAGCAAGAAAGAAAGAGAATGAGATCAGAATAACCAGCAGGTCGGTGATGAGGAACTCATCTGTGCTGCATAACCTGAACCAAACTACTGCTCTGAACAGGCACCGCTGGGGTTTACATTTCAAAGGAGTGCCCTAATCACTAGGCACACTATCTTTGATCTAATGAATATATAATTGTATATTCAAAGTGGAACAGGTCCAACAGGAGAAAGACACACCTGAGTAAAAGCAGGCATTCATCATAGACAAATCCCTGTTACAGATCAGGCAGAGGAGGCATGTCAATCCCATTTTCCCACACCCTGGATAAGTATTCTTATGATGATTGTGAATGTTCTTCTTTCCACTTTACATATTTCCCCCAAGAAAACTTGTGAAAGAGAAAATTTCCACCAGAGTGAAGTAGAGGTAAAAAAAAAAAAAAAAAAAAAAAAAAAAAAGAGGTACCTCAAAAAAGTTGGTGATGAATGTTCTGATGTTCTGCATGCAACTCTTACCCTGCCATCTGTTATACACAGCCAAAGGTAGAAACAATTAGGAGAAACCATTGCTGGTACCTTGGCTTGTTTTTCTCAAGATTCCTTCTAGAAATTCACTACAGAGATAGTAGGTATTGTCCCAAAATGTTTAACACAAGGAAGCTGTACTATTTTCATTATCACAAATATTTATTTTCTTTTTTTTTTTTTTAAGTTTGTTGAAAATCCTATTCAAAGCACAAGCAAGGTAATTTTAGACATTAAGCATCTCCCCATTCCCATGACATGCATCAATGTAATCTAAAGTTAAACATACATTAATGCATATGCCTTTTCCACAGTACATTGTCATTACACTTCCTAAAATCCACAAACTTTATTCAGCATTGGAATTTTATTTTATGTGCCCAAGTCTAATTGTAGAAATATATTGCTAATAATGACAATCTCCTTAAAAAGCAAAGAGGGGGACTGAATTTTCTAGCTGAAATAAGATTTGTCATTAAAATTCTACAGCTAGAAAATAAATTACATGTTGTCATTACAATGTAAGCCACTTCTTAACAAATATATGTGAAGAGTAGAACTCCATTAAAAAAAAAAAAAAAGTAACTATCATGTCATAATATTTTTTTAGTATCTATTAAGACATCTCATTGTCTCCAAAGGGTTATCCAACAAATAAAAAGATCCATGCAGAAGTTAAAGATAGACTTTTTTTATTGAGAAACTCGTGGGATAAATGTGATCAAAAGAATCTCACCACTGAACAGTACACTTGAAAGAGGAAGCCTGTGGGATGTACTGCCACAGTGATGATGTAAGACATGACCAAAATCTCTAAGTTACGCATATTCTTGTTTTATGCTGAAGCTGACACCATTGGAAGGGGTTAGATTCTGAATGAAGGCAACAATCAGTGAGTTCACAAACAGCTTTTCACTTGCCAAATGAAATGGCTGCTAAAGGCAGATCTTAACAGGGGAAAACTTAAAAAAGGTATTTGTTTTCTTGGTAATGAGATGTGGTGGGATGCATGACCAGGAAAGAGAGGATGGCTGTTCTACATGCAGCAGTCCATTTCAATGGCTGCCTCAGCTTTCTCTATAAAGCTGGTTTAACAATACCTGAAATGTTTCAGTGCACACTGGGTATATTCAAGATTTCAATTAAATAATAGAAAACGCTTTATATCTGGCAAAGATTTCTTTTTGAGGTGTTTGGAAATACAGTAGGTGTGTATGTTTAAGTAAAACATATCTTGATGCTTTTTTCTTGATTCCTTTTAAATTTAGGTGGGACATTTGCCAATACAGCTGTAACAATTTACAGACTCTTAATCCATATGAATCTCCCCTAGATACTTCCCTCCAGAATTCCCCTCCATAACCCCCCACAGCCACTTCCGCAGAGATTTATATGGTTTTAAACTATCTCTCCTACAACACAGAGTTTGCACAAGAGGACAATGGCACACAATGATGGCTAATATTAGTTTGTCCCCTTCCCCTGCACAAGATTCAGAAACACATCATGGGCTTCGTCTATTCTGAATTATTATAATTATATTCACCAGCACAAAGGGGATAATAGATTTCAATTTAATAATTTCAATTTAATGATTTAATACTTTTAAGCCACAGAAATATAGAATCAGAAAAATAAAGTATTTTATAATTATGTGGCGAAAAGAGAGAGTAAATTCTAATTCCAATTAATCCTTCAGTTCAGTGAGACAGAAATGCAGTTAATCAATACAGAATTAATTTACAAAAATAATAATATGCCACAATATGCATTACAAGTAATGTAACAAGTGGCTTCAAGGAAATTCTTCATAGAATTCAAGATACACTATTGAAACAACAAATGGAAAAAAAGCAGTATGATGATTTGGAATAATATCAGAGAAACTTCTGAAGCTTTTGAAACCAAATTAAAAGTGTTGCATGTGACTCTAGTAGACAAGGATCCAACCTGTGCCTCAAGCAACTGTTAGATCTGTGCCAAAAGCTGCAACATGATACTGAGATTTTAGAGATATCATCTTACATGGAAATTAATATTACACCACACAAACAGAATGCTTGGGCACTTAAGTAAAAAATATTTGACTTGACTCTTTCTAAAAGGCCTTACTTTAAATATGCCCCATCTTTGAGCCTACACCACCATCATGTGCCAACACCACACAGAGAACAGAACATGTTGCATGTCTGGCATGACCATCCCCTGTTCTCCCAAAGTGTTCAATACACATTTTGAGTTGAGACAAGATGCTCAAAGAGCTTTGCTTCATTTAAATTCGAATATTTCTGCAATAGTTGTTTTAAATTATTTTTAAAAAAGTATTTCCCAGTCAAATTTAGCCATAATGAATAAAGAGCACTGTGGTGAAACAGAGCAAACATGACTAACCACTTACTTCACTGAGGAATGCCTTTTTAAAATTTACTGACTTATAAGAACAAATTAAAATTTTGCTGTCACCCTGACTTCACACAATTTTTCTTAATTAATAGGAATTTTTTTTTTAAATGCCAGCACACAGATGAAAATCATCATGACAATTAACAAAAATATCTTCCTTTCAACGAAGTAGCATGGCACACACAGAGCAGCAAGTCAGACTGCTTCATTAGGAACATTCAGACACAGAGTCAGGAAAGCACAAAAAATTCAGATCTAAACTAAAGTTTGTTCTGCATTATCTGTGAATGCATATTTTTGCATGAGTCATCCACAGAGAGTGAACCCACAGCTCAGACAGAACAAGTGCTATGAATACCAAATTTCAAAGTGTAGAGTGTTTATCCACCATCTGTTGTTCAAGAATCCCATAACTATACTTCATAAAACTTTTCAAACTTAAATTTACTGTGTCAACTTATGAAATAATATAAAAAGGATCACTGGCTTTCATTTAATTGCACTGTACACTTTTCCAAAATAGGTTCTGTACTCAAAGGGAGATTATTTTTTGTTGAGTGAATAAAAATTGAAGGGAAGAATATGAACACATGGAAAGATGAATAAAGCCCTTTTTATCTCAAAGAATGATACTCCAGTATCATCTGGACATACAAGATTTCCTCTAGATTTCATATGAAGCTCAGTCATTACAAATAGATAAAAAGAACTGCCCTCTTTTCCAGCTTTGCCGAGTATAAAAAAATTGAATTCAGTTCTATTTAAAGTGGTAACTAAATAGACAAAATTTAAGAAATAATTTAAACTAATGGTTCCACATTAATGTTACACTTCCAGAAAGCCTCTCCTTTGCCCAACAAAGATTCAATAAGCCAGCTTCTTAAAGACGCCATTTACAAGCCATGAGAATACCTAAATCAATGACATAACAAACTGTGTTTCCTAGGGAAAATGGGGCCAGGGAATATTGTACTGCAAGAAGCAACAGACCTGCACTTTCAGAGACTGAACACCTTCCACGGATCTGGCTAAATGTTCCAGGGAAACTGCTTAAAGTTATTCCATCTTTAGGAATGAATCTTGCACTTACATATTCCACATGTACTTCTTCTGCCAAGAGTAATTGTATTGATTTTCCATAGGTAAAAAGATTCTGGATCAGGCTCGTACACTGAATATATCATAGCATGGGCATCCTACCTACTCTCTCAGCAGAAAAAATTCAAGATTAGTTAGTATTGGTTGATAGTGTACAGTTAATCTGCATCTCTGCTTACTTTTCCTTGAAAAGGCTTCACAGAATTTTTACTCTCCCCAGCGATCAGAAAGACTACTATGTCAACTTCATCAGTCCATTCTTCCTTATCATGCCTGCAACTATTTTCACTTTTCCTTTACAGCAAAGTAATCAACTCCTGCATAACAGTTCTAACACCAAAATTCAGAAGACTAGTATATCTGAGCTTGCTGTTACTACATCTGTTCTCAGAACACTTTCACATATTCTAGAATGATTTTCTAGTATTCTTTTCTTTTCCTCTAGAGGATGATTATTTCATTTAGAAGCTAAAATTCTATTTCACTCTAAATTCCTTCAGCTCTTTTTCACCATCTGAGGTTTTACAGAAATCTTACCTGACAACTTGTAGAAGTAATTTAGCACTTCAGGTTTTAGTTTTGCACTTTTGTCCTTCAAGTGGTACCTACTAAAACATGTTTTCATGGCTGTTTCACCATGTTCTTCTTACATTAGCATGGCTGAAGTTACCCTACAGTTAAATCTCATCCTCTTGAACAAAGAGAAAAGCACTCTTTTGACCAAGTCACCCAAGAAAATAAAATAATGATTTCTGTATTGAAGTTTAGAAAACTCATAGTGACTATAAAAAAAGTCCAAGGCAATCTTTCTTCCAGATGGCACAACTGACACCAGAACCCATCCTGTGCACCTACAACTATTCACTGTGAGCTTACCTATCAGAAAACTTTCTCCTTTACTCAGCTTCTCTTCAACAGAATGGAGAGCAGCTTTCAGAGGCATTGCAAGGGCCTTTCCCTGGTTGAGGAAAGCTGATAAAATAGGATGTATAATCATGTTCTCTAGCTCTCTTCTCCCAGGACTGCTACTTTCCCCATTTTAGGCTAAGTTTCTCCTATCAAAAACACTGGATCACATTCTGCACTCATAGCTCAAAACCAGATTGTGAGATCTACTGCTAATTTTTATGATTTTTCCAGCAGAGGATGGAGAAGCCAACAGAAGTGCTGAAGCAGAAGTGAGAAGTGGAAAGGGAGTACCTGAGGTACCACACTGCCTTGACTAAAAAGACACTGGAGGGGGCACATTGGCCCAGGTACACATCACAGCACTGAAATGGAAACAGGATGATGAATAGCTCCTAAAAATGTCCACCTACTGTTCATATACCATTGGTGTGCCACCAGCAGCAGCATCCTAACGCAATCCCATCCTAATCCCAGTCCTAATGCCCACTGCTAAAGTAAACCTAGGTATTAACCATTTATAACAAGTAAATTAATTAATTCCATATCTCCTTGCAACACTTCTCGACTCTGTTCAGTCTTGCTCTTTGCTTAACCTCTGTTCTATCCCTATTTCAATCCAATGACCTCATGATTCTTTATTTCTTCATAATATTTTCTTTAAAAGAACAAAACAAACAGTTTTCTGCTTTCTTGAACATTTTTTCAGCATTTCATTACCATTTTTCTGTTTCTCAACTCTCTACAAGTCCTGTAATTACACTATTTTGGGTTTCTTATTTTGTCTGATACTGACTTTAATGTATTCAGGCTTTCTTGTAGTGTCAAAATAATGTAAGAAACTGCACTCCCTGTATAATTAAATCTAACAGAAATCTAAGGGAACCTAATATCAGGTCTAGTTAATCAGCTTTTGAGGTGCTGCTAAGTAAACTTGAATCTAAGAAAAGAAGTTAAATTTTAGATTCTTAGGGTTAACAAATATTCAGTGAAGATGTATGTAAGTCTTTTTGCTTTAGACATCCTCTGGTTACACTGCCTTATACAAACATACACTTCAAATAGTATCCATAAAATTTTCCAAGAGAGAATTCTTATTCTTTCCTGCAAAGAGATTTTCTTCCCCAAAATAGGTTAGATGCTGAATATCAGATGCTGCACAAGGCTGAACTGATTAGACAAGGTAAAGAGGGACAGAGAGGATATTTATGAACACACAGCCACACAGGGAGACAGAAGCAAATTTTTAAGAAGCCTGAGGAAGTTTTTGGGAAACTAAATAAAGCCATTAAGAAGGTGAGAGTGGACAGAAGGTAAGGAGGAGAGCATGTCTTGATGAGAGGGCAGGAAGCTGAGAGAAAAGGATGAAGAATGGAATTCTCAGGGCTAGAAGGGTTCATAGTGGAGTTTTTTGAGAAAAAAAATGTAAGCCTCAGAGTAGCCGCTTTGCATTGAGTCTTCTGAGTGCCGCCATGACCATTAATATTTATAACATAATAGTAATTAAAAAGTGGCAACTTGGTATAACAAGAGACAAGGCAAGAAATATCCTCCTCTAGGAACCACACTATCTTCACTTATCCAAACCGATCCTTGGGCAGCAGGGGCATATTGCCAAAGAAAAACTGAAGCAATCCTGAAAACCTGTGCTGATACTACCTTTATTTCCATGTCTTACACCAAGGAAGAACTTGACATCAGCATTTAAATTGCATGAAATAAACTGGGAGAGAAGGACAGTTTAAGAAAGAGGGAGAGAGAAAGTAGTAATTGCATGCTGTTTGATGGGGAGAAGAAAAAAATCTGTCTACAGAGTTCAGCAATACTTGGGAAGCAGCTGAACTACAAAGAAATAACTGCATGGTATTCTTACTGCTGGTTGAAATAACTTATTTTCAGCTATGATGTATACAAGACAGCTGATGATAATGTGAAAATAAGCAGAGATTAATATAAAGAATATATATTTTTTAATGTACTAGGATGGCATTAGACTACAATTAGTATTTGAAAAAACACCTGATAAGTTTTACAAAAAAATTACAACTAATTAAATTTGAAATTTCTGGTCATGGGGAAATGCTACTATCTAAGCAGGTTGCTTTCAGGTAAAATCAGTAGGAAAAAAGATTTCTGATCTAAAAATTGCAAACATATTTAATGTAATACATTTTGTAGGAGGTATCACAGATAAAGTTTTTTGAAAAAAAAAATCCCCTTGGAAAACCCTTTCTTACAAAAATTATGTCAGAGATCTCTCATATAAATGCACAGAAAGATATGGTCTTGTCTTTCTCAAATTCTTAAATTAGAAACTCCTTTTCATTTGAACCATTACTCAAGAGAAAGAATGGTGTAGCTCAGGAAAACAGTTGGCAAATGAGAGAATGCACATAATCAAACCTATAAAAACTTGTCTGTGTAAAAATGACTTGCAATATATTTATATAACAAAGTAAACATATGATTAAATGCCAGCCAAACTCATCTTCCCCTGAAGCCATCATTAATTTCATATAATTTAATACACTTGCTGCTGCTTGTTTACCCATGTTTTCAGAATTTCATAAAATATGCATGATCAGAAGTTGCTAATTGGCAATTGAAAGGCTTTTCTTTCATTACTTATTGACTACATTCTTCTCCTGAACTGGTTCTAATTAAGGGAGAGCTTAGCATTGTACGTCCACAAAGAGTGCCACAGCCCTCAGGTAAAACTGATCTGTATGGGGAGTTTTGTTATTGTCTTTTTTGGTTCAGCGTTCCCAATTTTGTCGCTGCACATACCTTGCTTACTGTTTTAATTAGAGTTTTATCATCAATTACAAGTAGTAAGAGTCACAAACAATATGGACATGCTCATGGGTGCTAATGGGATCTGTAGTGTCCAACATCGTTTTTTGGAGACAATAGCAGGATCCAGAGCCCCTTCAGAAAGTCTGACAACCACCCAGCTGTGTGCTGCAGCTGACACACTGGAGGGAAGAGATGCCATCCAGAGGGACCTGGGCAGCCTTGAGAGGTGGGCCTGTACAAAACTCATGAGGTTCAATAGTTCAACAGAAGGCCAAGTGTGAGGTTCTGAATGTGGGTTGGGACAATCTCCAGCGAACATGCAGGCTGGGTGATGAAGGTGTTGAGAGCAGCCCTGGAGAGAAGGGCTTGGGGCTGTTGGCTCCTGAGAAGCTCAGCAATGCTCAGTGTTCTTGCAGTGTGCAACTGGAGCTCATAAAGCCAACCATATCCAGGGCTGCATCCAAAGCAGTGTGGGCAGCAGAGTGAGGGAGGGGATTCTGCTGCTCTGCACAGGTGAGACCCCATCTCACCTGTGCTGTGCAGTGCTGTGTCCAGTTGTGGGCCCCTCAGCACAGGAGAGACATGGACCTGCTGGAGTAAGACCAGAGGAGACCACAAAGATGCTCAGAGGATTCAAGCACCTCTCCTATGGAGACAGAGGCTGGGAGTTGGGGTTGTTCAGTCTGCAGAACAGAAGGCTCGACAGAGTCCTTACAGCATCTTCCAGTACCTAAAAGGCCCTACCAGAAGGCTGGAGAGGGACTTTTGACAAGGGCATGTAGTGATGGGACAAGGAGCAATAGCTTTAAACTGAAAGAAGGCAGGGTTAGCTTTAGATACCAGGAAGGGATTCTTCACTGAGAAGCACTGGAGAAGTTGTGTCCAGAGAAGTTATGGATACCCTACCCCCTGGAAGTGTTCAGTGCTAGGTTGTTGCCACCTTCCATGACATATCCATGTTGCCACCTTCCAGACATATCCATATGTCTGACTTCCCTTTATTTTGTAAGATCTTTAGGGGAAAGAGGTAATTTGGGGAAGGAAAGGGAAAGGGTTATGGAGCTGGAATATAACCATACCTACTGGGGAGCTTTCACACATACTATAATATAAATTAGGGGTTTTTTTTGTTAAGTGCTATGTAAATTGATGCCAAACAAGTTTACAATCCAAGTGTAAGAAGATGCATAGAATACCAGAGGTAGAAACAAATAGAGGGTTGAATACAGGGAAGCAATGGGATGTGCTATTCAGCAAGTGATTCCCAACACATGTTGGAAGAGCACAGTGATGAAACCCTGTTTTGGTAGAAGTGGTGAAAAGAGCTATCAGTGATTTTCAGGATAATCAATGCATTCTTATTAATGTTTAACACCAAGGTTTAGGAAATTTATTCGCAAACATCTTTTCTTCATGGGTATGATAAGTTGTAGGAAAAGACTTGGAATTAAATACTTGTTACGCAAAAATCAACAGATTTGAACTTTTACTCTTCTCCCCGTCCTCCCCACTATCTCTTCCAGCCTCACCTGGTGCACAGTGACCCTGGGCTCTTACACTTCTGTGGTCCCACAGTCACATGCAGCACTGAACTCTGTGTTAAAACTGAATAACTTCATATCCTCTACAGAGCTGCAAGGATCTGCTTAAGCTAAGGAGCTCCAAATTCGACTTTTCGCAACATCTGATTTCTGACGTGAGTGCTTTTCTGCTTGGAATTAGGGAAAAAAAGGTGAAAACAACCAAAGAAGAATGACCATTAATGTACTAAGCAGCGAATTATAAATTAAATACATTCTACTCACATGAAGTAGAATTTTTAAATGAACCAAAGAGAATGAGAAGTAAGGAAAACTATCCTAATTATTACTGAAATTTGGCACATTTCCAACTACTTTAATAAAATTCTGGTCATACAGACTTCCTTTCATTTTAAGCATTGGGGATGGGGATGATGAGTGAGGCAATGAATGGAAGAATAATTTTGTTTTGGACTTAACAGACAAGAAATAAAACAGCAATGGGATAAAAGCATTATCTCTGGCAAAAATAAGCCAGGTCAAGAACAAATCATTGATACAAAATGCACAAGTGAGAGGTATGAAATATGCCTTAAAAATAACTTAATACATAGTTGCTGAAGCACCATTCAACTATTGGTGTCCTATTTGCCTTTTCAGGAGATAGGAATGATCAATGGCAAAGATTAATTTGATCTCTTGCACTTATTTCAGGTAAGAACTGGAGTGAAAGTAAGTGTAATCTTCAAACATACCCAAAACTACACAAGTGAAAAGTAGGAAGCAAAATAAATCATGTTTTTGTCCAGTATGAAAGGATTTGAATTAAGCAACATGTATGTTCTTTTGATGGCCTCCTCTGTACTTGTCAAGGGACATTTGTTTTCATTATTTAGTAAGACAGTTCAGGGACAAATATTCCTCTTCTCAAGTCCAGTAATAGCTATTTAGAAAAACAGCATGAACTGAAAAGCCCAGATCTGGTACCTGCATGCATTAGGAGAACACTAGTTAGAGCAGAGCTGTCATATCTTTTCCAGTGTAAGAAACAGTAGTGAAATTATAGGTAAATACTGCAAAACTAGTCACCAGTAGTTCTGTGAAATCTCATCAGCTTTATATGAGTGAATCCATCACTGGATGAACAACCTTTTACTCATTTTTCAGGTATATTATGCCAACCCTAGGAATGTTAGTCACGAAGCAGCACTTGATTATCCTAGCACTGTACAAACACAGTAGACAACACTTTCCAGGTGCTGAGAGCAGCATAATATAACTTCAGGAAGCATGTCCAGCTACAGTTTGATACACCCACGCTGCCATTCAGCACAGTGCTGAGGTGTGTGAACCACAATGCTCAGACTGAGTCCTCACACACCACAAGCTCGCTCCTCTCCTTACCTTAACACCAGAGGCAAGTTGTATTGCCCCATTGCTCAGTTGTGGTGAATGGGTAAGGGCAGCCGAAGTTACTGATGCATAATCCAACCACCTGTTCAGGTGACAAGACAGCACATCTGTGGTTCTTACATAGCCCGAGGAGGGACGTAGAGGATGCTTTAATGCACCTGAAGCAGGTGTAGCTTCAAAATCACAGTCTAGCCCTGAAGCACCAGTTTACTACAGGATGCACTCTGCATGCAAATGAGGATTTGATCTGCCCTATTTATCTGTCTAGATAGGCTTTTAAACGCAGGAATCCTACAGTGATGTCTGTGAGCACATTGCTCAGAATCACAGGAAGAGGTCCTAGCTTTCTGAGTTGAGCCCTATGGCTGTTGCAGACAACTGTACAAAGTAATTCACTTCAGAAATTATTCTTACTGGAAGACTTTACCTTAAAGTCAGTGTTTGGAGGGAAAGTTTAATAGCTTAAAGGGTTAGCTACTTTATTTGATTTTCAGCTGAAATTTATAGCAGATCAATTCTGATTTAGTGGTTTTATCAACAATTTCCTTTAATCCTCCTAATTATCTTTCCTCTCTGGTTTTTACCCTCAACTCTATTTACAAATTATAATAATCTCTTGTCTCAGACTTTCCTTTTCTAGGCTTCATGGGACAAGTTTTTAGAGTCTTTACAGATGCCAGCCTATTACCTACAGTATTCTAGTAGCCATTTCCTGAACCTATCTTCATTTAAATCAACTTTTTTAAACATAGGAAACCAGACACAAAAGCAGTATTCCAATAGATATAATGATACTTTGGCACATAACTGTCACATCTCTATACGTACAGAGAACGTCTCCTTTGATATTGGTAGGACTGCACGTCTTCTTCAGTTTGTCTTTTTTACAACTGCTTAAGATAATTTACTCATACAAAACTACTTCATGAAAATCTTTTCCACCTCTGTCAGCTAATGAGCTGTAGTTACACAGCAGAAGTTCTTGTTCTTAGTTATTGGTACTTAACACACCACTTGGCATGATTAAATTTAATTACCTTTCTTTTACATCAATGCTTGAGATTACCCACTGATCTCTGTAGAACACTTACATCCTCCCCACACTGGAAACTTTTCCCAATGCTGTGACATCAGGTAATTTCACTGACACAGAGTACGTCAAGTAGAAATGATTTACGCTAAGATCATTACTGAGCGGGGCGCATCTCGGGAACCATCAAGAAGGATTCATCAATAATCCTCCAACCTGACAGTTACCTCTTCAGGGCAATCCCTGTCATCTCCCATAAAAACAGCTACTATCTATTCCAGAGCTTTTTTGACTAATCCCCACAGTGGCCAGCACAATGCTTACTATGTTTAGGTCAAGAAAGGGAGAATAGATTTTCTTTTTTAGGGAGTCAGTTCAAATAAAAGCTATCAGATTACTCCAGTACTATCTAGCTTTGCTAAATTGTGTTAAATTTTATACAACTTTCTATTTATTTCCATGACCTGAATGTGAAAGAACATTCAAAGCTGTTCTTAGTTTAGCATACTATTTAGCTGCTACAATAGGCTACGACATATTTTCTCCTTTCCCATTACACCAATTTTCTATATTCTGCTTCAAATGCCTGACCCCTTCTTTGATGAAAGTATTAAAAACTTCATTCAGTTTATTTAAAATTCTAGAAAGGAAATCACCTTTCCTCTATGTCGTAAATTAATTTCAGGCTCTTGAACTTTTCCTTGCTCATATGTTCTAAAATAATTTGCTACTTTGTCCTTCATTCATACTCAAAGTCTTTAAGAAATACGGATTCAAAATACTAGTTTGTAGATGGCACAAAATTAATCATTTTTTATCTCACTAGATAGTATTCCAAAATTCAATCCCTGTTCCTCTTCTATTTAGATTTCCTGTTTTTTTTTTAAGAAAGACCTTTTTCAGCTTGACTTTTGCTAAGTGTCACTTTTCTGTTAAACACTGACCCTTCAGATATACTGTGATAGATCAATCTATTTTCTGCTCTTAGTATTCTTTTAGAAGTAACTTATCCCTCCACTTAAGGATCTTTCCTGAAAGATTTTTTATTTTCTTCCTCCTAAGTCACAAAACTCATTCAAAGTCTTCTGAAATTTTCTCAATTTCCAGTGCTTACTGCCATAACTTAGCTGACTAATTTGTTCCACCAGTTTCCAAGAACTCTCCCCTCATACACAGAGAAACTCCATAAAAACATTTTAATTTAAACAGTTGATTTGAAAGGACTTGGTCCTAAGTTCTTTGCTAAATTCAGATCTCTTCTGAGGTCTTTATTAATGAGATACATAATATTACCAATTCTTTCTGTTTCAGTTACAACCTGGTATTGCCATTCAAATTCAGGAGTATTCTGTTATTAGCACCACATGCCTTCCAAATACAGAAGTTGTGTCTCCTGTACAGTCCCTTTCTCTCAGTGAGCAAAAATACTAAAATTGAAGCAACATCACCAAATTCAGTGAGAATAAGGGAATAGCAATAAGCAAAGTCAGGGTGATAACAGATGGCAAAATAATTTCTATACTAACACTAGTCTGTATTTTAAAAATCAATAATACATAGAAACAGGCTGAGTGCATAAAAGCTAAAAAACCCATGGGCCATTTTCCCCATTTTCCATATACAAAATTATTAAATTTATTATTTATAAAATATTTGCGCAGAGACATGAGAAATACACAAGTAATGATATTGATTGAAACCCAAAATCAAGATAGAACAAAGCCTCTGCTGTGTTTTTTTTGTGAGCTCTTTGCTCTGCACATATTTGGCTGAAAAACTGTAAAAATCTTTTTGATCTGTTTGCTTTTCTGAAACTGCATCTATCAGTTCTATCAGCAGACTAAGTAGGGCAATTAGCCTGTATCACCCTCTTCGTTAGGGCCAGATCCAAAATCCATTAGTGACTGCCAAGAGCCTCCTATTGACTCCATGAGGCTTTAGCTCAGTTTATGGGTGTGAGCCTAGAGCAAGACAAACATGCCATTTCTTTTCTCCAATGCTGTGATTTCCATTCTCTACCTTTAGAATTCCTTTAGAATTTCTAGTGGGTGCCTTTTCTATTTCTTTCCATTTTATTATGCAGCAGTTACGATAGCATTCTCTTCTTCTCTACCCCTCTAAATTTCAAAAAGTACAAGATGGTGCCACTTCTCTAGCCCATTTCCATAATACTTTCAGATTCTAGATAGCTTTCTTTTTGTTTGTTAAATAGCCACACAGTACTATGTGAGACGGAGAAAACACCAACACACTCTTCTTTACTCCAAAAATGAGAAGACACTGGGTTTGGTTAGCATATAAACAACAACAAAGAATAATGAAGTGAGTTTTTGCCAGCTTTCAGGTTTAACAGCCATGCTACTTACAATTCCATGCTAAACCATACTGCTGTCTCACTAGGCTTGTTTCAAGGAAACTTTATTGCCGAGTGCTCTACTATTTAATTGATGCATTACAAAGATAAAAGATAGGAGAGAAAATAAATTAAAATAGAAAAAAGGGAAGATACATGCACTTGTCTTTGCCTTATGACACTAGAACAAAATAATTAGAATGGTTTCTCCATCCATTTAAATTTGCACACTGCTTTAAATTATTCATTGGGTTAATGCCTTCTTTCTCAGTATCTCCGAAACAATGAACTCTTTTGTCAGACAACTTAGTGCTACAACAAAATTATTTAGGATTGACTTACTTTTTCATTCAGTATTGCCTGTGTCTAATGCCTTCAAACTTGCTTCCATGGAATTCGGACTCTACCTTGCAGCACAAAGATGTTGACTCAAAATCCACAAGAAAAACTTATGAAATCAGGTCCTGTTTTCTGCAATAGTCTCTTCAAATCGATGTTGACATCATTCTTGACATCAGTTAATTAAATGATATATGTCCCATGACTGGGTTTTCCACAGTGTAAATATTAGAGATGCCAAACATTGTGCAATGGGGATAAGCTGCCCTTTCTTATATCCACTCATATATGCTTTCCTTGCAGCATTTTTGTTTTGAAGCATGCACCATTGTCTATGATGCAAACACTGTGACCTTCAAATCCCTGAAATGCTTTGCAGTGCACTTTTAAAAGGACTTGCTGTTGCAGGAGAGATTTGGATCTGTTATTCCAATCAATGCAACAACTCACATAATTTCCCAAAAGCACTTGGATAGTGCCAGAAACTCTGAAACCAATCTGAACTGTCTCTCAAATATGTTCTGATTAGATATGCTAAAAAAAAAAAAAAAAAAAAAAAAAAAAGACTTGAACACACGTGCTAAAATTTAAAATTTCAGGCTGTCCAGAATATACTTCTGTATCCTAGCAATGAAGCAAATGAGCACTCTATTATTTCAAAATGAAAACAAAGCCACATTCCCTATATCAGACATAAATCAGTCAGTAAACTGAGTATCACGAATAGCATGCTGAACACCAATTTCAGCAAATATTAGGAATACTAAAAAGACCCAGCACTTCAAGAAAGATAATCCACTGCAGCTGAAATAGAATGGGACCTGAGATCCATTTTTATACCCACTCTCTGAGTTCACACTTAGTGTTGTATCTCGATTTTAGATCAAACCTTTTTAAAATGAAAAACGTCCTTGTAGTCCCTTAAAAAATTGCCAGTCTTAAACCTTGGGAAAGTTTAACATCCTTGGGCTACAGAAACAAATTGCCTCTAATCTATTGCCTTCCTAATACTCAAAATCGGGAATTCTAACTCCATAGCAGCTTTTCTTTCCACTCACTCTTTTGGAATGAAGGGTCAAGCATCTCAGTATCCTATGGATGCAAGTTACCTGAGGACTAAAGGGCTTTCTTAGGAAATGTAAACTGTGCTCATAGCTCCTCACCAGATTAAGGAGATCTTCATCACCTGTATCTCCCCTTGAATGGTGAGACAGCAACAGCTGCCACATGTCCATTCTTCCCTCCCCATTAAAGGAGCAGGTTCAGAGAATGTCTGGGCAACTAAACTTCTTAAGCCATTCCAAACTCAGGGACATCATGTTCATGAGTGGTGCCAGTTGAAGGACAAGTGATGATGATCTATGAGCAGAAGCACTTCCAGGAAAGCGAAACACTGGAATTAAGATACCCAGCATTATTTGCAGAACATTTGGACATGTACACAGACCCCATAGTGCCTAAAACTCTGTTTTACCTGAGTTTTATCTGTGTGGCTGTTTAGGCCACCTGAATCCCTGTATGAATCTGAGCCACAAACACCACCTTAAAAGGTGACAGCTTCCTTTCGCCCAAATGTGGAGAAATGAATTCAAGATTACATTATCCTGTGAACCACTCATTTATTTTATTTTCTTCTTTCAAACCCGATAAAAAACCCCCAACATTCACTAATCCTGAGAACCACTTTACCAAGGTGTCTTCATGGATGCATACCTTTGATTTTCACTTATTTTTAGAGTAAATTACATAGGTAATTATTACACCGTAACATCATGAAGAAACATGTTTTCCAAAAGGAAGAAAGCAATTAACACGAATTTTAAAGAACTCTGAAAGCTACTGTATCAGTAGCATAAAGGTAAAAACAGAACAAAATAAATACCATCACTGGAAATAGAAGAATTTGCTTTTGGATCCTATTTTCAAGGGTATTTTTTGTAATTCTAAATAAGAAAATATTTTAACAATTTCAAGATGGAAAAAGGATTAGGGTCCATTGATATTTTGATAAAAATATTATTTTGGAAATAATGTTTGCAGTTCTATTTCCATTTTTAACTTTTAAAAATAATGGCTTGCTATTCTGTTTCTCAAAAAAACCTCTCTCCCCTGTAGCTCTCTATGCAGTCTAAAATTCACCTGCAACCAAACCCATCTTGTTTGGAGCTTTGTTTTTCATTTGTTTCCCATCAACCTTTTCATGACTTTGTTTTTCATTGCACACCTGACAACTAGGCTTTTTGGTTTTGATATTTCAGAGATGGTTTTACTTCAAATATGTTGCTTTACAATGAACCTCAAACTAACATTGGCTCAGTGATGCATTTGAATATATTGATTAAATTTAACATCACAGTGTTTTCAGGATATTGCACATTTCTGTTCAGAAACAGTTAATGTGGTTGTGCTCTCTGTTGTACTTCATTATTCAATTTGACTTTTGCATTTTTCATAGACACACTCTGTTTATCAGTGAACTAAGAGCTTTTGTATCTTTAAGTCTCCTTTGCTAGTTAGTCATGGGTATCTAGAGAATAGGTTTACCTGAAATAATACAATAAAAGCAAAATGTTTGTTAAGCATAGCAGAATATAACAGGAATGCAAATCTGACAAATTCCAAAGCATACATTTGTGTCCCATAACAGCTGTTACTGTTTTTATTTCCTCTTCATGTAGGCTGCTTTTGTCTACTGCTTATTTCTCATTTAAAGTTTTGTTTATTTCAAGCGTGTGTTATTTCAACCACTTTTTCTTGGCAATTGTTTTCAGTGAGCATGTATTTTTAACAAATACATTATGGCTATAATGTAGCTAACTCCTCCACTAAATTCTGAGCAGATCTGAACAAACTAAAGACAGTTTTTCCTGAAAGTTTCAAATATCCTATTAAAAAATCACTTCAGCTACACAGAGTTCAGCCTCCATTTATGGAAGAATGTTTTCTAATGATGACACTGATATATCATCTGGTAAACATTAAGAACTTGTGGGGTTTGCCTCTACTGTACTGCCTCTGGTCCCCATTAAAATGATAAGATTCAACAGCAGTACTTATGCTATAGCACCTGAAATATTCCATTCCTCAGAACAAGGAGACAAATATTTATTTTACAAATAGAGTTTTGAAAAAAATTACCTTTATAATTATGTCCAAGTACATAATCAATGCCTAAAAGTTAATCTAAGACAGAGGACACAACTGGATAATTTACCTTGAACTCCTGCCAAATATAGGCTATAGGACCTACTTAAATCCTCTCTGGAGAAAAATATCACTTCATTCCACAACGTCTCTTTCCTATGCAGAGCAATTACTGCAAAAAGGAGAAAAGAGCCAGGATGGGCTTGCAAATGCACCCTTACAGAAACTGAGCACACATCTGACTCCTTGCACTCCCTGAGAACTCTGTTTTTCAAAGAAAAACTGTACAGCTTAAATGCTTTCCTTACTTATTGTCTTCTACTTATCGTAAAAGAAGGATGGCAGCAAAGGCTGGTATGTTTTAGAGCATTTAGTATGCCTTGCTGATCCCTTAAAAATATGCCACAATCACAGCTATGTGTCACATATATACATGGCTGTGACATGGCTGAACCTGAGCTTCATCACTGACATCCTGCTGTGTCCCCTGTCCTTCCCAAAATGCCTGGTTTTGCTCTTTATCAGATCAGTTAGTGTTTGACAAGCCTTTCTGAATTCATTAATGTTATCTCCTTCTTAGTATTTTGAATAAGCTCTTCCCCCCTGCCCTCCCTCGCTCTTTTATCAGCTGCCTTTCCTAAAACTTTCATCCAGTCCTGTTCCCTTGCTATTGCTGACCTATTAACATATTTGTGTCCAGTCTCGACAGGTCTAAATTCAACATCAAACCATCAGCTCCTGTTATCGCCTTCCAGACAGGATGAAGAACATTATCTGAAAGGTTATTTCTCATTTAAATGTAAGCTTCCTCTGACCAAGTCACGTCTTAATTTCCTCCCCCAAGAAAATAAATTTATGAAGGTACCTGAATCTGTCACTGTTTTTTCCAAGGTCATGAAACCCGTCAAGTTCTCCCCTAAAGACACTTCAGTTATCAGTATCTTTTTCAGGTAGAATTAAGCAAAAAATTCCCGAAGTTTTTCACATCAGTTGCCAGTTCCTGTTATTTTCCACATCCCAAAAGTTGTTCTATTTTACAGCTCTCAGTTATGCACTGTAGGTCTTCACCAGACCTTTGGTTACAACACTGGACTAAAAATTTGTGTTTGGCTGATGACCCGCCAAGAAGGCCCAGGACTTCTTTTTCAGTTTTATTGCTTTTGAGAGTTCTTGATTTCAGACACAGGATGCATTTTCTTTCTTGATCCATGACTTCCGACTCAGCCAGTGTAAAATACCTGTGTTTTACCCAGAACAGCCAGGCTGTCCTTTTCCCCTAACCTACACAGACATGTGATCAATTACTCCACCCATCTACCCTTTTTAAACATCACCAGGGTGTTAGCTGTTTTTCAATATGTTCAAATTTCTTCAGACAGAAAACTCAGCACAACAGATGCAGAGGCTGTTGAACAAACTACTTTAGAAATCGGGTTGGAAAATCAAAGGCTAGCCCATTCTCATAATTAAGGATAGTTCTGGGGTTTATTCATACACAGTTACGTAGACTGAGCCCCTCTGTATCTGATTTCCTGCCACCTAGTTAAAATAGCGCTGCAGTTTCAGGAGGAAAATGGTTTTTCTCAGCCTGTTTTGATGGATATTGCTCTGCTGTTGGGAGAGAAGAGCGATGACATTGTTTGGGGGTGGAAAACCAGGAGAGACATCGATTTTTAATGGCCTTTGTTACTTTAGCTCAATGTAGCAGTCACATTTTCTTTTTTACTGTAGGTCTGCACACACGCACACAATCTTAACTCAAGCATTTCTCCCTAAGCCACATTATAATGAGTACACCTAAAAAAGCCATATTCACTTTCTGAGCTTCCTTTCAGAAAGGCCCTCCTCCCACCTGAATTATAACAACAGATCTCTAAGTTTACCATGACAATGCTTAATATGAAATCCCCACGCATATTCATTTAATGTAAGTTGCATAGTTATAGCATTTCTACTTGCTTAAAAACCCAATTAAGATTTCAGTATTCAGTGTTTTAATTACACGTTTATTGACAAAAATATGCAAAAATACCTCACTGTGTGATGTAGTCTTATTTCTGCTTTGGAAATCTAATAAATATCTATTTGTCAAATATTTATTACCATTCCTTAATAAATATTGGATGGACAAGTAGTAAGGGCACATATTTTTGCCATCTTAAAAATTCAAGGGACACTAGAAGAGTATTAAAAAAATGGTATCTTCTTTCCCATATTTCCTAAACTTATGTAATTTTTCCAGTACTATTAAGGCTTTTGATACCAATGGAATAGGTACTCTTCACTGTGTACTTTTCAAAGTGGACTTCAAAAAGTAGGCTACTAGACTACAGGTTGTGTTTTCATCCTCTTTTTGCAGTTGGCCAGCTCTTCTGTCCTGCAAGTTTTGCCATTATAAAATACAACAGAAACACAAAGTACGTAATCATCCTCCTTACAGTTAAGAGAAATATTTTCACTTTAAAACACTATCCAACACTAGCAAAGATTCAAGTTACAAGCTCATAATTTATTTTAATGGTTTGTTGGGGTGACAGGGGAGGGCAGGAGTTCGTTGTTCTTTGGGTTTGTTTGGGTTTTTTCCTATACAGTATAATCTCTGTTAATGGCAATCTTTGTATTACATTGCTACCAGGAGCTCTCTTCTCCTTTGCAGGCGAAGTACAGGAAACGTGGAGCAACATAAACTCCGCAAAATTTAAATGCGCTCCAAAAATAAATTATTCATAGAATTCAGTCAGAATTCATATATCACATTAAGTTGCATAAGGTGACCTTCAAGCCATGCTTGAGTCTCACCAGCTAGGTCAAATTCTTAGGGTAAAGCAATACCTTGCAATATAAAACATGCATAAGCAGCATGCAATTGCTTTTCATCTACTTATTGCTTCAAGTACCTGGAGTTACCTTATCCATTTGACATCTAGCTTCAGTTTTAAACACCGGGAAAAAACTGAGACGAAACAGTCAATGTCATACAATTTCCAAGAACTTTCACACGCTACAAAGTGGGCCATTGCTCCTGCAAAACTACTTTGCAAAAACGTATGTCAGATCAATTCTTAGTTCTCATGACAAGGAAAAGCTTTTCTTCCCTTCATAGAGCCAAAGATAAGCTGTAAGTGGTGGTTCTAAGTGGAAGACAAATGATCTTGCGACTGCTTCAGATACAAATGCATAAGAATAGAAAATAACTGCAATGCTGCAGCCAAAGCACAACTTTGATTTCTTTATTGGGATAATGTGTTAAGGTGCACAGCAACGACAGTTGTGGCATTCAGTCTGGGTAATCTAGCAATTTTCCCCCTTATTCCTCTACATCTTTGCAATGTTTTTCCCTACCAAAATGGCATACTGATTCCTCAAGGTTGTGCAGCCCTAATTTATGCATTACAACTGATTCTAAATTAGAAAAAAAAATGAAAAGCAATTTTCTGCAATGAAAAACATTACTTTTCCTAAGAGACAAATCCAGTATATCAAAGATGCCTTTTTAAAGTCCTGCCTCGAAAATGACCATCTTTGATGCAAGGTGATTATTATCGTCTCCAGAATGAGTCATTTTCTACTGATAAATTGAGCTTCATTTTCCCCATTTACTTAAATGTACATATTTTAAATTTACATGCTATTTCACAATGACAGTTGCAAAACTAAGTGAAAACGGAGTCAAATCAATGCTTTGTAGCTGATATTTTCCTCTTCTGCCTGCTTTGTCAGTCTTTCTGCAAAAAGATTCCCAAATTCTTTCTTGGGAAAGACAGCATTTCAGACACATATATAGCTGTTTTTTCAGTCTATACATACCCTCCCACAAGTGCTCCAGAAGCTTCTGTTCAGAACTGGAAGGTTTATTTGGAAGTCACACTTGCAGCTCTGCTCATTAGTGACTACTGCTGATAGATGTGGCCTAACACGGGGTGGGACACTTCAGGTTTCCTTGGGTAGTACACTTGGATTGATTTCTTTTAGAAGGCTTTTTCACAGAATCTTAGAGTCATTAATGTTGGAAAAGACCTTCAAGATGGGCAAGTTTTCAACCTTTGACTGAATACCACCATTCCCACTGAACTCTACTTTGGAGTACCACGTGATCATTTTCAGGGATGGAGACTCCAACTGTTTCCCTGGGCAGCCTGTTCCAAAATGCCAGCTTATGCCAGTTTGGAAAAGTCAAACTGTGTGAAGCATAATGCCTATTTGTTCGTACTTCTTGAAAACTGGGACACAATCCAACCACTGAGAACACCCTTAAATCTTGTTTAAGCTCCTGCAAAATTATTTCTGGACAAAATTAAAATGGAAGGGAGAAATCTGCCTTTCTCCATCAGACTGGAGGACCAGGATGCAGCGCCAAAGGCAGCCCTGTTTCGTATAAAGCTTTTTTTTTTCCCTTACACCAAGATTATCTACTGCACATTTAAATATTCCTTTCCGAAACTGCAGTATTCTACAGATTTGACTTCACGGTCAAGCAGCTTCACAAACTGCCTCTATTAGACACTCACTGTCCAAACACAAGTGAGATTAAGCTTGGACTTCAGCTAGAGATAACAAATAGACTGAAATGCCACATCTTAAATAGGTTCAACTGAATTAAAAGCAATCTTCATGTGAAGTTGTAAATAATACAAAAAAGCAACAGAATTACTCCATGAAAACAGTATGTTGAGAGTGAGTGAGTTGGGAAATGAGAGAAAAGCAATAAATGGATGATATTACCTGAAAAATAAAATGTCAATATAATAATAATAATAATAATTTAAAAGAACCAGCAGCAGCACACTGCCTCAAGGCAGCTATGATTTGCATGAAGTAACTTTTCAAATAATAGGTAACTCAAGGTCTTGGTGATCTTGGCACAGTTAAAGGGATAAGACTCAAATAAAGATAAATATGAATCATGCTTTCCCCCCTGAACTTACAAAGGTAGGTTTTGAACTCTTAAATAAATGATGATTAAGTTTTCAACTTTTCTTCAGTTTTGATACAGAATATGTATATTTTTTCCCTGCAGTTGATTTATTATTTTTCAGTCACTTTGAGAACACTTTCTAGTACCGTGTTAGTGTCTTCTTTCTAGTATCTGTATTTTCTACCGACGTGCTCTCCCTGAACAAGCTCCCTGTGAGTTTTCAATGCAGAGAGGCTAAGTAACTTCAGGCTTGCAATTCAATACGTTGGAGAATGAAATTTACTCCTCTGGGAACAAATCAGCTCAGTGTGTCAAGTGACTCTTATTAAATTAAAAAAAAAATGGCAAACAATCGTCAGGGTTTTTTGTCTGGCTGAGCATTCTTCAAAACTCCAAATTATTTTGAAAACAAAATGTCATCATGAGCTTTGTAACAAAATATTCAGTTATTTTAAGTTTCTCACTTAACAAAAGAAGTCTCCTAATCTTTCCTGGACCTGAGAACTCACTGAAAGAATCCCTCAGACGAAATACCCAGAAACTACTATATGAATCAGTGAACACATAAACATTCAAAAATTACATATAAAAAAGAATAAAAAATAATGAATTAATTCACAGTAATACAATTATTCTTTGCCTTGGAAAGCTTGAGGCATCAGCTGTAAATCCAAGCTACGCATTTCTTTACTTTGAAATATAAAGCTAACGCACTTCTATGGGTAGAGGCATCCTTCAATACCAAGATGCCCTTAGAGGAGTTAAAATGGCATTTCAGTGATACATCCAAAGAAACACACCATTCTGATTTATCCAAGCTAGCATCCATAAAGTGTTTGTCAGACATTTAGATTTAGAAGGAGAATTATAAGAAAAAAAAATGAAAATAACATGAAAATAACGATTTCTTTGGTAGGCACCCAGAGGCAGCTAAATGTATAGTGTTATTCCAGCTTCTTTTACTAAGTACAGTGAAGCAGGGATTTTTTTCCCTCGATTCACTTATAGCATTTTCCTCTCCTTTGTCTCCCCTTTCATGGCTTAGCAGATTTCCTGTTGTGCCTGTTGGGATGTGAAGTACTGCCACTACACAGCTGGGGAAGGATGTACCCTCTGTCTGCACAGCTGTAGCAATGATGAAATATAGGGCAAATCTTCCTTACAAGCAGAGGTTCAAGGGAAAGCCACTGGCTTTCTTAGCATTTTCCCTGGATAACTCACATTCTTCTGGCAGCATGTATTCTGAAGCAGTCCAGATATGACTATCTGGAGATAACACCAGTCCTCCTTGTCCTGTCACTGTTTCCAGGATACTGTCAGCGCTGCAACAGTTCTACTTTGTCATCCTCTACACATCCTCTCCACGTAATTGATAACAGCAATAATAATAACAAATAAAAATAGTTTGTTCCCACCTCTAAGAGGGGTATAATCTCTGACAGCTGTTGCTTCACTTCTCTTAGTCTTCACTTTCAACAGCCCTCAGTAAGACAGTTATGTGGGCTGACTGATTTCCAGTCTCAGACACTGAATGATGTGGAGGATGACAGCTAAGAACATCAGGCAGGAGCCTCTGTTTCTCAAAAGGCAGGGCCCACTCTCTCCCAGCTCTTCTGCTTTTCCATCCACACTCTGGACTGGCATGTTTTGTACCTCTACCACACACTGCTGGAACAGGCCCCCACATGACAGTTCTACAACCAGGAATAGTTTCAGCATAATGACTCTCTGACAGAATAAGAACAAAGTTTTCCAGTGATTAGTTATATTTTGGGTACCAAATTAGGGCTGCTCTAAGGTGAAAAAAAAACAAACCAAAAAACTCACACCCCAGACTCATCCAAAGAATCTTAATTTAGGTCATCGAACTAAAGCAGCCAAATTCTGCAGTTGTTTTGGAAAATGTTTTCAGTGGTATTAGCAGGACTTCACATCAAACCCCTTTAATTTCTTTCACTGATCACTCCAGCACAGCCTCAGGTGAAGACAAAATCCATTAAGACACAAGAGATGAAAGGAGAACACAGACCTTGCTTCAGCCATTGCATTCAGGGGTCAGAGCCTGCCCTTTCCAGTACTAACAAACCTCCCTGAAGGTGAACAACAGCCACTGACACAACTGACCATCAGTCTCAACTCTAAACTAAGATGTGATTGGAAATAGAATGCAGAACAGAATCTCCTCACAGGGAATACACAGGTATTTTCAAGGATCTTTCTTAATTTCTTATTTCACAGAACTTTGTTTTATACATACACAGAGAAATACACTACAGAGACTCTATATGGATACAGAAGAGATCAGCATTTCAAATTGTTTGAACAACTATGAAAAAGATGGGATTATAACTTTCTGTTGCTGATAACTCAGTACCATAAATAAACATTTCTGCCTCTTCTTGTAGGTCCCTTCCAGGAAAAAGAACCCTGTGGATGAGCTTTCTAGCAATAAACATCTATAGGTCACTATTTTAATATGAATCTGGTATAAACAAGTCAATAAGAAGGATTCTGTCTGTGAATTATACCTTATTTCAGTCTGAGACTGCAAGAGAAACTACGACCTAGGAAGAAAACAAGCAAAGCCTAGCAAAGAAGAAATGTAGTAAGGGCACAGAGAAAGCTTTCAACTGTAAAGAAATCATTTACAGTTCTGCAAAAATAAACATTCAGAGAGCAACTCTCAGTTTGGTGGAGCTCATCAGGCACCTGAGGGACATTCACTTTTAGAAGATTTACTTTCTCCTGTTGGAAGATGCCAGACTACTCCACTGGGGCTGTTGATGGTTGGATATTGATTTTTGCACTCTGGACTCTCAAAAGGCATCTACGGCATATGCTCTTAAACTTTGAAAATACCTTTTCCCAGCAGCCATTTCTTGACCACTCCCTTCCACTCTCTTATTTCTGAAACAATTAAAGGAGGACTTTCCTGGCACTGTGGTGTCCTACAGTCTCAGTCCTGAGAGGTCAAAAGTATATTGGTGCATGAACTGCTGTCTAAGACCTTAAAAAAAAGGCAGAAAGAAGATTCACTACGGACTAAAGGCGAAAACCTTTTCCCCCAGACATACAAGCAAATGGTGATCCTGACTGGTGATGAGCTGGATGTGTCCTGAGTGTATCCTGCACTGCATCCAGTACAGCATGCCCAATAGATCAAGGGAGGGGATTCTGCCCCTCTGCTCTGGTGAGACCCCACAAGAAGTGCTGCACCCAGCTCTGGGAACCCAGCATAAGAAGGCTGTGGATGTGTTGAATGCAGAGGAGACCATAAAGGTGATCAGAAGGCTGGAGCACCTCTCCTGTAAAAACAAGCTAAGAAAGCTGGAGCTGTTCAGCCTGGATAAGAGAAGGTTCCATGGAGATTGAAATACAGCCCTTCCTTTGTAAGAAAGATGTGGACAGACTTCTTTTTAACAGGGCCTGTAGATGTAGGACAAGGGTTTTAAGATAAATGAAGGTAGATTTAGCCAACATCTAAAGAAGCCATTTTTTTACAGTGAGGGTTGTGAAATATTTGAGGAGGTTGTCCAGAAAAACTGTGGATGCCTCACCCTTGGAAATATTCAAGACACTGTTGGACAGGGCTCTGAGCAATGTGATCTAGAGGGGAAGTTGTCTCTGCTTGTTGCAGGGCGCTTGGACTAGATGGCCTTTAAAGTTCCCTTCCAACCCAAACTATACTATAATTCTGTGATCTCTACAAAAACAAGATATATACATGGGTGCAAAAAAATAAGACATCTAGTCAAATTAAATAACTCGTGTCACTCAATACAGTCTAATCTCACTGTTCTTCAGAGTTCAGTGGAATGCAGCTGCTCATAGCTTTGAAAACTTCTATAGGTTCACATAGGAAATTAGTGATGAAAAAGGAATTATAACACAGTAGTGGTTATTTCTTATGTTTCCAAGTATCAAAGTAATTAAGAGCTGAGGCCTGTAATAAGTTCTTTCCTGAAATGTACCAGTATTTCTTTTTCCACTGCTTCCTCAGGAATTTTAAATTTTAGCCTTTAAGCCATAATTTCACACAATAGTCTGAGTTGGAAGGAAACCACAAGGATCATTGGTGTCGCTACAATTCTTGGATGAATGGCCCATACAGGGATTGAAAACACAACCTCTGGTGTCAGTGTTTTTAGAACCATGTTCTAACTAGCTGAACTACTCTAAGGTCACCTACGACTAGTTTTAGCTTTTTTATTCAAGATTTGAGTAAGTCCTTCAATTGGGTGAAATGTAGAAACCCAATTTTCTAGAGAACCATAATCTCCAAGTAGAAAAAGTAAATCTTCTCATGTGGGTGCTTGATATCATTTAACTATCAAGTCAAAGGAAAGAAGAGACAGAGTAGATTTTTTTTATTTTCTCCACTGAACAGAGCCTGTGGTAGCTACAGAATTAAATTGAGTGAACATGGCACACTCCAAGATGATATATCATCATTGAGCATTTACTCTTTTGGAATATGATTCTATGAATATATTTAACCTAATTTTCTAAGGAAATAATTACACTATGTGAGTATTCATTCCTGCCCCTCCCTCAGCTGTAGTGAGACAATAGGCAATTGCAAAGAGATCTGGAAAAGTGAGGGGGAAACAAAACAACAGGTTTCCAAAAACTTTTTAAAACTATATGGTTAATCAAAAAACAGGGAAATTCTGAGTGCAACCTGAATTGTTATGATAAGTCAGAAAATTCACAGGAGTATAAAAGAAGAAGAAATTGAGACCCTTCATGCACATCTCAGCCTTGGGAAAATTCTCAGTCCAAGCTCAATCTGTTCAGATTGACTGACCAAGGTCAGTCAATTTCAGGATGCAACTGCGCTGGAAACTAGATGTCTTTATTTCCAGTGTTGATAGAACTTAATTTTACCAAACAGTCTATTCCCCAAAAACTAATATCATTCTTCTTTTATACCAAATGAAAATACATACTGAACATGAAAAGAATCTATTGAAAACAGTTCTACTAATCATAAAGATCCTATTTTTGTCCAACATCTAAAAAGCAGGGAAGGTTAGATGAGCAAAAAGGTTCTGAGACCTGAACTCAGATGTTGAACTCAGTATGAATTCAATATGAATCATTAAGTGACCCACTGTCGTTCTTAAGTTTTCTTCAGAATAAGTATTTATATTGCCTGATATTCCAGTCTCTATTAAAATCCTCTCTTCAGCATCTGTCTCCAAGCACAGCACTTGTATTAAGGAGTAAATCAATTAAAATTTTCCTTCAGCTCAGGAAAGTTGGTTAGGCTTTGTACCAGAGACCATCTGATTGTCTCTTACACTGACCACTGATTTACAAATGCAAATCAGTTTCCTGATAGTCCTTCAGTAATGGAAGGGTGACATTACTGCATAAATACGAATTATTTTATGTAGAGTTTCCTTTTAAAAATGTATTTATTATTCAAGCTAGAGCAAAGTAATATTTTATTTTTAAGAATTTTGTCTGAGTGTGCATTTGGGCACTGTAATTGTTTTATGAATCACAAAGTTTTAGTCTACACCCAGATCTATATTTTCTGCTGGTAAATTAGCAGAGAATCTCATATATTCTCTGTGGTATGTCAAAGAATTTAAACTGTCTTCCTTTTTTTTTTTTTTTCTCCCCACATTAGAGAATTTGTTTGATTTCTCTTAACTCTGTAACTGCTATTCAAGTGTGTTCTTATGAGAGCTCTAAATGATTTAACAGTGAGCTCAGAGATTGCTGAAAGTACCTGATAAGTAGCTGGCACAACTGAAGAGTAAAGAATAAGAGCATCTACTAAAGAGAGGGCTGACAGGGGTGTACCTACAACTTCTTTAACTCCTGGAAGAAGCACTGATCATAGAATTAAGGTGGATGTGCCTCAAATTATTTGTCTATGTCAAGTCTCACTGAAGCCTTTTAACCCTGAATTCCCAAGTACTTTTCAACTTGGGCATTCAGGATTAAAAGTAGAGCACAACATTTTAAATAGAAACAACCGAATAACATTATTTCAAAGAGAAAAAAATAATTGAAAAAGCTTTCTTCAAAAGCTCCAACAGTCAACTTACTGGTACACCAGCATGGCCTTGGGCAGCTCAGGGATGTTCAGCAAGCCCTGCCCTGTCCTTCCCACCAAACCATTAGAACAGTTTGCTCTTGGCATTTTTGGGACCCTGCTGATCTGCTCTCCAGCTCCACCCTGGACACTTTCTGCCAACACAAACACAGTAGTCTTATTTCGCCACAAGAGAGGGGGACATCTCTTTACCCTGGGGCAATGTTCATACCAAAGCCAGTAACTCTTTTCAGGAATAAGTCCCACAAATCCATGTCATGTATGGATAAAGGTGACCTTCTAACAATTAAATTAATAGTGTATATAACGACTGGGAAGTGCTCTGAAGTAATCAGTCCCTTACCACCTTCCCTTTGATTTTGTTATTTAAAAAAAGGCAAGTAAGAGTGCTTTTGCCATAATACACCTTCAACCTTTTTTTTTTTTTTTTCTTCTTCACATTTTAAAATCTTTAAATTATATTGACCATTTCAAAATGTGTATAAATTTAATGAAGAAAATATTTGATGGTTTTGGGGATGGAGAATTCCGTGACTTTAATAACTGGAATAAAATGCAAAGTTTATTACCAGCTGTTTGATATGGGGAAACTACATTTTTCTCTCTCAACAGCAGCAATATTAATATATTTTGCAGCTTTGCCATTAAATACAGAGATGATTTCCCACTAATTTCTAAAAGGAGTTTTGTGGAAGAAAATGAGTAATCAACGTGGAGAATGCCTTTTCTTCCGAAATCGCTTTTAGTCTGACAAAAATGACAGCCATTTAAAGGCAATCACTAGTGTTTCATATCTCACACAAAAACCAGCAGACACAGTACCCTGCCTTTGAGACAAAACACTGATACATGTGACAGAACATTTCAAGCAGCAGTAATCAGAAACCACAGATCCAGCATCATCAAGAAAACAACCGAAACATTGTCCATTAAGATCTGTATCTCTTTTTGCTATTGTTGTTCAGCCTTTAACTGATATTACGCTGCACTGTGAATAACCAATTATCCGCATCTGACAGGTACAGGAGCTGCAAATCACATTCGTTCTGCAGGATGTACACTGATAACTTACACATCTGTTAAAAATAAAGTGCTTTTCAAAATATCACCCAGGAGGCATGTGTTCAGTTTTCTGTTCAGTGACCTTTGGAAACTCTAGTCCAACGAATAACTAGTGATGTGTGAGTAAGTTGGGAGACAGTAGATGAACAGTGCCTATAACCTTACATGTTATCTGTTATGAAGATGGCTATGATGAAAAGATACATTGCTCTTCCATAATTTGCTGAGAGAGCAAATGAATGAGAACATAAACTTGCATCCCTTTAAGTTTAATGGTTATGGAATTCATTATCCTGGACAATTAAAAATATAACATGCAGAAAAAAAGTGCAGTGAATTATATAATTTAAGTATCTAATTTAATGGTAATTTGCTACCTTACAGGCATTTGTTCACACAGTGTCAACCACATCTTGATAAATCTGGACTTCCATTCAATCATTTTATGTAGGAAGAAGTTGAACTGTGCTTGAAGATGGAAAAACTTCATATTTCCAAGATGTTGGTAGAACACCAAAGGAATTCAGCATTAACATTCTTGCATCCATTAGAAACCTCTGTGAGCATTATGACATAATGCAAAGCTTAGACTTTCTTTCTCACACCCTGCATGGCCCCTATGGCCTTGATCTGTGTCAGACAAAGTCAGCACCGTAAGACAACAGCTACGTAACCAAAAGGTAAAGAAAAAACCACCAAATCCAGAGGGACGTGGTACAGCACATATCACTTTGGTTTTGGTGCTACATTACCAACAAAGCCTTCACTGCAAGCCCTGATTACAACTCAGGAAATTCAGCCTTGGAATAGGCATATCTTTTATGCATAGATACGGTCTATAGCTTTAATGCATCACTTGGAACATTAAAAACTCTTTTGGATTTTTTCCTTTATACTGTAACACTATGCGTCCTCTATCATGCACATACGCCAGGAAACCAAAGATTTTTGAGGAGAAAACATTCCACAATTCCAGCTGACAAGCTAAAAAGGGAGCTACCAAGTCACAGAAGCTCCTCACAATAACCAAACACCCAAACGAGCACTGACAGAATTATAGGGAAGAAAAGCATTTTGAATGCAAGTAGCTAAACCTCACATTTTTATAGTTTAGAATAAAGAGTGAACACCTCTTTAAAAAAATATAAACAATCTTATTCTTAACGACTTTTAATTTCATAATTAATTCCATTATTTTTATTACAGATTATACTTTTCCTATAAGAGAGAATAAATTATACTTACCCTCTCCAAAGTAATTTCTTCAAATTCATATTCAATTTCTGTTCCGTTGACCTAAAGGACATAAAAACAGATCATTCTTTAACTCCACATGAAAGGTAACTTCATAGGCATACTGTAGAGCTGTTCCTGTATTATCAATTTACTGAAGCACATTTTTCAACACATAGCTGAGGAGTTCTAAAGTATAAACTACTTAACTCCCCTTTGTCCTGGGGGTGCATAATCAAGTCTATAAACTGAAAATAGTAAAAGTTCAGTATGTAATGGGTATATAAATCACCAACATAATAAGACAGATATTTGATAGAGCATGTTTGTGGACTTGGTGCCAATGTTTAAAGAGTTTCCAAGGTACTAGTTTCAAGTCAAAATAGAAGACCTGCTTCTAATATTTTCACAATGGAAGAAAAATTATTTATGCATTGTCTTACAAGCTACAATTTACACTGCAATACAAAAGCAGACAGGAAATTCACAGTACTTATGTAAAAATCACTCACTGATACATACACTGAAATACATCTTGTTTTCTATATTAACCTAGGGCAAGAATCTGACAGAGGACCTTTGCAAGAGACAGCTGAATGGCAAAAAGGCACTGAATGTTAATGTAATTCCTATGCTGAGTCCCAGTGTCAGAATAAATTAAGCTACAAAGTGTAGAGCACCAAAATGGATTGTGCTGGACAAGAAATCTATCACCTGAAGAGATGACACAGATTTAAGCAGTATTCCAAAACCTTGTTCCAGTCTGACATGGATTTTTTTTTGTCCCTCCAGGCAACTCACTTAACATACCTTTCTTCCTTTTCTAATTTCTTAAATGCGCAGAGTGGAGCATCTGAGAAAGCTACAAAGGCTCACTATATTGCAAGTAAACTGCAGAGCAATGACAATATATCTATTAAAATCTCAGAAGAATTTGAAAGCCTCACTTCAATACAACTAGTCAGCAATTTTTTGACTTGGCCAGAAAGTATCCATCAATTAAAAAAAAAAAAAAAAAAAAAAAAAGAAGAAAAAATATATTAATCATGCTATTTTAGTTTTTTCAGTTATGGGATATGCCCTGGAAAAGAGTTTTGCTTTAGTGTTTTACTTAATTTATACTTAATAAAAAAAATAAAATTTCAAGATCTAAACTGAAGGAAAGCATTGGGATTGACTTCATCCCGGAGGAACAAATTTGTTATTTCTCAAAACAAGAACATTTATCACGCCTCCCCACTCCCAACTGGTAATTTTCTGTATCAGATTCCTAACTGCGATCGTAAAACACTGTACATAAATCAATCTTTATCTAGTCAAGCACCTTTCAAATGTAATTAGGTACTTCTCTTGTGAATATTTTAACAAGGTACATGTATCCACCAAACAAAAGCTTACTCTAAAATCCACCAACTATTTAATTTGTTTACAATTCAAGATCTGATAAACCATGAAATCAGTAATAGAAATTTTAATAGAAATCACTAACCTGTGTTGAAAGGGAAAGAGACAGAAAAGTCCAAACAAACAACTCATGCTTAACAATTGCATGAAAACACAGCATCAATGAATATAATATTTAATATGTGCATACTATTTGAGATTTTCAGATTATTACAATTGGGTAATCACATCACATTACACTAACACCAGAGATGAACAAAAAAAAATTTCTACAGGATGTCTTCCCATCCTATGTTATCACTTAAATGCTTTCTGCAAATTCTCTTTTATTAATATAGGCAACTTACTAGGTATGAAGACCTTTGCAGCTATTCCATTTTTTTGTCCTTTCTTGTCTAATGATAATGAAATCAAAGCTATCTATATGTCTCTGTTTTCATGAACTTCTCTTTCATCTTGGGTTGGTGGATAGCTCTGATCTATGTCTTCAATTCCTCAGTCTTGCTCTATAAAGCTGTCTTTGCTTCACTGCTTATAATCGCTTTTCCTTTGCATTAAAAACTCATTAGTGCAGCAAAATGGGAAAAAGAGGGATATGAGAAGCGAGCAACCTCTGTGGAAAGATGAAAGGAGAAAACACAAGCTGAATACTCAATTTGTATTTGCACACAAACGGTATCTTGCTTATGACCATCTGAGGGCTTTCTATTATCATCCGCAGTGGCGATTCTGAGAATACCTTCAATTCAAATTGAAATTAATTGCGGCCAAGATCCATTATCAGGCTCCATGGCAGCAGGGGTGATATGAATTTAAAAGCTGATCTTGATCCAGCTCCTTTTGTTATTTAAACATACATGTCTGCATATGCTGTTCACTGCCCTGTTTGTATTCCTTTACCAAATAACCACTGCAGTTATTTCATAAAGAATCTAATAAGATACTGTACCCACCTGAGGCAGGTGGAATGATGCTTTATGCAGTACCACTCATTCCTAGCACCATCTTACTCCATATTTAGACTCTCTGGCTGCATCTACATTGCTAAATTATAGTCAGTTTTCAGCCAAGTCTCAGTGCTTAGGGCTGTTTCTGTCTGGAGCCTGCTGGAAGCAAATAGCCAAGGAGTGAGCCAACAGTTAAGCAGGAAGAGAATCATGGCTCCAGCACTGGAACTGGCTTGTCATGCTCTCATTCAGCAGCATATGGACATACCCTCTGTTTCTGTACATTTTAACTTGACAGTCTCTGGCCTGTCAAAGCACCTAAACAAGCTGTCTGAACCTGCAAGTTCCATTTCTTGCAAGGAGTGGCAACCTACTCTTGTGTCTCTCTTTGCATGACTTTTCTAATCCTGCTTTTATATCAGCCTGTAGCAAGAACAGAAAGCAAAATTTACTATAGCCTCCATAATTTTAGATAACTATGAAAAATTACAAAACTTTTCATTCAGTTTTCTCTTCTATAGACTGGTAACAAATTTCTGCTTAAGGGCTGCTGTATGTCTTTCATAATTACGCACCACTGAAAGGCCAGATCTGTGGTTTAGCAGTTTTCCAATTGCTTTTGTGGGCTTGTCTGCACCTGTAACTGGCAGCACATGTCCAGTGTGATATCCAGCACCTACTCCCACAAGCCCAACCAGCCAGGATATCCACAGGGAACAACTCAGTCTTTCCTCCTCTCCAAAATCCAACAAACATTGATCTTGGCTTCTGTCTCTGATTTGGGACACAGACATGCACTCTTCTGAGAAAGATGCTCAACAGCACCTGTGACAGTAAGGGGCCACAGGACTGCAGCAGCAGTGGGTAAGGGTACACAAGATGAGGTCCATGGGAGGACACAGCCAACTGCACCCCTTCCTCAGGGCACAGGAGTTGGAACCAACACCTGTCTGATTGAGGAACTTGCATCTCTGGCAGAAGAAAAAAGATACTATTGACCAGGACAAAATGTGAAAGTGCTACATGGAAGCAGGTCTGCCTGAAATCTTTAGATAATTTAGAGGGCCTCTGTTGCATGGCCAATACACACTTGCAATGCAAGAAGGTTCTCATCCTCCTGACCTTACATATATTCATGATCCAGAGCATGATGAATGCACAGCCTTTCTAGAATAAGTTACCAAAATTTAATTAAGTCCGGAGGTTTAAAAGAACCCCTTGCAAAGGCAAGGTAATCATTGCCTTTCATTTAGGGCTGCACCTGTACTCTAGAGAACTCTCCAAAAGATTTGACAAGGAAATGTCTTTAAGAGAGATGTAATGTATGATAACTATCTAGACTCCACCATTCAAAGGAGATTTCGTGGCAAAGTTCTCATGGCTATTAGAGTTCACTTATCTTTCTAAAAAGAAAGCACTACTTAGCTTCAGTGAAACTCACTTTTAGGAGAGTGAGAAATAAGAAACAGGTAAGGAGAGGTTTTTATACACAATTTTGTGAAAAATCTGAAATAAAGACCAGCATACAGAATGTCAAAGTGAGGACCAAACAAATTCAAATTTGTTTGTTCCTTTATGAAAAGACTCTTACTTTCCAGAAAGTTTCTCTCCCTTATGGCAGCTTAAGGGTGACAAAAGCAGCTGAAGTAGTCCCTTACTGAAAATCAGCTCTACAGATTTTGCTAGATGCCTAAAATCCTTGAGACAAACACTTTGTTGGGTTTTTCATTTTCTACCACATACTCTGCCACTTTATTAACACCTTTAAAGATATTTTTTCTCATAATAACCATAGTAACTTGATACTCTTTTTTTACTTCTGCAATTATTTGATTTGATGGACTTGTTTACACTAGAAAAGTAAACACTGCATAATTCTTTCTTGCTATACTTCTAACCTACAACAACTCCATCCAATCAATAAGATATATATTTCATCACGTGAATTTTAATGATAAAAACTCTATTATGATAGTGGCAACAACAGACTCAAAACATACATTCTATACAACTACAATATTTCAAAAACTCTGAACCTACCCTTTCTAATAAAAATGGCCATTAGAGATGTTTGTTATGCTAAGTCTTATTTTCAAGAAAAGATTGTTTTCCCTAAAAATTACATCTCTAGACCTTTATCACAAGCAAAACTCATTTTAATCATATTTAATTGGGTATTGTTTTTCAGATAACTGCAAGAAAGAAGGCTGCTTCTTCTGTTGTCATATGCATAAGAAGATAACTATCCTGACACTGATTTTCATTCGACATGCAAAATTTATTCCTTTGGCTGTATGGTTTCACCAGTTGCCTTATCACCAAACCTCAGCAGAATAAAAGATTGCCAAATTCTTGTTGTACAAGTAACCTCAGGATATATTTTTCCTTTAGAAATTTCCACTTGGCTGTATAATTAAGATGGTGATAGACTCAGAGAATCATAGAATGCTTCAGGTTGGAAGGAACCTTAAAGATATCCATTTTCAAACCCCCTGCCAGGGGAAGGGACATGTTTTAGACCATAAGATTTTATATTTCAGAAATAGCAAGCCCATTTGGGTATCTAACAAGTCTTAAATAGCCTTTCACAATTTTTCTTTTGCCACCAAAGCTAAAGAGTAATCCTTATTTAGCCCTTTGACAACTCCAAATTCAGGTTTTTTTCTTCAGTAATTAAAAGCTGCTGATGTTGTTTTGATAGTGCCTTCCAAAATCATTAGAAGCTTCCTTTCTTATTGCATATAAACATACAGAAAATACTCACCTGACTTCTCTGATTTCAAATGTGATGACTTTGCATTTTTGAGCTGTCCTACAAAGGCTGTCAGAAAATTTTTCATGCTAGCCCTTACCTGAGAGAGTGCATTTTACGGACTATTTATGTGAGACATCCCACATCTATTTTTAATTATGGTGCATAACTAAGCCCATTTCCTTCTTTTTACCCATGCTTCCTTTAGGAAACAAGGAAAATACGTTAAGTTTTTTGAAACAAAATTTACCATAATCTAAAACTTTCTTGTTGTACATAGGACTCTTCTGTATGAAGAATGAAAAGTAAAAAATCACTGGGTTTTCAAAGAAATTTATACTTTATCAGGAATAGATCTTTTCGGATCCTTCCATGTATGCCCAGGGAGCACTCCCCCACCACCAGTCACTGTACATCCTTCAGGGAAGATACCACCCTCAACACAACTCTCTTGAAGCAGAGCTCCAAGAAGCCAAATCCAGCTCTTGGTCGACACTTGCAATGATCTGCAGTCATGATTAACTCGTACCCTGCTCAAAGGTACAAATATTCACTCATTCTTTCCTTTTTATGTCTCTCATATCCTAATTTTTATTCAGCCCCTTCTCCAATGATTGTCTCAATACTCACTCTTTCCTCTTTCCGCCTCCTTCACTGCTATCCTGGCTTTTTTTTTTTTTTTTTTTTTTTAATTCCCTTGGATAAAACACCCATGTAGCAAGTAACCACTGTCACTCTTCTCTGGTTGATTCCCAAATTACAATTTTATTTTACTCTCCCCATTCCTCATATCTTGTCCAAACAGTCATGCTTTCTTGTCTACTGTAGATCACAATCCCCCAGCTGTAATCACAACTTCTCCTGGCTCCAAGTCAGGCTCCATTGCTGATTTTCATTTCTTTCAGTTTTTCTTTTTCTTCCTTCTTATTACCCCTCAATTCTATTCTGTTTTCCTCTCAACACACAGATGCACACACACATACATATGAATTTAAATTTACTTTATCTAATCCCCCTTCATCTAAAGCATTATTCATGAATAGTTTTCTACCTTCTCATCTTTTCCAACTAAACTTTAAACACAATCTTCTCCCATGACTCCTATTAAGCCACTCATACACTCCATGTTTCTTGTCTTTTCACTAATGCATCATCTTCATCTCAACTATGCTTGACCTTAGTTTCAAGATCTAGCCAAAACAAGGGATTCTTTTCTGGTCTCCCCTACTCACTGTTCTCATTCCCCATAATCCTTCTTGCTATTCAGCAACAATTTAGATTTACTTTATTTTAGCTGTTTTGTCACCACAGAGCTGACATTTTCTACATTATGAAAAAAAAATTGTTCATGCCCTTCTCTAAGGTATTATTTAATGAAGTTTACAAATAGGCATCAATTTTTCTTTCACCTCTTTGTTTTGTCCATATTCTGAGGGAAGCATTATTTTAAGTGTAAGCACTTGATATAGCTAATGCAGACTCAACACAAAAACTTCCTAGTTTTATAAGCCTAATGCAGGAGCAGATAAAAAGCAGAGATCATGATTTCAAGTGGGGTTCACAGTAAATGGAAATGAAATTATATCTGTGTGTGAATTCTGTTCAGGCTAGCACTTCCAGCTTGTACAAAATTAGTACCAACAAAAGAAGAGTGCACAGTTCAGCTTTGGTACTTACAACATTCTCTCTTACGCTAAAATAAATTCACATACTATCATATTATCTATCTAAAGGGTAGATATCCAAGACGAGAAGTGATCTAGGTTTGGGGTTTTTTACAGGTACAGGAGAGAGGAATCAAGGGGTGTGATTTATGTCATGTGCCTTAGTCTTTAATTGAATTGTTGTTTAAGAACCTGCCTGCCCACTGACTATATGGGGAAACTTTAGACTTCCAGGATTTGCATCCTGAAAAAATTGTTTCTTAAAAAAATGGCAGGATGCTCAGAACTAGGTGATCTTTAAGGTCTCTTCCAAACAGTTCTGACTCTATGGAAATTCTTTTTTTTGTTTTTTTTTTTGTTGTTGTTGTTGTTTTGGTTTTTTGTGATTTTGTTGTTGTTATTGGTTGTTTTGTTTTTGTTTTTTGTTAGTTTGTTTGTTTTTTGTGTCTTAAGCTTAGAACATATAATCAGTGCAGAAATTTGAAACAGTACATTCCAGAGAACTGGATGCACCAATTTCTTCCCACAAAATCACATTCTTTCTTGAACAATTCAGGTAATTTACTACACACTTTCAGAAGTTCACAATCACTTTGCCTCTTATTTTCATCTGTGCTTCTGCCATTGCTGAAACAGTAATATATGAGTTATATAAACACTCAGTTTGTTAAGTTCTACTGTCTCTGCTCTATAGAAGAAAATCCATCAAACCTTTCCAAAAATTTGAATGGTTCAGACATTTCTAGAATTTATTTTTCTGGTGTAATCTACCATTCCTTGCACAAGATACATAAAAATGGAAAACAGTGTTGCTTGATTGACCTTATTTCATCAACAAAGATTAAAAAGTACCAGTAAATTGGGACTTAAAAGGTAATTTTAATAATGTTTAATAATTCAATTTGCATAATTTGATTTTAAAGGTTGTAACTGTAAGAGTGTTTAAAAGGCAGAAATTATTAACTATTATGTGGGTTAAGTTTGATTCACTTAAACATGAGTAATAAATGTTTCTCAGTTCTAAGGAAAAATCAGTAGCATACTAACTGGCAAAGTTTTAGGGAAGGAAAGAATAGCACTAATTAACTTCATTTTTTGGTATCTGTGATGTGTTTATACAGCCATTAGATAATGAAATATATGTAATAGGCATAACAGGTATACCACATTTCCTCAATAAATAAATATACAACCAACATAATCTAATCTCTTACAATTTGCTCAACGGGAACATACTCTGACTCATATTTTTGTGCCTAAAATTGTCTACAAGTATCTGTGTTTAGCTTTGAGAGAGAGTTTTACTGCTCTCTCACCCTACTGCCTATGAAAAAAAATCCCAATCAATGAATTCTTTTGGGTTCTTTTTTTTCTTATGCGTTTACTCTAGCACAAGCACTGAAGGCTAAACTACTGTCAGTAGCACTGGTGCAATCCCACTGGTGTCACTGGGCTTGTACTTGTGCAGCTGAAGTTGCAGTTATTCATCTGTGGATGTACTTTCACCTGCAGCAAGAAGCAGCCCTAAAAAAGTGAAGAAAGTGCCTGCACTAATAGAAAAAATGAGTAATAAGGAATTTTCACACACATAAAGTACATGCACATTTATAAACCAACATGGATTCCACAGAACAAGCTTTTTATGCATAACCCAGCTGCTTTACAAGTATTTTTACAGCAGCAGAAGGATTTGCTATGTCTCTTAAAATCTTGGAAAGCTCTTCAGTGTATGTATGGGAAAGGAGCCACAGTCATCTGCACTCTACAACTAAAAGCACAGCAGAACATCTCCCTCATACCCAATTAATGTTGCTGCAGAAAAAGAAAAAGAAGACATTTTGAATGGCTGAGACAAAAATCAGTGATTTTCTGCTCCTGCTCCCAAGCTCAATAAAAGAAAATTGATCTAACTGTTTTTCACAGGGATTAACACTGCAAACCCTGAGAAAAAGCTAATGCAGCCTGAATGATCATCACCAGTCCCAATCTAAGCCTAGCCAATATTCAGCAAACTGTTCCAAGTACTTCTTAGGCTTTTTTGGTAGGAAAAACTAGTTTGCATCAGTTTGAGAGAATTTGAGTTTTTCTCAAAGATGTTTTTAACTTAAATCTAAGGAGAAAGGAAAAACATAGTTTTCATCCACCTTCAATCAATCTAATTTCTGACACAGTAATCAAAACTTGAACTTGAAAATTACTCTGAAAGTAATTTCTCTGCATTGCCTCAGTATTCTAAGAAAAGAAAAAACATTTTCAAGATTACCTATTAATGTATAACAGCAGAGATGACAGAAGCTTTACGAAATAACTGAGGAAAGCCAAAAGGACGCAGGAGAAAAAATGCTGACACATAATCCTCTTTAAAACAAGCACAAAAAGGTCACAGTGCTTTAAGTAAGCGGTGATGAAAAGACCTATGGTACAAGAACTACTCTAAGAATATTTTTACTACACTAAAATGCACAACTGCAACAGAGAAGTACTCTGAAAATGTTTAATGTCATGCAATACTACTTTAAAATGTCAAGTACTTCATCATCTCTTTACAGAAGTAGAGCATATTTTACTAGTTATATGAAGTATCTTTATTACGTTCTCCATAGGTTTCCTGACATAATGAAACCTGTAATTTCCACATCAAAGCTAAAGTATTTGGCAGCAGAGATGTGGAAAATATTCTGGTTCTTATCTCAACAATAGGTAATGAAGTTAGTGGCCATTGACTATCATAGCTACATTTGCGTACCAATCTTCTCCTGGACATGGAACGCTCCAGCATGCACAGGGCCACTAACCAGATATTTTTCTTGCTATTACTACACTGTACATGTTCCAGCATGTCTGCTCCACAGAAAAGTTATTTTCAGGATTAAATTCTGCTTCATCCTGGGTCCATCACAAGAGTGATCATCCCATCAAAGGTGTGGACACACATACCCACAAGCAGAGAGGCACAAGGGCAGGTGGAGATACCCTGTCAGAGACCCTTCCTCTCCCAGGGAAGCCTCAGGCTCAGGGTGACACTCAGCACCGTGGGTCAGCTGGGGAGCACCCTGCAGCCTGGGGAGGGCATCACTGTCTGTGGGGCTGGGACACCTGCAGGATGCAGGGATCTTGGCATTGCAACAAGACTTAGGAGATTTTTAGGTGCGGAACAAAAGGTGCGTAAAAGGGAAGGATAGAAGTGGTTTAGAAATAGAGAGGAAGAAGTACAAGAAAACAAAGGGGTAAGTGGATAAAGGGGGCAAGTCACATGTAGACAAGGCTGGTCAGTTCATTTTCCTATCCAATCTCTGTGCCTGCTGAACATCTTCTGTCATGTCTTCTATTAAACTCCATTTTCACCTGTTATCTTGTGTAAAGGCTTCTGTGTTCTGTGTGTAATGGTCTGGGGTAGCAGGAGTTCATGAGGGTGCCTACAAGCAGTGGGTGATTGCCAGCCAACGCCAAGCTGGGGAGTAGGTGAAGCAGTCAGAAAGCCGGGGAGTGTATGTGTAACTGGAAATAAGACAGGGGAAGAAGTTGGCTACTGAAGGGGCAAGGGATCCAAGGAAACTGCTCAAGAGACTTTAGGATCCAGGGGTTGACTGGGACCATTTTGGTGTGTGTGTGTTTTACCGTTCAGGAGTAAGGGCAAGGACCCAGGGTCAGCTACTGGATGGACCGTGTGTCTCAGCTCAGTTACTGGAGGAATCAGATCCCACAGGGAGTGCACGTATCTTGGTTTGTGCAAAGGACTCTGTAACAGCAGCTGGACAGGGCGTGCAGTGCCAAGTGCCAGCATCTGGAATGGCAAGGATCTGGAGCCAGCACTCCTGAGCTCACCAGTGTCCAAGTGTCCAAGTCCAGCTCCAGGCAGTCTTCACACCACACACAGGAATATATGCATAACCACGGGGACACGAGGAGGCCACTTTTGTTTGTGTGGGCACTGACTGCTGTGCTGTTCTGCTCAGACCTGTGTCTACATGAATGCCTTCTGGATGTCTGTGCGCTTACTGGGCATACAGGGCTGACCTTGCTACAGGTGGCATGGAGTGCCAACAGCCTTCCTTCCATCAGGCTAGGAAATGTAGCAGCCCCCTAACATCTTGCAATGATTCATGCATCCATACTGAAAACAGCATTTTTTTGTTACATGGACTACAACTTGATGCGATGCTAAAGCAAGAAAAAAAATTCTTTGCAGACTCATATTCTTTTCCATCTATCTCCTATTTTCACTCAAGCAGAAAGATGAATGTGACAGGAAAAGCTATTCTTACAATCTTCTTGAAACATTGTTCACCAAGGAACAGCAGGGAAAGAAAAATGGCTAGAAAAAGATCTGGAAATAAGAAACCGTGCTCAAAGTGTAAATGATGGTGGACTTTATACAATATTAGAGCTTTAACTTTAGTAACGCAGGGGAATTTCTACAGAATTTAAATAAACTTGATTTTAGCTACAGCCAAAAATCAAAAAGATGTGGAATTAAAGACCTGGGGAGAAAGTCAAGTATAATTCATTTTCTTTCAGCAGATCTGCATATAGAGACAAGGTTCATTTGAGACATGATTGAAACAGGGATGCCCACCTCTGACCAACCTGCATTATTGATAAGGTCAGCCTCACTAAGACATGAGTATGGCTCCTTGAGATTGGTCCTTATTTTGAAAGAAAGATGAACATCTTTCAACAATTTCAAGATACTTGGAAAAAAGTTTCACAAACTAGAATATATTTGTGTCCTTCTGTATGAAATGCAATTCTTGGGGAATGAAAGAAGAGCACTTCCCTGACTTAGTATACAAATTAACTTCAAACTAATACACAATGCTTCTAAAAAGAAATTAAACAGTATTGAAAGCACCAGCTGAAAATTATACTTCTCCTCTAGGGAAAGACCAAGAGGTCATGTGGACAGCTGAAGACTTTCACTATTTTTAGAATAAGAAAAAGCACTACCAAGATACCACATATCTGCTTCTGCTAAAGAGAAAGACTACTGTGAAATCTAAGTGATTGATCAATCTTTCACTGTGCACATTATTTGAAAAATTAGTATAGCTCAATAGTTTCAAGATAAACTCACAGTGTGCTATGCTCAGCTTTCCACCACCTTTGAGAAGTCTAAGTTCTGAATTTGGACAAGATTAATTTTGTTATGACCATGCTAATGCTCACTTAAGCTGTACAATGAACAAAACAGTCACACTTGCCAATATTCAGAAAAATATTTCTGCTAGCAAACATAAAACAACTCAGCGCTCAGTACTCAGCATAAGTAATTTATGACTAAAAAGAATCCAGAATTTTAAACTGTTGTCATCTTTATGCAGAAAAATTTACAGATGGAAATTACTTGACAACTGATTGAATATGTTCATGCAAGATACAAAAGAAACGCACATCAGTTATTATTTCTCTTTGCTAACCGTCTCAAGAAGTGGTAATTTATCTCATGAAGGAATCTTTATTTTCTATTACCTTTAAACTAAGCCAATCTTCTATAGAAAATTATGAGGGCTGCAATTTCTAAGATCAGGAAAACAGATATTATCTGTGGCATATCTGGGTTTCCTACTCTGTGCTAGGTCTTCTAAACACTGATTAAAAATGTAATTTACTATCAAGTCTGATTCATCAGATTGCTGCATTAAAAGTAGCATGAAGTTTAATTCTGTAAAATGTGGATTAGAAATAAGTCATATTCTCAAAATGTCTATACTCACAACTTGCAACAGCAAGGACTTCAGAGTATTTGGAGAAACTGTGTTGAAGTTGTGTTAGTTTTACTGCATGAATCACAATTGCAATGGAGGGAAATAAGAGCTAATGGCTAATTTTGTGATTTTATTAAAAGGGAATGGTGTTCCATTGAGATCTCTTTATATTGCTGTAGGGAACGAGTAAGAACACACACTAGCTACTTTAAAATTTTTAGAAAGTTACCATACATAACAGGAAAAAATGCTGCTATGAAAAATACAGTGAATAATGTTAAGAGCAATATCTAAAACCTAAAAGATCACAAGACAAGGGTATATTTTCTATGCATTGTTATAACTGATGTTACATTATGTGCTGCCAGGATAAAAAACCTCACCTTGGATGAACTTTGACAAGTAGTTTACAAAGCAAAATACTCAGTAATTCTAAACATAAAAAGTAAAAATTCTTAAAATTACAAAGAAGAGTTCTTGTTAAATAAATTTCAGACATACTTCATCTTAAATGAGTGAAAAATCATTGTAATCAAACCATCATACATCCAATAAGACATGAAAGCAAGATTTTTCCTTTCCACTATTCATCAAAACAAGCTTTCTTTTCAATACTGAGCAGTCACCTTCTCTTTAATTCTTAGATTATCCAAGGTCAAAAGAACACATCTATCTCTGACAGCAATTAATCTGAAATCCTCCAAAATGAAGTCTTACGAAAAAGGAAACCTTTCTTCCTTTTGTATAATTAAAGCAAATAGGATGATGACATCTGTGCTAGCTCTTCTTTCATTTTTTTCAGAAGATTTTTCAGTTAAGTTCTACACCTTTCTAATACAATGAATACTGACCAATACAAGTTCCACTGTCTTGAATCACCAAAAAAACCCCAAAAAATCAAAAAAAATTGCAACAATAAAAACAACAACAACACCTATATGTAAGCAGTTATTCACTTGCACTCTTTAAGCTGTTTCCCAACTTCAGATCTTTAACTTCATGACAAAGTAACTCAAAGCTGTTGCTATCAAAAAATAGCCTTGTGTACTTGAAGAGCTTTATCAGCTTCTTGGAATCACAGAATGGTTTGGGTTGGAAGCAACTTTAAAGATAATCCAGTTGCAATCTCCCTGCCATGGGTCTTAATTTTTTACATACATACATATATATATTCTAATCAATTATTTTACGCAAAAGACAATGGGTTTGATGGTTTAAGACCATGAATTGTGCTATAAAAGCATATCTTGTTATGTTAGCCACTGGATCTTTGCAAACCTACCAGTCCAACTGACTTTAGCCTACTGCTGCAATATCTAGTAAGGTGAGCTGTGGTAGCATAATATATAAAGAACTTACAAACAGAAAAAATAATTCAAGGCTAAGGAGAGAACGACAAAATCAAATTGAAATGACATTTCATTTAGGTCAGGTTGGTCCATGTAATTCAAGGCCGTCTCAGACCTCCAAGTGCTTCAAACAACTTTAACAGGCATACACTGCATTCTGCAGCACATGCCAACATCACAGGCAAATTAAAAATTACATCTAGCTGGGTGTAGAGGAGGGGTATGTACACACCCACACACTTCCATATATAGTATGGAAGTGTATATAGTATGTCTGACTTATATTGTATATAGTATATCTGACTTTTCTCAGAGTGATGAAAACACCTGACAGTGCAATCAGGTGTTTGGCTGGCCTGCTACAGCAGAGGCAAGGATGAGAGTGCCCCAACAAGTACAGACTTTGCAAAAGCAAAGCACTCTACCTCGTTCAAGGGGTTTATGACATTGTCACCCAATAATGGTATCCAAAAACCTGTTGGCAAGTGTAGCCTTTTATCAAAAAGTCTGTTTCGCAACCTTGAACGTGTTAGAATTAAGACTGGTAAGTGCACACCCGTGATCCGGACTGAAATGCTAAATACTTGACCTCCAGGTACTCCAAATCCAAAAAGAATGAAGCATTACACACACTGTGCTGTGCCCCTCTGAGGCCGAGGGACACAAATGAGTGTAGGATGTGATCTCTACAGTTCAATAAGCTCCTCTCTCCACCCTGCTAATTGCAACATTTCAAACATCCATAGAAAGAACTCCTTGATTGAATCTAAAGTACAGCATTATTCATTGGCAATTGAAAATGGACAGTATTGTAATTTCAGAGAATAGAAGTGTGAAGGAATAATTAGACATGTGACCAAGGGATGCATTTACTTGTTGGATTGACAGGATGTTGATAATTCTACCGACATCCAGACACAACGAAGGCCCTTTGATTTTTTTATGTATTATGATATGTAGCACTCAAATAGGCAATGTAGTGTTCATTCCTACAGAAAACGAAAGAAATCCTCTAAAATAATGAAGTTGTTTTACTTGAAAGTAAAGCTTATTCCCTTAATTAAAAATTATGTCTTTGATAAGGCTTAAATATTAAAAATGCATTCAGAATTTATAAGCAAAACACATGAAAAAAATCACAGTTTTGTCTCAGGATCATTTTGATCCCTCTTTAAAAGATGTTTCTTTTTAAAACAGTATATTTTAAATGTCTGAAAATGTTTGAAATAAATTAATTTTCAGGTAGAAAAACAGCCATTACAAAACAGAGGTAAAAGAAATCATTAAGATCCACTCTGTACCTTTGCTTTGGGTTTTCAACAGAAGAACTTATTTTTCATGATGTCACACTAAAATCCATTTATGTCATCAGATAGCAGGATGAAAACTTCTATTTTTGCATGTTTAAGGGGAGCTGTTTTATATTAGTTCATTAGTTTTGTATTCTGTAGAACCTTTTCCACTAATGATCACAAAATATTTTATAAACATAATTTAAATCAAGCCTGTCAATACTGCTATTATGAAAGAAAAATGTTATATCCCACTGCAGAAACAATGACATGCAGAATACAGCAGTGTTTGCCATGGCAAAAAACATTGCTGTGATACAATTCAAGGGCCAAAACAGACAAGCCAAGCCAATGCAGCTTTTAAAGCACAAAGCTTTAGCACCTTTAGCTTTTCCATTGTAATGCACAATAATGACAGGCTGAAAGATGAGTATGAATAATAAACAAAACTGTAGGTTAACAATCCAGAAAAATGTAAGTCATTAGAGATAATAAGATGTGTAATCTGACTTTCAAGACTATGATCAAACTAATTAAGAAAGAAGCAACAAATTTATTCTGAGAAGTCAAAGGAAAAAATATCTACATCTACATGATGATATTTTTATATATTTCAATATAATATCAATTAAAAAAATTTAAACCTAATGAGTTTCCTACTTTCTTAAAAATTCAGATCCTATCCTTTTAGACCAAAATTTCGTTTTAGACTTTTATTAACACTGTCTTCAAAAATTTGCTCATCATCCACAGTCCTTGTTGTGGTTTAATCCCAACTAGCAGCCAAGCCCAAAGCAACTGCTTACTCCCCCCCACCAGCAGGCTTGGGAGAGAATTAGAATGGTCAAAGGCAGAAAACTTGTGGGTTGAGATAAAGACAGTTGTGTAGCGAAAGCAAAAGCCACACACTCGAGTAATCCAAAACAAGGAATTAATTCACTGCTTCCCATGGGCAGGCAGGTGTTCAGCCATCTTCAAGAGAGCAGGGCCCCATCCCTTGTAAATGTGACTTGGGAAGACACAATCCATTACACCAAATGTCCCTCCTTTCCTCCTTCTTCCCCCCACTTTATGTACTGAGCATGCCGTCAGATGGTCTGAAATATCCCTTTGGCCAGCTGGGATCACCTGCCCTGGCTGTGTCTCCTTCCAGCCTCCCATGCACCCTCCACTCTCTCACCAGTGGGGCAGCACAAAAAGCAGAAAAGGCCTTGGTTCTGTGTAAGTCCTGCTCAACAATAACAAAATCACCCCTATATTAGCAACCCTGTGTTCAGCACAAATCCAAAAGAGCCTCGTACCAGCCACTGTGAAGAAAGTTAACTCTACCCCAGCCAAATCAGCTCAGTCATATATGACATTTAACATTAATTATGTAAAGACATGCTTTATTGTAAAAATATATAAGGCCACCCACCCCCTCCAATTTACTTATCTAGGTCTAGAATGTGCCTACATTCTTATTATCCAATAAAAGCCTTTAGAGCACTGACTGTGCTCAGAAATTGACAAATTTTCCTCATTCTTTTTACAGTCAGGTGTGGCAATGTGCTCCCATCCCCAACCTGCCTTTCATACTCCATAATAACTCTTGCTCAAGTAATAACCCTAAGTGGTAGTCGGTCAGTCATGGATGTATCTGGTCCTGATGGTGAATCTGGCTCCAGCTGGACTGGGGGGACACACAGATGACAACATGATAGCCAAGACCAACATTTGGGCATTACACCCAGCTAACCAGAAATGCTGGTCAATGTCCAACTCAAGGAAAATTTGGAAGAAACTAGCATCTGTAGTTGGTACACAAATATGACTCTGTCACCTCACCCATGAAGGGTAGATAGCCCAAGGGCTGCTGAGCTGTCCTGCATGGCACTGGGCTGCACACCAGGACTGCCCCTTGAGAAGGAATGCCTCTCAAGGTTACAAGATGCCTTATTACATCAGATGGTTGGGAAGTGAATTGGGAATGAGCACACTGAAACTTGGCAATCTTTCAGAAAGGATGATTAAACATTGGAATGGGCTGCCCGGGGAGGTGGTTGAGTCACTGTCCCTGGAGGTGCTCAGGGAAAGACTGGATGCGGCACTTAGCGCTGTAGTCTCGTTGACATTGGGCTTTGATCACAGGTTGGACTTGATGATCTCAGAGGCCTTTTCCAACCTAATTGATTCTGTGACTGTGAATATGTAATCCTTTAGACATTAACCACTGGCCAAGGCTGAGACTAAGTCTGGATCCAGCAGCCCCTGAAGTCCTCTCTGAAAGAAAGTTTGGAACACAATAATGCCTCAAGCTTTAGCTTTCATATTTTCAGATTCTGTGCTGCTTAGGTGTAGTTCTGAGCCTCATATTAAGTGCTAGTGAGCTCTCTTCACAGAATAGGTAGACAAAACAAACCATTTTTCTGCGGAGGACCAAGGACAACTTACAGCCCAACAGCATAAACAATGGTGGACTGAAGGGAGGAACGAGAAGGATGAGACCTCACAACCTGAAGATGTAACTGGACAAATAAACCCCAACATGCAATGGCCCAAAACTTATGAAAATACAAGATCTCGTGACTGATTAGCTATTTTTGAGACCATTCTTGGTCCACCTTGGTTGCAGCCCAGGCCAGGCTCCTGTCCTGCCCAAGGTGGATCCTGGAGGCCTTTCAATAAATACATACTTTGGCTCTGTCCAGTCTCTGTTTCAGGTCAGCTTCACCAAGACATCACAATGGGGTCATTTCTGAACCTCATGGCTCAATGTGAAGATCCCCCCAAAGTTGCCTGACTGTAGTCTACGCAGTAAATGCTCAAGTATATCTGGCCATTAAATCTTGTCAAATCGCTGCTGCACTGACAACTGAACTTCTCTTACTTTAATGAAATATAGTTTCTTCTCACTTGAGAGTGAAACACCTGATTCCATCCACAACATCAGAACAGGAGGAATTTGTTTTTTTCTTTTGAGCTTTGATTTAAGCTTTTATGTGCCTCCTTCTAATGTGCTAAATCTAGGTGCAGTAGCTAAAAGGCAGGGAGGAAAGCTGAAAGATTTGCTAAACTCCCCATTCTGGCATCACCTGGCCCCTACACTTCCTGAGGTGTCACAGCCCTGCTCCAGGGGGGGCAGAGCTCACAGTGTCCCTAAGCTGGGATGCACGAAAAAGTTGCACAGCCTTCTCTGTGGCCACACTCAGGCAAGTGCAAAACAACAGAAAGATTTGATTACAGCTCATGAAAACATAACCTACTTAGTTGGAAAATTACTTCTTTTTAAGGGACATGTCTTAAATGTATCTTTGCAGAACTCAGCACAGGCAGTACATAAAGCAAATCAAACCAATAATAACAATAACTCATAATAAAATAGTAATAATTTGAAGTAACAATGTGAAACTGAGGAAATATGAAGAATTCCTTGTGACTGAAAGGTGAATAAAGTACATATTCCTTAGATCTTACTGCTGTGACAAGATGGGGAGGAGGGAACAACCACACTACTTGAGTGAACTTTAAATTTTTTTTGCTAAGATGAAAAGAAAATCAAATTACATCATAAGATAAATAGAAAGGCTCCCTTCCATTTCTAGAAATGATGCAGCAAAGACAGCACTGTAGCTACTTTTAACTGAACTACGCAGCTTTTTGGAAATGAAAAAAAATAAATAAGGCCTATTCAGTGCAACTGAGAAAATGAGATGATTCATATGTTATCAAATTAATGCTTCTCATTATACAAAGAGATCTAAAATTTATGGCCAAAGAATAGAGAACAAACAAACTCCCACTAATGTTTAATTGTGCTTAAAATGTCACAGAATAATTCGTTTTGTACCATTGAAGCTTCCTATCAAATTTATTCCCACGTCCAAAGCTTGGTGAGCCAAAGTTTTCAAACCACTGAACCCAGAAGAAAACTTAATTAACTGTTTCTTCTGTTATTTGCTGCAGGCCCAAATTATAAGGAATAACACACACTATAATAGAATAAGGATTTTTCTTTTATCTCATCTAAGAAAAGCATACTGATGAAAACCAGTCCCACAAAGGATGATTTTTTTTTCCAAACTATTGAGCAGAAAGGTTTGAAGAATGTCAACACTTGCAAAATGTTTAATTATGTGATTTTAAATCATTAGAGGGTTAATGAGACAAATCACTCAGCTTGCCAGTTGTATACCAACTGTAAAAATGAAATTTCTTTCAGGTGGACCAGTGCATAGATGACATGTGAACATGTTACGTGAATGCTGACCATCACTGTAAGGGGCCTCTCCCCAAAACACTCAGGAATTTTTGGAGGAAGATAGCAGAGAGGATGAGCAGAGCTGTTAAGGAATTGGAAATGCATTGAGGGTGCATCCCATAAAACAAAACAACAACAAAGGTTGTGCCAACAGCCTAACAAAAACATGAGAAGTGTCCATCTGGCACATAACAGCACTAAAAATAGCCTGACCTTATTTAGGGATCTAACAGGTTATGAGATGTGGCTAGTAATTACAGAAAAAAAAAAACCATTTTGATTCATCAAAATTTGAAAATCCATGCTTTTTCCAGTGCTTAATTTTGGAAATAATTTCTACATGGTATAAAATGAATTACTTAAGTATTTTAAGGCAAATTAAATAAAAATTACTGTTATTTAAGAAAAAAAGATTAAGAAAAGAAAAACACCTTTTTTTTCTATGTAGCACTTTTTTTTTTTTTTTTTTTTTTTGCAAACACTTGAGTGGACAGCATTAACCAGTTGTCATGAAAAGTATCTTAGAAAATCCCAACAGTCAGAAATCAAAAATTAATATGTCAAACATTTTCTTGAGACATATCACTAATGTATTCCCTTGCCTTTTAACTCTATTTAAGAAGTCGATTTAGAAAACAGTGCTCATATTTGTGGAAGGCAAACTCAATCTAAAGAATTCAAGGACAGCCATTTAAGACTAGAGAAAGACAGTAAGAAAAAGAATGTGAAATTCAGAAATATAACCCAGTTAGTATGATATGAAAAATTCTTGTTCATCCCATCCAGTCCTCCTGGACCCCAAGTGTACTTTGGCAATGGGAGCTGAAAGCCAGGGATGAATAGCAAGAATCTAAGATGACTGCAGCCCCAAGGAGCAGCACTTCTGGGTGTTTTAAACACTTTACAGTTCTGAGAGAGGATCAGGAGGATCAGCATCTTACACCAAGGCTGCTATTAGCTTTGGACAGAAAACACAATCATTTAACTTGGATTCCCTGATCCATAAAATAATTTTTTCTCAGTGTTAGATGTTTATTTTATGGCAACTAAAAAGTGCCTTTCAGAAGTGTAAATACCTAGCTAGTTAACTCTAAGGATACTTAAACATCCACCAAAGATGTTCCTAGGCACTTACAGTCTTTCCCCAGGCATGTCTGGAAGTCCTAACAGTGCTGAAAACGCAGCTGCTTGACACACATTCAAGTTTCAAAATCATAATTAAATCTAGCTTTTTGTTATCTCTCTGAACTGACCTCATCCAGAAAAAAATATTTTAGGGCATATCTCCCAAATTACATTTCCTGCAAAATAAATGATATGATGATGGCTGAACTATCATGCACTTAACTCATCCGGTATGGAAGATTTTTCTCTGTATTTCCAAATATTTAAAAGGAAGACAAAACGCCCCTAAAACCCCATGATCTTATAGGCTGTATTAAAGGACCCACGCAATACTATAGGCTGTACTGGGCTTTGCTGGGATGGGCTTTAATCTCCATAGTAGCCTATGTAGAGCAATAATTCAATGTGTGGCTGAAAAAAATGTTGATAATACACCAGTATTTTGGTTATTGCTGAAGAGGGCTTGCACAGCATCAAGGCTTTTTCTCCTTTTGATTTGACCCTTCCTGTCCTAGTAGCAAGTTGGGGATGGGTATAGGGTTTGGAGGGGACCTAACCAGGAGAGATGACCCCACATGACCAAAGGAACATTCCATATCACATGGTGAATTGCAATAAAAGCTCAGGGAAAGGAGGAGCAAGGAAGAACATTCATGGTTATATTTGCCTTCCCAAATTAACTGCTACACATGATGAAGCCTTGCTTTCAAGGAAAGGCTAAACATCTGCCAACTGATGGGAAGTAGTAAATGAACTTCTTATTTTGCTTTACCTGCACAAGCATTTGCTTTCCCTATTTAACTCATTATCTTCATATACAACTCTGCTTTTATATCTGCTATTTTCTTCCTGACCCACAACTGAGGAGAGTGAGAAGTGTTTGGGTATTTGCCAGAGTCGATCCACCACATGCAGCCACTAAATCTTTATTGGGAAGGATCCCTGGACCAGGAGGGGATGCACACAGAAGCAAACATGGATCCGGCCCAGTGACTGCAACATTTCTCTTGCAGAGGAAATGTAACATGAAACCAAACTAAATTAAATGGCATTTCTCCTGAGAGCAAGAAAGAAAACACAGGTCTACCAGCTCACTGTCTCAAATATTAGTTTGGAGGAAGAGGTCATTTGCTCATGGCTTGTTTTTGTATCTCATTTTAGAGAATGTTCAAGCATACAAATCCTGAGCAGAAGGAATTGCCTATTTGTAAAGCAGAGACCCCAAGTTCTGTGGGGCACTATGGTGGCCTGGGCTCAGCAGACAGGTCAAGGTGAAGGGTTTCTTAGGGTCTACTGTTAAATTAGTCCCTCTGTGGTGGTGCTGCTGCTTTGTCCTGTATGTAAGAGAAATAACTCTTCCCAGGCTGTGAAGAGCAAGGGGACTAATTCAGAGTTGTCTATTTCGACAGAAAGCACCTTCTGTTTATTTATCCAGCTCGCATCATGTGCTGGAGACTGAAACAGCCCACAGGCACTTCTCAGCCTACTGTCAACATTTCTCTTGAATGTGTTTGGTCATTTGTTCTTTATTATTTAAGAGAAAAGAACTCTAGTACAAAAGTGGCATAAAAGTGTGTAAGTACTGATAGGATGTGTTAAGGGAATGAATCATATTGATTGAGCATCTTGTCACTAGTGTAATTGCATGTGTATTTAGGAATTCTAACACCGTAGCTGCAGAAGATCCTGGGCACAGGTCCAGTGCTGAAAATGAGAACTGGGGCTCACAGTGTCCCTTTTGGAAGGCTAAAGAACACTAAGTGTAAAATGTCTCATCAAAATACAGGAGAAAAGCCAGACAGACCTATTGAAAGTGAGACCATAGCAGATGGTTTTGATGTTAGGATGGAAAACTGAGACAGAAATGATAGGAAGCCTTTTTAAAAAGCTGCATGCAAATGAACAGAGAAATTCTATTTAACTTTTTCACCCTTCCCAATAGTTCATATTCCCATCGAGGGACTTAATGCTCTTCTGCTTCAGAGCACTGTCATTCCTCTAAATTGCTCTTGGCTGTGATCTTTACCTGTGCTCTGCACCATAATTTCTAAGTTTTATGAATTGTCAGTAACAAACCGGCCAGGACAACCCCTATTAAACTTCCTCATAAACAGTCTTCTGAAAGACAGAACCCAGCAATATGATTGGTGTAGGTAGATAAATAATGAGCCTTACGCACTGGTATCTTAAGAAACAGATGTGGACAAAACACAACAGATGAGAGATACTAATTAGGAGCTTCAAAAAGATAACTAAGATGATGCAAGAAGAAAGATTAGATGCTGGCTGGCTAGCTTTGTGCTACTTGTTTTTATTTTCTCCAATCATTTAAGCTTGTTACACTCTGTGATGAGTTCGCTTTGAGTTTTTCTACGTCTTTTATCTTCAACTAGAGTTGATTTTACAGTCTAAATTACAATAATATCAAATGCTTGTAGAAAATTCTTAAAAATCTAATAAAAACATGCATTGATTTAGAATAACCTGTTTCCTAGAAATCATAAAAAAATAAGAGACATTAATAGGAAAATATTAAGTTAATTAGCTCGAGCTATTATTTATCATGAGCAATTTCCACCTACAAAAGACAGACAGACATGAAGGGATGTTGCACGATTTTAATATACACTGTGCATCCAGGTATCTTTCTATTAAGCTAGCAGGGTGTGCATGGCTCTAAAAGGAAATTCCCATATCACTGATAAGGATGACAACCTTAATGAAATCACTTTTCTTTTTTACAAAGAAAAGCTAGTTTTAGTAAACACAAACTAGAAATTGTGTGTACATAATATGCTACAATTCACCTGAGTGCAATTGTCATTCCTGATTTCTTTTCCTAAAAGATTACTGTAAAAGTAACTGTAAAAGAAATTATTAATTGCAAGATTTGTTTATAAGATAACTTCTATGCAATATCAAACAGAATTTCGGTGTGAAAACAAACCAGCACTACGCATTTATTAAAAAAACCTCTTAATACTTACATAAGGGATTGTGTCCAAGGTGTCTGTGTTGACAATTATAGGGGCAGGGCTTGCCTGAAAGAAAAAAAAGAAGAAAATAAATTTAAAGACCTGAAATTCATTAATATTGAAATACCCATATTGATACATTAAGTCTAAAAGCCTGTTTTCCTCTTGAATTCAAATCATACAACAGCACATAACTGTGGGTACTGTTCAATCAAGGATGAAGGAAATAGATTCTCAGACTCCAAACCACAGCTCACTGTGGTCTTTCTTTTTAATTTCTCCAGGCTTTGGACTACACCCTGAATATTTATTATGCAGCTGTTAATTTTTTAATAGAACTGTAAGAAACCTGATGTATTCTTTCAATTAGGGGATGTTGAGGTCAAGGGTTTCAGCTTCCCTACCTGACAAGTCCACCTTTTGTGTTTGAGCCAAGATGATTAACTGATCTTTATTTAGAGAGGATACACATTTAACATTTATAGGACTTATCAGTATTGTCTAAGTATATGCATAAGCACATATATTATGATATTTATGTCAAAGGTATATAATTGGCATGGTTCATATACACTCAGCTGATGTCTAGATTGAAATACAGACCAGTTTAAAAAGACCTGTGCATCTGCAAAGCTGCCCAAGCTGATCTTTAATTTCTTGATGAAGCTCACATCCAAGCTAGTTTCCAACCACCTGAACCTCTTGCTCTTCCCTTTCTGGGATTCGGTGGCATTGACCCAATGCCAAGCTCTGATATGACCCAGCTGCATCAGCTTGGCTCAGACTCTGAAGAAAACCAGAAAGTTGTGAGAACCTGTAAGCCAGAGGTAATCCCCATCAGTAAAATGTCAAACTGAGGCAGGACTGCTGAGATGGGGCTGTTAAAAACTCAAGGACTCAGAAGAATAGGCAGTTTAGTACAAAAACTGATGGAAGGCACCCTTTCCCAGCCTTATTAATGCCTGCTTCGGCAGCAAGACTCTTCAGTCTTGCTCATGCAAACACTAATGCTTAGCTCACTAATTCTATTCATCTACACTGTATATTTGTCACTGAATGACTATCTGCACTTTAAACTCAGACAGACTGCTGGATCTCTTTGTGCATGGTAGGCATGAACACAGCACTGCTGAAAACACTGATCCTATTGCTGCTGTCAAATATTTACTGTGGGATTTCAAAACCTAAGTAACAATCCAAGTTAAGAATGTGATGTTAGAGCAATAATTCAAATAATGTGAGAATAACAGAGGGGTTTTTTTTCCCCAGGTTTTGTGCAGTAAATCAAGGATAATTCTGTGTTCAAAGAAATTTATGTTACTGGACAAAAGCTACTGCTGATTGATGCCATAATTTCTATACAACAGTGTAAGTGGGGAATTAAAATTAAATGCATACAGTTTGGTGTGTCTGCATTTCAGGGCACCAGTTGTCATGGCAAGGTATTATTTGACATTAAAATGCTTAGTATCTGAGACGATATTATACGCTCATACCCTGTTATTCTCATTGTGTCCCAAAACACTGGACACACTGAAGTGACAGGTAAAAGCTGAAGGCCATAGGATAATAATATTTTTAGCTTTAGGCATATGGAGTATGCCTAAAGCCAAAGTTGCATTATCATTGATGGTAAGACAAATTATTTCCTTTTTAGAATCACAGTCTACTTGCATTAATATTTAGCTCAATACACTTAACAAGTGCTACCTTTGTTACAGGAAGAATAACCTTGGGAATTTTCTACAGTATTGATTTTACCTCCTTTTTCATTTTTACCTACTGTGTTTGTGTATTACCAACTACAAAGTTTGCAATTTTCGGAATAAAAGCATCTTTCCACTGATGATTTATAAAACAGTATCCACTAAAATAACAAAAAACTTTCAGAAGACATTTTCCAAAGCATTTGCCCAAATCTCTTTAACCTGTTGAAGAACAAAGCCTCTTATCCGTATCATATTTTCTTGAAATAAAGCTAAAGAAATCAGAAAAAAATGTGGGAACACTTGTGACTGGACCTCACCCTGATGTCCCTCACCCTGCTGCCCAGGCTGGTAGTGCAGCCCAGTTTGCCATTTCCCCTCACCGCTGCAATGGCTGACAGATGTGCAACTTGTTCTCCTCTCTACAAAGCTGCAGCTTAGCCAGACTGTGCCTGGCTGGGACTGCTCCATGTTTTATTCTGTCATAGAGAACCCCTGTATGTTTTTATTGAACTTTCTGAGGTTCCTCTCAGCCCATTACTCCTTCCTATTGATATTCCTCTGAAGAGCAGGGAACAGTCCAGTTTATCACTCAGGGTTCATTTCAACACTGTGGCTACTGTATTCTTTATGGATTGGAAAAACTAAACTAAACAATGAAACTGATGATTTTCTGCAACTGGGGCATTTATCCTGTTCACACAGATGGGCATGAAACTATTCACAGCACAATAGTTTCAGATGGATATAGTGATCTGCTCTTCCCAGTCTGGTGTTATCTCAAACCTTGCTGACAATGCTCTCTATATAATCATTCTGGTTATTAATGAAGATGTTCAACAGCATTAGCACCTCTATCAACCACAAGTGACTTGCACCAGTAAATGAACTCTGAACTGCTGACCATTGCTGTTTGGATCTGATGGTCTAGCCAGTATCCCACTCACCTTCTAATACACCCATCCATTTAGTTTCTGTCTCATTTGGCTATGAAAGAGAATTTGTGTGGAAAACCTTGCTAAAGTCCAGGCAAATGACATCTACTGATTTTCCCTCATCCACAGAGCCAGTGGATTTCTCATCACAGAAAGATGTTAAGTTGCCAAGTAGAAGACAAACATTTGTAAACATTTGTAAATTGACCTCCCTCTTTTTAATCACCTCCCTCTGTCCTTCATGAGCCCTGACAAAATGTTCTGGAGGCCCAGACAATGGACACTCAACACGATGCTTCCACTTTTTAGCTTTCTACTGAATCCTGATCCCTGGGTTATCACTTGGTCCATCATCCTCCCACAGTAGAAGTCTGAACATTTAAAGCTGCTCCTTTGAATGATGTGATCCTTTCCACACCAGCCCTGCTACAGAGCCTGTAAAGAATTAGTTTTCAAGCCAATTTATCACTCAGGGCTCATCTCAACACTGTGTTTACTGTATTCTTTATGGATTGGAAAAACGAAACTAAACTATCAAACTGATCATTTTCTGCAACTGGGGCATTTATCCTGTTCACACAGATGGGCATGAAACTATTCACAGCACAATAGTTTCAGATGGATATAGTGACTATAAGCAGTTACTCACAACTAATATCATCAGTGCATTTGCCTTTTCTGTTCCTCCTGTTCATATCTGTTCACGTGATTCTGTGTGTATGTGTGGGACAGTGCTTCTTGTTACAACTTCTCTTTTTAGTTTGGTTTTTTTTGGGGAGGGTATTTGTTTTGTTGGGTTTTTTTTAATAAGAAATGTGATTTAATACAAACATTTTGCTCCCATCTTTCTGATATATGGTAATTTGAAGAACACTAACCTCCTGAGCTACAAAATTGCATTAAAGTGCAGGAAATGGAGATTATTTAATTAGTGGGGCCCTGTTTGTAGCTCACGCTTTAAAGTAGGAGACTTCAATCATGCAAAGTTGAGAAGACAGTTTGCAATCACTGGAGAGAGCCCTAAATATAGTGCTAGCCATGGAATACACAGTAGCATCAAAACAGCCCTGTAACCACAGTGAAATTACTGAAGGGATAAGATGAGCATCCACAAGGAGTCAAAGATTTTACTTTCCAGAATGATGTGTCTGTATCTATGCTGATTTGAAAACATCTCAAATTGGTTCACCAAGTTCTTAAAGAAGATACTCAGGTATCTCCATACTTCTAATGGAGGACCTTGACAAATCTATGAACCAGGATTCATCCACAGTACTCCCAATTGTGCATAAATTGACAAAGACAGGCAAAAACACCCCTAGATTCTCTTGAGAACCTCTGCCTAGACTGACTTTGAGACAGCACTGCCTCTTATCTCTCAATCTGCACACCCACACAGATGTATACAGTCTTTATCTAGGTTTGAGACTGGGTGAGAAGAAATAGCTTTCTGGAAGATAAGGACTTTATTCTTAACTCTGTGCTTTGACCTTCTCCATGGTCTTGCCCAAGACACTGAGTTACATTTTACCAAGTAAATTATACTTTACTAGCTTTCCCCACATGCAAAATAAAACCAAAGCAATCACCAGAAGCGTGAATATTACTGAGTGCAGTGAATTGAGAAATCCTGTTTTCCCCATTCCTCACTCACTTTCCTCTCCATCCCAATCCTTACCTATACATTAAGCATTATACTAAGCTGACAATATACTGTGCAGTCAGACTTACAGCTCCTGCTCCCTGCCTGGACCTTTCTCCTACCCTTGACTGGAAGCTTTCAGCTGAGCCATCTCTGTGCTTTGAAGAAAGGCATCACACTGACAGCTGCAGTGACATATTGGCATAGCTGAGACAAAACTTGAATAGCTTTGGGGAGAAAAAAAATGGAATATTTTTTTTTTATTCTTCTTCTTAAAGGACTTGAGCATAACACACTTTGCTTCCCTAAATATATTCAAGATTGTTCTGCTTGCAGCACATAAGACAGTCTAGTTGCTTTTCTATCAAAAACATAACTTAGAAGCCAGATAGAGCAAAAGCTCTTGGAGCCAGCAGAGACAGAACAAAAAGGCACATGGTCTAGTTCATGAACAATTACTTTTCTACCAAATTCTCTACAAGTGTACAACATGACTCACACCTTTCAGACAAGGTGAACTTTCTCTCTACCATGACTGCTAGCATTATCCTGCTTGACTGGTTTTGGTCATGCTACTCACAGTTTTAGAGACTATCCATATCATTCATACTGGGTTGCTTTCTGCAGCATTTCTAAGTCCTTGTTTTAACTGTTCCCTCTATGCCGGACTATATTCAACATCAGACCACAAATCACAAGAACAGTTATGTGGCCACTACTTTATAAATCATAAGCACATCACATTACTTCTTAACATGAAAACACAACCAAGTATATCATCATTTTGAAATCGCCCACCTCTGCAATTCCTACCTGCGATTTTAATTTCATGGACTCATGAAGTAAGGTTGGTAACGACCTCTAGGGTCAAGTCCAACCAATAATCCAGCACTGCCAGGTCCACCCCTACACCATGTCCCTGAGCACCCCACATAACTGGTTTTTGAACATTCCCAGGTATGGTGATTCCACCACTTCCCTGGGCAGCCTGTTCCGAGGCTTGATCACCCTTTCAGTGAAGACTTTGCTCTTAATATCCAATCTCTTGTGCAACTTGAGGCTGCTAGAACTCTCTCTTGCTTTTATTATTACATTTAATTAAACTCAAAATAAGGAGGTGGTGAAATTGAGAGTAATACAAGAGTGTATGTATTACCATTTTAAAAGTCAGTTAAATTGTCAGTGGCTTATTGCCATCTTGTGCAGACAATGAACTCTGGACTGTACATCAGAGTTAAAGCCTCATCTTTCTAGGCAGCCAGCCCTAAACTCTGAAACATTCTCTGGAATATACATTTGCAGTTTTGTATTACCTAAAAATGTTAGCATTTTGTGTCTTAAAAATACAAAGTAGAGCAGTCTCTATATTTGTACATGAATAGGGCATGCTGCATTTCCCTGATATGGAGTGTAAGACTGTTTAAGGCCTTAAGAAAGTAACATTGAATTAGTTTAAATTCCTGTTTTCAGGAGTTTCACAATTGCAAGAAACAGATTTGCATATACACACAATGGCAAGAAAGACTAAATGACAATTTAGATGTCAAAACAGTAATTCTCTGCATGTGATGAGGCTTCAAGATCACAGAACACACAGCACCTTTTGTCATATTTACCACTGAATTATGAATTGAAAGACTACGAAAGATAAAAAGTTACTTCATTGCTATTAATCTGAAAACGTAAAAGATAGAGAATATCTCTGCACATCTAAAGAATGACTTTGCAGCAAACAATCCTACCTCTGCTCTGAAACATAAAACAGGAGTCAAAAGTAGCTTTGCTTGCAGGCTGCAGATGCCATGAAAGAAGAAAAATGCCTCAAGAAATCATCGAGACCACTCCCTATGTATATAATGCAACCTCATATAAAGCCATTTAGTTTAAATATAAATTTCACTTTTCAAAGGAGATGGCCTCATTTGCAGACTTAGATTTTTAAATTGTATTACCTAATGCGTTGGAATAATTTCCTATCTAAAATTGTATTATGGTATTATTAAAAAACCCAAAACCCAAAAACAAGGAAAATCTAACATTTCTGTGTGGCTTCAGAGGCTATCAGATGGAAGAAAGCACTTACTTTACAGCTGCTGAAGTTTCCCCTGTAATGATCTTAGTAGTCAGCAGGTTGAAATAGCAATGATAATATAATGGATAATTTTTTTCCCCAGTATAAGATACAAGGACATAGAAGTATCAATGGGAAAAGCTCACTGGCCACTGGGACATTCTCCCCAGAGAAGTGATCACAGCACCAAGCCTAGCAGAGTTCAAGAAGCATTTGGACAATGCCCTCAGGCACATGGTGTGACTCTTGGGGATGGTGCTGTGCAGGGACAGGAGCTGGACTCCATGATCCTTGTGAGTACCTTCCACTCAGGATATTCTGTGATTATGTGCTAATACACATCAATGCACGCAGACTCAAAATAGACCAGAAGAAAAGCACACATTCAGATTTTAGGCATCCTGTTTGAACTAGCTTTGTACTTTTTTTTTTAGCCTCAGTGTGCGCAAACATAGAACTCCTTCCAGCAACAGAAAAATAAAATCAAAGCAAATTTACAGCTATTTATTTTATAAAATCCTAGAATCATTTATGTTGGAGAAGAGTTCTAAGATCATAGAGTCCAGCACTGCCACATCCACCACTAAACCCTGTCTCTGTCACATCTACAAATACTGTAACACTTTCTCCAAAGGCTAAGCAGGGCCAGAGGAAAACAAATGCCCCTGTGATGGCAATGCAAACAAAATAGAGGGGCTGGATCTGGATGGCACTTGCAACCTAATTATGGTATCTTCTCATATTTGGCTTTTCCTCCTTTCTTTCAAAAGTCAAGGCTGTCTTACCCACCATATGGTTTTTTATTTTTAAAATCATGGTACACTAAGCTTACAAAGAAGTTATCTATTGTCTTACTCTCTTACCTTTTTATATCATGAAAAGCCTGAAATTTGAGTGTAACATTCCTGCATGGGGTTATAAAAGCCCTCCTCAAAAACACAGAAATAAATGGACTAAAAATTATAATGCAGATGAAGAGAATAAAAAAAAAAGAAAAAAAAAGAAAAAAAAAAAAAAAAAAAAAAAAAAAAAGAGAATGCAAAACTAAATGTGAAATAATAAATGTGAAATAAGGGAATTACTTTAACAAAACTCAGTATCTGTTTAAGAGGTTTATCAGAACATAAATCTTTAAGGATGAAACACCTTCTTTCAGATTAATCTGTTACACTGAGCATTGTCAACAGGAGTCCAGAAAGAATGGAGTCAGGGCCAAAGAATGCTCATCTCTGCTAAGCAAGGGCAGAAGTCACCAAGGCTTACTGGCACTGCACTTAAAACTCTCCACAGAGAGAAAAGAGTAAAAAATACAAAAGCTTTAGAGTTTTGGGATGGTTCTAACAGCACATATAGCAAAATCACCAACAATCTTGTCTTGGCATTGAAGTGGCCATGAGGAGAGCTGGGAATTAATGTAGTCCATAAAATGCATCATATTAATTCACTGATTCTGGATAAGTATGTATAGAGGCAAAGCTATTTTGCCAAATGTTTTCACTTAATGTATATACATTTAAGTATATAGGAAGAACTTAAAGAAACAAACTTGATTTTGGATAACTGCAATAAACTTCAAGTTGGTCTGTGCTGGAACAAAGAGTGTTTTGATTTTTTTTTTTGTCAGTGGAAGTAAACTTCTACCCTAACGTCCTCTGGAAAAGTTTTAATTGATGTCCCAGAGTGCCCCTTTATGTCCCAGAATCTCTAAGTGATGAAAAAAATTAACTCAATAATTCCAAATATATCACTTGACCGACAGTTTGTTTCAAACCCTAAATCACTGCAGGACCATTGCACTCACAGCACATCAGTTTAAAAGACAAACATCCATGTGTGAAGTGCAGCTATCCAGGGCTCAGGGGGAATCAGCTCTCTAAAAAAACACATGGTTTACCTTCGTGCGGCATAAAATACATTTCTCAATGTAGACGTTCTGTTACATAAATTACAACTATTTGGTACTTTACTATAGGTCTTTTCAACTCTTTTTAAATCTCAGTTTTCTTACTGATGTCCTTCTGCCCAAGAACCTGAATGCTTTGTGGGTGGCTTGCAGGACAGCACATGGCAGAACTGCCAGTTTTTCCACAATTTCACAGGTTGTAGCACCCAGCATGAACATCACAAGCTGCCGAGTTTAGCCAGGGCTCTCCTTGTGATCCTTTGTAATGCCATCAGGTTGTTACTGATTAAAGAGGCTGGTCCCTTTAGAATGACGCAATCTTGATGTAAGACAGAGAGTGGAAATATGCAAATGACGTTTTGTTTTTTGGTTTTTAGGACCAATTTCCCACACAGTTTAAAAAATTTTGCACAGAGAAGAAAAATCTGTCCTATTTGTAGACCTTACACCTTGTTATTCCTCACTCTACTACATTCAAGTGTCTTGTTTGAGGAGTATGACCTACTGAGACATGAATCTTGTGTCTCTTTTGCCTGCCTTCTGGATGCAAACAGCAAGGAAGCAGTCACCTGCAAGGCTGGCTTCCATGAGGAGAAGCCAGGGCTGCCCTATGCTGGACACAGGTGGTTCAAGCCAATGTCTCCAGAACCCCCAACCAGGGCAGGAGAAACAAGGAATAAGGAAGAAAAGGGTGAGGAAAAAGAAGCAGCAAAGAGAAACAAGCATGTCCTGACCCCAGCTCCAACCCCATGTGTGAGGGATCCCAAGTCCCTGGTCTCCCTAAAGGCACTGAGTGGGACCTGAAGTGATGGCTAGAGGAGGGGAGGTGTCTGGAGTAAAGATGAACCTCAAAAAGAAGTGTTCTCCCTTAGTCTGAGTTTGTCATCTTGGCTTCTCAATATCCAACTCAATAACAAAATGTTTATGTAACATGGCAAGAAAATTAAATTCCCTTAGTTAAATCTGCTTTGCCTTCAAAATGCTAAATATTCTGAAATTTCACTGAACAACAGCTATTTTTTCAGTACCTTTTATTTAGTCATTCTATTTTCTGAAAAACCTACAAATCAAGTATTGGAGGTGAGACTGGACCAGCAGAAGAAATCAAAAGAGCAAAGTCTTTTGTTACGAAAGAAAACGTTGAGTACACAGTGTATCCTGAGCAGATGTGAACTCACTGGAGCTGGGCTCTGAAGGGAGCACCTGACTTGTGGCTCTGTTTGTGTGGCAGTAGACCCAAGCTAAGAAAACTGCCTTTCTGTAAGGTGAAGGTAGCAGAGTCGGAGAAACAACAAATCATAAAATCGTGGAATGGTTTAAGTTGGAAAGGGCCTTTGAAGCTCATCCAGCCCAAGGCCCCTGTGATAAGCAAGGTCATCTTCCACTCAATAAAGTTATTCAAGGCCCCATCCAAACTGACCTTGAATATTTTCAGGGATAGGGCATTCACCAACTCTCTGAGCACCTGTGTTGGCATTTTATCACATCACTCTGGTAAACACATCTTCCTTATATCTAATGTAATCTAAATCAATCATCTTTCAACTTAAAATCATCAGCCCTTATCCTGTCACAGCAGGTCCTGTTGCAAAGTCCCCATCTTTCACTTAGACCCCTCCAAGTACTGCAATGCCAGAATAAGCACACTCAACAAAGTGTAAGCAGTACCATGGCCACAAGAAAAGCTGTAATGTAAAAACAGAAACACATTAATTAGCAATTGATTAAACATATATTTACACCCTTATAGATCTTCTATAAAGAGGCACTTTCCTCTTGGAGAAAGCAAGCTAGACCTACTTCTCCTCACATGCTCTATTAAAATGCATTGCTGTTGACCTCTCAATTCTCAGAAATGGCATTAAGCAAAAAATTTAAAAACACAAAATCAATGCAACACAGCACCATAGGATTGGAGAATAATGAAACAATATAAAGGGACTGAACCTGAGGTAAGAGTGCCAGAAAAGAAGCTCTATGATAGGTCATTGCTTAAGTAAACAATGCCAAGGGCCATTGTAAGTCTGAAACACAATGGAAATGACTGGAGAGTACAGCAAAATCAACATTCTTTCAAAGAAGTTGCACAGAACCTAAAAAATCCACCTTACTTAAAAGTATAGGCCTGGAAAAAAAGAAAGCAATTCCCCTTGAGAAATGATCCTGGGAACAGCATCCTTGTGAACTTGAAAAAAATAGATTGTGGGCGCAAACAGGTGGATAGGACCTATTATGGTCTTATTATGGGTGCAAGTAGGACTAAAAAACCAAACCTAACAAAATGGACTAAAAGTAAAAGGAAGAAATAATAAAAAAAAATATTTCTTTGATGTTATTAATGATGCTGAAAAACACTTAATGACAGGAAAATTATACTTGGGTGTTTTTCATTCAATACTTTGCTATTTTTACCATGGGAGTATTTTTCAGTTTCATGCCAAGAGCATCCAAGTAGATTTTACCCACAGTTACAACCATGTGGCAAATTCAACAATCTATATAGAATAGTCTCCCTAGAGGAGAGGTTGAAGCTTTGCTGCCTAAAACTCCTTTATACAAACTTAGGTTAGCACTGAAATGAGTACTGTAGGCAGTACTCACATTATGACAGATGGGCAATGTGACCTATGAGGTCTTTCCCCACCTTTCTATTTTAGCATTATGCCATTTCTCAGCAGTGTTGTTTTGGCTAAAACGGGATGCAGCGACACTGAGTAAGAAAATCTTATCTTAATCTGAATTAAAATAGGTGGGAACAGTGACTTATCTAGCAGCAACATGACCCTTTTTCTCATGACACAGGCACAAAAGTAATACAAGGCAGTACTTTGAAACATGACCGTTTTTGGATTATAGGATATCTTTTAGTTTCAAGACATATTTTCTGCTCTGTAAAACACAAACATTTCAGATGCTGCTCTTTGTGTACATTATTAGTAGTGACCTGAAAAGGACTAGGAAAGTTCTGCACTCTCTGAATTTACTGTGTGAGTGTATATATTAAAAGCCACTTCTTCTACAAAATCAAACTACTTCCTTGTACACCAAGAAAACATTCACCTTTCACTGTATTAAACAATAGGTGTAACAATCAAAGACATAAAATCTAAAAACTGTCAGAACTGATCTGAACCAATATTGAAAAGATGGGTTTGTAAACCAATCAGGGGAGATTGAAATGGCACAACCACCCTTCATACACTGAGCAGCATCCCCCAAAACACTGGAACATTAAATGGTTCAGAGCATCAAGGCAGCCTCTTCCTCTAATAATAACAGCAAAAACAGTAACAATAAAACCCATCTCCTGGATATCTGTCTGTGATATGACGGTGGTTTGTTTCTCATTTTTTAATGGAAAAGCTCCAGGAGAGGGCTTTCAGAAATAGGCTTTGATTACTGTTAGAAGGGATAAAGAAAACGTTTCCCGGCAAAGGAAACCCAAAGTAATGCACTATATACATCAGGCACTAGGAGAGAACACCTGGAAAAGGACTAAGCATAGCATTTAGTAACACAAACAGAGCTGCCCGCTTAAGGCAGGAGGGAGGTAGAACACAGGAATAAAAGAGCACAGTTCTAAAAATATTCAGCTTCAGGAACTCAGATCTCTTGTGCCTGTACAACAGCATTTCAACGGTGAAAACAATTCAACATCTATCCCAAGAAACTTGCATTCAGACATGATGCAACCTTTCCCCCGAACCATTTGGACAGATCCAGTCTCCTCCTACCCTACATTTTAGGCACCAATCCCACCCTCCAAATGAAACACATCCCCCTCCTCCAGTAAATCATGATGCCTGCCAGAAATATCACATTTACCATTCTCAGCCTGTTGTAAATCTTGACTTTCGCCATGGGACGTCTGGGAAAAATTAACACCTAATGTGATGGTCCTTTCCAAAAGCTACGCAACTTCACAGGCGGGTGCACCAATTCTGAGCACTAACATATAAAAACCCCACTGCAGACCTGACCCTGATACTAAATAAATGTTTGGCTGGGAGGACAAGAAATGGGAACATCGTGTGCTTCAGAGAAATGGGAGAAAAATGACATAGAAAATATTACAGCAAGAAGAACACAGAATCTGTGGGAGGCACAAGGTTTTTTAGGGCAGCTGTAACAAGGAGAAAGCAAGAGACTCCAAAGTTAAAGTCAGCCCATCCTTCATATGCTACTATATGCTTTTTGACACATTTTGAAATGTTTTCTTCAATTATAAGTGCTCCACTCTTATACAAACAGGGGTTCAAGCTTTTTTTTTGCTATCACCCCATCTGTTATTGAAGACTCTTTTGCTCACTTATTAGCTCAATACTAATCTGACATGGCTAGAACTGAATAATTCTCCAGCTTGCTGATCACATACTTAACAGTTCAGATGTGTGTCTCTTCTGCACAATATTAGCCCATTTTCATTTAAAAATATCCCATTAAATTCATATTTCACATGAAATGAAGATACATAGAAGAAAGAAAGACACTATCTTCTTTCCTTTCCAGGACACTCTACCTGGCTCTCCTAACCCAGTCACCCAAAGCCATCTGCTATTAAAGTATTTCCAATGCACAACACATTAATATAAATAAATAGCTTATTCAAAATACGTGGAATTAGAAGTAGCAACACATATTGATGTAAACATAAAATAAATAATTTATTTTTTGCATAATCTACAACATTACTGTGTGTGATCTGGTGATAAGCAGTAATACACATATATTCAATTTATGCTTATTAATATTTATTATAATTTTAAAGCCATATCTCAATTATATTTTTTCAGAAAGCAACAATTATATGTAATATAGCTTTTATCTTGATGATTAAGTAATGATAAAATAGAAATACTGGCAATGTATTTTAATTTCAAGTATATAGAACTATGCATTTGCTCCCCAGAAAAATCACTACCTTTTATAAAACGCAGTTCTTTACTACTCATCTTTTCATCAGAAAGAAACACAGAAGAGCTATGGTCAGAGGTCTGACTTCATTCCGTTCAATAGAATTCAGATTAATTCATTTCCCCCCTAAAGAATCCTAACCGTCAGAACTGAAATTTAAAAACATGCCTTATTTTAGAGATACGTTATAGTTTTCCTTACCGGGACAAAAGAATCAAATGAACCCTGTTCCCGACTCTCAACAGCTGAAATTGTTTTCAACCAGAGGAGATAGCTAGAAATATCAGATATTTCAGAATGCTCCATACTGAAAGCTGCAATATTAGCAGGACTGAGGTGAGACAGACTAGCAAAAGGAGGGCTTTGCCTGTGTTACATAAAGTTCTAATTAGATCCTTGGTACAAATTGCTGTCCTAAGAATAAAAAGTTAATCAAAAAGCCTCATTGGAAGAATAGGAGGGCAAGATTAGAGCCCAGACAGCTGCTTCACTTCGGGACAATCATGCAACTACCTAACTAGATTCTGTGCCACTATTCAGAAGTGAAAACACATGCATGAAAATCAAAGTTTTCCCTTTGTGTTACTTTGGACTTAACTGTGCACACCTGGTTTACCTCAGTGGAACTCAGGAGACCTCTCTATACTGAGATTCTAATGCAGCAAGCAGCTAAATATCAGACCTCCTTAATGTCACAGCCAAAATATTTTCACAAAAAGAAGAAAATTTTGAAAGGAACTAAATACAGAAGTGGTGCGAACACAAGATTTGCAAGGACTTCGGGTGACAAACTTTAAGAGCCACCCTACAACAATTTGTTTACTTTCACTAAACCTTAGAAAACTACCCAAATAACCCCAAGACAGCTGATGTATGATTTCTTATCTCTCCAAAAAGATGCAATTCCAGCCTCCATTTCCAAAATACAGCCGAGAGCTCCCTTTACCTCTTCAGACTTATATTCTCTGCACTTAAGGGTGGTACTGTAGAAATGAAAGGAGCAGTGACAGGACCTGAGGGAATGGCCTGAAGTTGTGTCAGTGGAGTTTTAGATAAAAAAGTAGGAAAACCTTTCTTCCAGACGGGGTTGGTCACTGGAACAGGCTCCCCAGGGCAGCGGTCACAGCACCAGGCTGACAGAGTTCAAGATGTGCTCACAGGCACATGGTGTATGACTCTTCGGGATGTCCTGTGCAGGGCCAGGAGTTGGACTCGATGATCCTTGTGGGTCCCTTCCAACTCAGCTTGTTCTGTTATTCTTCAGAGGCCAGACATGACTGTTTTACCCATGGGTAAAATCCAGAGCACACAAATCTTGAAGATTTCAATAAGGTCAAGATTTCAGTTACAATGTATTTTAAGGAGGATGGTATAAAGAATTTATAGGCTGTCTGCTCAGAAAAGTCACATAAAGACTGACAGGTATTTTTTGGAACAAGATGTCGTCCTTTGCCAAAGAAGCTGTACAGCAAATCTGAATGTCCAAGCTGCTAAATAGCTATGATGAAATGGAAATACCAGATCCGAAGGATGAAATACTGGATATAACAACTTTTTTATCTTCTCCAGTTCCTTACCATCTCATAAAAAAGGGTATCCAAAAGAAAGCATGACATAATTATTTGCTGAGAGGCAAGAGAGGTGAGAGGACAGAAATTTAAAACTCCTAGTACAAGAGACAAGGAAACAAGTGGCCTTAAACAGTATGTCATTTACTGTATATGAAATTTTTTTATTTTGTTTCCTAGCAAGTTCATTTTGGGGCTCCAAATATTCACAGTTAAATTGGAAAACAATGTCACAAGGACTAAAATACTTGACAAATCAAGCAAAGTTCAGAAAATAATACTGATTTATTAAAAAAGCAAAGAAGCAGTATTAAAACCCCCTACAGGTTTGCTTAGTTTGGAACAAAATATTTCAAAAATCTTTCACAATGGAGCATAAATACATTTTTGATGAACAGAATTTGTCAAGAAAACTTATATAAAATTTTCAAATAAAAATAGTATGCAGCCTAATATAAAAAGTGTACTTTTTTTTTTTCCCAAGAAAACTAACTTCTGAAAATACCCAAAGACAACTTTGCAACAAAACCCATGTAGCTTTGCAGAATGGAGGTGAGGAAAGGAAGACAGTGTTGCTTCTCTCCTCTCTCTACTTCACTTAAATTGCATGGTTGATGGGAAAATTCTACACTAATTGAAATGTTATAAAAATACCTCAGTATTAACTAAAATGCAGTATCTCTGTAAAGCTTACTTCAGAAAATATCTTATTTGACAAAACAAATGTGTTAATTTGGCAGCAATTCTAAAAATGTGAATTGTATCTACCTAACAGCAGGTAACTTTTCCTTTCCTTTCAAAGTCCCCTCACAACATTCTGTAGATTATTTGGTGTAAGGGCTTGAACAACCCTTCAGTCTCACCCGGTACAGTTGTTTCCATCAGCTTAGAGAATGAATTTATAGAATGCTTTAGTTGGAAGGAGGCTTAAAGATCATCTAGTTCCATTCCCCCTGCCATGGGCAGGGACACCTTCCACTAGACCAGTTTGCTCCAAGCCCCATCCAACCCGGCCTTGAACACTGCCAGGGATGGGGCATCCACAGCGTCTCTGGGCAACCTGTGCCAGTGCCTCACCACTCTCACAGTGAAGGATTTTTTCCTCATATCTAGTTTAAATCTGCTTCTTTTCAGTTCAAACTAATTCTCCCTTGTCCTGTCCCTACACACCCTTGGAAAAGTGTGTGTAGTGACCCTTGCAAAAAGTCTCTCTCCAGACCTCTTGTAGCCCCTTTAGATACTGAAAGGTTCTATGAGGTCTCCCTAGATCCACACGATCGGTATTATTTGCTTCTCTGAAAAGTGGAAGACTTGAAAGTGAGAGCGCAAATAACTCACCAATTCTTCATCAATTTGAAGAGCTAATGTTTAAACCATTATCTTCCAGGGCATGAGAGAGATTGCTTATTGCGAAAATGGTTGCAACTAGTTTGTTGCATTACCTAGTGAGCTCATAAAATAAGCTGATTTTACAGAGTACCTGGTCCTATAAATATGAGTGATACAAATGGACCGTGACGGAAACAGCTCAGTCCTTCACCTTCAGCCAAGCCTCTGTGAAAACATCTCCAATAAAGGACAGAAAATACTGAGAAGAGGAGGAATGAACAGGTGGACCAGAGCAGTAGATGGTACTGCACGGCAAAGAAGGCAGAGCCACAAAGCGACCACAGCCAATGGACAACCCCATGCTGAAGCAGATACTCCCTCAGAGGGGCTGTTTATTTGTGACAGGAACTGGTGAGATTTCTCTAATTTGATTTCAGTTCATGCACTTTCTCCTGCTTTCCAATTTTTTTTTCCCCCTGCTGCAGGGGCAGTGAGAGACTGGTTCTGTGGGGGCTGCCAGCTGGGGCAAACTTACCAAAAACGTGATCTACCAGTCCTTCAATTAAAGCACCTTTCAGAACAATTTCCATTAAATTTTAAAAAATGATCTTACGGAATACCTAAAGCTTTTCCACTATCTGTGAAAAACCACTACAGACATGTAAAACCTGAGGTCAAGACAGTGATGACAAAACTTCATTAAAGAACTCATACTGAATAAAAATCAAAGTATGACAAAAGCAGATGCAACTACACCCCATAAAAGATCATAAAGTTTACACACATAAACATACAACTCTCCCACTTTTTTGCTAATATTTTATAGGCAAAAAAGCATTCCATGTTTGTTTATGCCTTATATGTGCAATGCCATTTATAACAAGCATTTATTTCTATCAAAACAAGTACTGCTGCCAATCAAGTAAACGGTAAATAATTTAACCAGTAAAATTACTTTTTATAAGTTAATATAATAGATCAGCTGGGAATAGCCCACAATGTCTCCACCAGAGAATTTAAAAAATTGTTTAAGTGTACCTCACCTTTTTAAACCTTTCTGACTGGATTACAGTCTTCCTGTGAACATTAAAATGTTTAATTTTTAAAATAAATCTTAGATAATAACTTCTATGAAGCCTCTTTGGAGTTTTGCCAATTGGTTGTTTACAAGCCTCTAATGCATTACGAACAAATGACAGAAATAACTGAGTGGTTTACAAGGGAAATACTTTGCATTAGAAGATTAAGAACAATATAGCCATTCAATTTTTCATTGGTTTTATAAAACAGGTTTATTTATTTATGTTTGCAGAAATATGTGGGGTTTTAAGTCTGGAGGGCTATGCAAGCTATAAGTACTGAATTTTCAAGGGAAGTAAGGATAGAGTAGTGATTGCTGAGTTCCAGCCCAAAACTCCTGCATCATGAGTCTGAACGTTTGCATCTAATAATCAGAGGAAGCACTGCTGCTTTATATTACTTTCAGATCTACTGATACTCTGCTTCACCAACTTTTCCCACTAGTGATGCAGTAGTCAAAGACCAGTCATTGCAACAATTAATTTTTTTCTTTTGTGTCCTTTAATTTCTTTGTTGGACTGAATCTGAGTGCAAGATCTCTACAAAAATGTTATTTTCTTTTCCTCTCATCTGCCACTTTTTTTTAAACCCCACTGTCATTTAAACTTAAAAATACAAGCAAATTAAGAAGTAGCATTTCCTATGTGTTTGATATATTCAATTCTGAAAGCTTTTTTTTTTTTTTTTTTTTTATCCTGTCAATTTACATATCAGGTAGATTTTAAAAGGATTCTTCTTTTTCTTTACTTTTACACAGAAATGGAAAAAGCCAATAGCATGAATTTTTAAAAAGCAACAATTCCAGATTAAGACTGCTACTTTGCAGTTCAGAAGGGTACTTAACTTTTGGGTAAACTTCAGCATTCAAAGTAGTGCCAGTAATACCAAGTCCCAGCAACACAGACTGTATCAAAGTTACATGAGAACAATGTTAAGCACTCTGCTGAGCTGTGGTCCACGTAAGTGGCTTCTTACTGAATTTCTTTCTTCTTGCTTTACTCTTACATTTTCTCCTCTTACTCCAAGTTTACCAATTCAATAGTACAAGAACTGTTTAAATTGTGTTGACCATCCCAGTACAACATCCCAGCAATAAGGTCAGCTCAAACTGCTGAAAGGAACACAATCTATTGATGGAAAAGCTTGAAGTGCCCGTTAAATAATTGCTTTGTACCTCCAAGTCAGTATGTGCCTCACTCCAAGAGCATAGCCCTGCCTTCAGCTGAAAATTCTCATACATGAAACAGGCTGATGCAAACTTCAACAAAGAACCCACTGCATCCTTCTACAGTTACACGAAGAACCACTAATCTCAAAAAGATGGAAATCTCATCAACATACCCACACTCATGACCCAGGAAGTCACTGAGAGTCCCCACCAAGGGGACTGAGCTTGATGCTGCACCTCAAGCGTGGCCACAACCAGCAATGACCCATAAAGGTACAATGAGAACAGATTTCAGACACCTTTCCACATAGATGGGTTAAAACTTCGAGCCATTCAACAAATAGTGCAGGTAGGTTCAGTCTGGCTGTTGCCTTAGGACAGAGCTATGACAAAGGGGTTGAAAATGAAGCTCTCCTGCTGTTCTCTGTACAATCCACAAAAAAAACATGTGTTAACTTTCCTGCCTCAGCCTTCCCAGTGTGAAATGAAATGAACAATGACCTAACTCACACATGTATCAGAAAACAAAAGAATCACATAGCTGTTCCTTCTGAGGCGCTTAAAGAAATGTCAAGACATCAGGAAGTAATGACATCTGGAGAAAACAAGCAGGATCAATTTTGCTTCCATCACCTCTCCTGCCCCTGGTTGGTTGCAGAACACCAACTAATACTTCAGATTGCAAAAAGAATTTCCTGCATCTCTGTATTTTTATTATTGCTTTTATTATTAATAAAACAAAAACCTAGCTCCTTTACCCCTCACTCCCTTGCTAGCAAATGTTTTTGCTGTGGCAATTCTGTTACCTTTTGCATTTTGCTGGTTTGTCAGATTTCATGAACCCTCAAGTGCAAGAGGTAACATGATAAAATAAAAACTGGCAGAAACTACATTAAAGTTATTATCACCTGAGGACAAACCCTGGCAAGTGAACCACAAGAAAAAAGACTTCCATCTGGAAATCAGACAAAGAGCATACAAGTAAACCCAGTAATTCCACTACTGTTTTGGCAACCATTCAAAAATGCAAAAATATAGATGAGTTATGAAAAAAAAAAGTAGAAGTAATGGGACTCTTCAAAAAGAGGACAAAGGAGCAAAGGTTCGACGGAAAACAGATACTAAATTTCAGATACTAAGCGCAGTACCATGCATTTTGAAAGGGCATTATATAAAATGAGCAAAAGGCAACCTTTTGGTTAGATATGACAAGGGCTACCATCAGAGGATACAACAACCAAAGAATTATGAATCTGAAAAGCTTTTTAAGTTTTGTCCATTCAGCAAAATATTTCTGCAATCCTGCATTTTCAACCACTACTAAGAGCTGATTCATTTCTTTCTGTACTCTCCATATGATTAACATGACGTTTTATTTCTTGGTACACAAATTAGCTGATAGACAGCAACCAGTGCTTAAAACCAAAATAACTAAGAGCGATAACCTCAATTTTCAGCACAAATTATTTAAAAAGTAATGTGTGAATTCCAGTTTTGTGCTGACTACATAGACTTGAATGCATCTCAGCTAAAAGAGAAGATCCACTGAGAATACTGCCATGACAACTTAAAGAAGAAAAAGACAACATTTTTTCAGATTTATGCCTGCAGAAGTGATCAAATTGCTTCTACTTTTATACTTGAAGAGGCTGAGCAAGCTAGTAACTGCCCCAGAGGCAACTGCAGTATATCATGACTCTGCTTAATCTGATAGTAGATCTACATGTGGTACATTACAGAAGTATGGAGAAGTCAAATCAACCCACAGCAAACAGGTACTGCCCCTCTTCATATTTCTATGAGGTTTTACTCCTTAAAAATCATTAAAGATTTGAATAAAAATTATTAAAAATTATAATAATAATTATAGCAACATATACTTTTTTTCAAAGTTGTTGCAAATTCTATAAGCCATGTTTTTCTGAAATGCCCAGTGGGACCACAAGAAACTTCATGAGGTTCAACAAGGCCAAGTTTCAAGGTCCCCTACCTGGGTCAGGCAACCAATGACATTAATACAGTCCAGGGGATGAAATGTATTAAAAGCAGCACCGCAGACCAGGATTTGGGTCAAAGGTTAAATGCGATAGGCAATGCGGGCTTGCAGGCCAGAAAGACAACAGCATCCTGGGCTGCATGGAAAAAAGCTATTAGTGTCCAAAGGAGGGCCATGAGGGTGGTGAAGCCTTGAGCAGCAGCTGAGGGCACTTGGTCTGTTCAGCCTGGAAAAGAGGAGACTGAGGGAAGACCTCATTGAGGCCTACAACTTCCTCATGAGAGGAAGAGAAGGGGCAGGCACCCATCTCTTCTCTCCGGTGACCAGTGACAAGGCCCAAGGGAACCGCATGAAGCTGTGCAGGGGAAGGTTTGAGTTGGAGATAAGGAAAAGGTTCATCACCCAGAAGGTGCTTGGGCACTGGAACAGGCTCCCCAGGGAAGCAGTCACAGCACTGAGCCTGACAGAGTTCAGGAAGTATTTGGACAATGCTCTCAGGCATGTGGGTGTGATTCTTAAGCCTGTCCTGTACAGCACCTGCCTCTAAATTTTTGCCTGAGCTGGTGGTATGAGGATCATCCAAAACACAGCAGCAAATGTAGCAGCATCAGCCCCAGACAGAATATGACACCAAGGTTCTGCTATTTCTACTACCTTCTTACTGAATATCTAGATAAAGATTTGGGGTTCTTTTTCTTCCAAGATGTCATTTGGCTGTTGGAGCCTGTGTGCCCAACTGCAGTCTCTCAGAGCATGACAAGTGACTTCTACACTCATGACTGCAAGACAGATAGATTTTGATAGAACCCAGATGTGTCTGATGAGCAGAAAGTGAAAACAGAAAGGGAACAAGTTGTTTCCAGAACTCTCCCTTTCTTAAGTGAAACATTATTATTTCTGAATTCTTGGAGGCAGAAATGAGCTTGATACAAGTTTCTGTGCTTAGCACGGGGAGGTCCCTGAGCACCGCTGTGTTGTCAAAACTGAACTGCACACCCCACATTGCATACCAGTGTGACTACCTTTGGAAGAGACAGCTGTGCTGGGACATGACCCTTGTCACATGCTTCTGCTCTCAGCCTTGTGCTGGCACTAGAAGCTGTGCTAGTGGACATCAACTGGGCCATGAAACAGATCTCTCAAACACCTTTTTTTTCCCTCCAAAGTAGGCTCTGCAGAATGAAGAAAAGTAAAAACAGAGCTTAGACCTTGCCAATTTCCAGTGAATGTGATCAGCTCCCAGGTGAGTGATGGTCACAACACAAAATTTGGACAAACCAGCACATGGATAAACAGTAATTCCTATTCTCGTGATCATGAATGCAAGAAATAGCAGCTCAGCAAGGAGTAAGTGTTTATCAGAATTTAAAAGAAAGGCAAATGTAAACAAGGAGTGTGAAAAGAGAACAACGAGTGTTAAAAGCCTCAGTTTAATTGATTTCATACCTGGGTGCAGCATAGTTGCTCTAGCAGGGCAGCTACAGGAATCCTGGGACGCTACTCCATTCTGCTCTCATTTCAAATGCATAATGAAAATCATTTGTCTCATGTTCTGTTTGACCAATTATACGAACAATTTCAGCTGCTGAAGTAACCTGCATCTCCTTGTACAAATACTTAATCAGAAAGGCAAAACCCTGTATTAAAAATACAATATATCCAAACCAAAACCAGCTGTTATTTTTCTAAATTGGATTTTGTACTGCATTCATAGCTGGCTTCTGTGATTTAAAAGAAAGCTTATACCAGAATTGGAATTTACAAAAAGGATTATTTTGTATGTTTTTCTGATATTTGGTTTAGCTATTACAGGATCTCTGTTTTCAACACATAAAGAATTCCTTTTTGATCCTTGTATTTCTAACTCTCAGAATGATCAGAGATTTTAAAATTAGATGACTACTGAGACAATTCTTCTGATTAGCTGTAGTAATTTATAAAAAAAACTTATGCAAAAAGATAAATGAGTATATGCTATTTAATTTATAAACTCTATTGTAATAATTTAAGGCTTATTTCAAAGAAACACGGTTTTTAAAAGCAAAGTAATTGAGTCCATATTCCTTTCTTGACACTTTTTTGGCTTTATTTTTATTATCCTTCATCCAAAAGTCACATGCAGACATGGAAAAACAGAGAGCTAAACTGGCAAACTCTGTAAATCTTATCACTACTATAACCAGAAACTCCCTTTAGTTTTGGGGGGGTTTTATTTGGGGTTTTTTTTTTGGTGGACATGTCTGGTATTTTCATACCCCAGAATAGTAGAGAGAAACATTTCCAAAAGGAAGATCAATTTTCAGGTGGTGTCTCCAAGTCACACCAAAATAGCGGAGACCACTTCTATCTCAAGATTCTCAATTCTGTGTGTGCCGTTGCTCAGTGTCCAGCTGTAAACTGTCATGCATCACATCACCCTTCACTTCTTTTGTTTGCATTAGACCAAAGCCACCTTGCTGAGTAAAGGGATTTGCATCTTTGAACACCCAATTTAAATGTAGTGGAATATTAGACACAAAGCCGAACTAGGGTTACCAAGCTTTATTCCTAATCATTTTATGCAAATCATAACACAACCATTTCGGTTTTTTGGGATTTTTTTTTTTTTCCTTTTAGTCCAGAGAGCATCCAGTTTATTAATCCTGTTGACATGCCACCAAAGAGGTCCAGCAACCTATAACCTCATGAACCACTCTAAGAGACAGGAAGACTAAAATTCTGTTATGTGGCCTGTGCCATCAGAGTACCATAGGAAAAATTAAAGCCTTCCCTGTGTTCTAAGTTCCTGTGGTAGCAAGGATCTACTTAGGGAAAAGCGCCTGGTTAGTTCTAGACACAGATTGCACGGCATGGCAGAATATAGAAAAAGTGCAGGAAAAATAGAAGGTTTTGAACCTCTTTGGGTTCTACCAGTTTGGCCCTAGAGAAATGCCCCTCTGTTCTCAAAAATGATGAACAGTTTATCCATGGATAAATGAACATGGCAAGTATTAGACAAAATTATGAATAGCAGAACTATCAGAACACTTGTGCAGTTTTGGCTAATTATCAATGCTACATACAATCCCTGTCCAAACCCTACAATTCCCTTTCTATGCCCCCTTTCATCCTCCTCTGAAAATTCCAGTAGCCAAATTACATGTCAAGGGGAGAAAATGTTCTTGGCTTTTTGAGGCATCTAGGAGGAGAAACTTTGAAATATGAGTTTAAATAAATGCAATTCTAAACATGGTGCAACAAATGCAAATTAGGCATTAAGATACTTATGACTGATCAGCAGGAGCCAAATAATGTGTAATTAAACTATAAATCATTACTATCATTGGTAAGTACAGTACATAGTGTATCCACTTCCATATTGGAAGGAAAGTATATGGAACATCTTGCACACAAATACTGTCATGATCTGTGTAACCATGCCTATTTCTTAAGTTTCTTTGCTAACACTTAACATTATGTATTGTCAAAAATATTAACACTGATAAAGACCTGATACATTAATAGAAGGAGACAGAAAATTATGTAACAAATGAAAGAATATCCACTTTTCTTTTACAACCAGCAGCCTTTGCAAAGCAATACTACATTATCAACCAAGGCAGAGATTGCCGAATTACCTCCCGTGAGATGGTGGAAAATCTGTAATGACTGACACACCCCCAAGTTCCTGAATCTGAAGACCACAAAACCTCATAACTAACGCTGGTGTTGTCTTTTTCCTTTCCTTAAAAAGAAAACTCAAAATGACAACAATGAAACAAACCCCAAAACCACCTTCAAAATGCCCTAAAAACCCAAAGCAAAACAAAACCACCAAAAAAAAGAACTTTCATGTTTAAAGGGAAAGTCCAACTGTGGCCTTACCGTATTTAGTTTCTGGGGTTTCTGGCCTTTTCATCGCATACCATTCAAACTGGAGTCACATGAGCAACCATCAAGCTCAGGAAACACATTTCCAAACAATTACAGAATCATAGAATCACTGAGGGTTGGAACAGACCTCTAAGATCACTGAGTCTAACCATTAACCTAGTACTGCCAAGCCCACCACTAGACCATGTCTCTGTGCGACACATCTATGAGTTTTTGAAATACCTCCAGAGGCAGTGACTACCATTTCCTTGGGAATGCTCTTATGCCTCATTTCATCTTACTTCTGGCCAGGAGTGTTCCACACATCACTAAGGAAATTTCTGGACTCAACAGGCTAAGCTTTGATCTCCTTTTTATGCCAAATATAACTGCTATGAATTCAGCCGTAACAATGATTTCCTGGTTTTGGTAGAAGAAATAGGTTAAACATGAATGCAAAAATCAAAGTTTTCTAAAGCGGCTGTCCTGGGAGAGAATCAGATCTGAATGCCACCTAGAATGGTGCAGACTTCTCAAAGCCCTCTGTCAGTGAGAGGGACTGGATACAGGAATTGTTGGAACAATATCACTCATCCTCAAAAGAATATGATAACAGCTTTTGTATTTCTGCATTTGTACATCTCTTACATAGCAGCTGCACAGATTGCTGACAATATTTCAATTACCTCACTTCATTTTCAGTGAATGCAGCATGAGGATCAATCCAAGGCAAGATGCTGAATTAAGGGCTGTCATCTAAATCCACTGATAAGAGCATACCACATTGAGAACGGAATATGAGCTTCTTTCCTCATGAAAAATTGCCCAGCTACTCCTATCAAAACTTGAGCTCAACTTATACAATCTAGCTCTCAATAGCCTTAAAGATTAAAAAGAAAAAAGTTTAAAAGCCAATTATTGCTATTTATTTGCTGTTTAACTGCTATTTTACTGGCACTTGAACACACTAGATTAGAGTGAAAAGTTCTCCCTTAGCTGACTGAAATAGCTCGATGTAACTTTACAGAAGGGAAGGACTTGCCAGAAGAATGGCCAGTTGCATGTGGGAATCTGTGAACTGAAAGGAGTGATCTAAGCTTTTAAATTTCTTTATGCTGCTGGAAGAGCAAGCATCTCTTGGAGTAGACCTTGTGCATTAGTACTGAGGCAGAATGCCTTGAAGCAAGCTCTCACTTCTTGCCACCATGCAAAGAGTTCTCAAAGGAAATCGTAGAATTTCAGCACTAGCCCCAAAGGCCTTCAAACACAAAAGACCGTTCTCAGTGGACCTTTCAGAATTTGGCTGCTCACTGCCCTTTTAAAGTCATGCCACATCTATAGCCTAGGGTTTAGCTCACAAGCCTCTCCCAGGTAACAAAGCACAATGGTGAAGCTATTTCTCCTAAAAGAAGAAATCGTTTCTTCTAGAAGAAATTGACTACAAAAAACCTTTTCTGATAGAGATTGTAAAAAACCCCCAACCAACCAAAAATGCCATCTAAGCTGATATTGACAGTAAATTATTCAAAAATAGGTGAGCATTTTCACTTTTATGGACATTTTCAAAACAAAGCACATGTATGCACTTTTGCAGATGACACATTCAGGATACTATCAGCTATGAGGTGATTTTCTTTGAGAACATTTCAAAATAGAAGGGCTGAAAATTTTATAGCAAATAGCAAAATTTCAGTGGACTCCAATATTGTCTTCTGAACTGAGAAACGGCCAAAGATAGGAATCTACTTTTACACCTTCCTTCCCCCTCAAAAGGATAATCTTGAGCTCATGGAATCCAAAAACTCATACTGGGAAAGTGTTTAGAGGAGGACCTCTTTCATGCAGATCACAGAAAGGAAAATTTATACTTTGGACTTCCTAAAACAAGAACAGCAACACAAACTCTGCAATTTCCTCCTCAATCTACAATCAGGGCAATACAGACCCCTATCCCTCTGTCCCTTCTGCACAAAGAACATTGCACACCTTCAGCTAAACATACATTTCTATCTAATTAACTGCTATACTGCATGGCCTAGCAATCAAGAGGTGCCTACTGGGAAAGTCCATCCAATGTTACAAACCAAGTCCCAAGTTAGAATGACCCATGGAACACACCAGGTTGTTACAATGACCCATGGAAAACATCTCCTTGCCTCAGCAAAGCCCTCTTCCACCCTCAAATTCTGCTCAATCTCTCACAGCATAACAGTGACCTGAACTATGAAATCATTGAGTGAATCACACAAATTGTATAATTTGATGATACTAATAGTGATAGAGATACCCACTGCACTGCAGAGACATAAAAACATTTCCAAGCAACCAGGATATTTAAAACTTACCTATTAACTTACTTTTCCTCTTACTTTCCCCTAGTCCCTTTTCCTCTTAAGTAAAGAAACAGAACTGATAATGGGTCTGTAAAAAATAGATGGAAGCTAAAATCCAAATTAGGTCTTGGAATCAAATTTCCATCTAAACACGACTTCAACTGACTTTAAAAATTAGGGGGGTTTTGGTTTGGGGTTTTTTTAAGTTTGGGTTGGGTTTTTTTAAATTCCAGCTTAATTTCTATTTGGATATACAGAGAACATTTTTGTACGTAAAACTTAACATGACATTAGAAGCAAACACAAACATGTAGGCCAGCAAAGCAGACTTTCTAAAGTATCAATAATACCCAAATGCCACTCTTTGCTCTGGCATACCAAAGACGAAGAAGCTGGTAAAGAATATGGAGCCATGTACTTCTCAATAAAATCAACATTTTTGTCAGCATCAGGATGCCAAAATGCATATCAATAAGAGCTGCCAAGTACACACTCTAGGAATGAAGGACCTGTGCATTTAATTTGGTACTATAGTACTAATCAAAAAGCAGTTTCACAAAGTGTTACGTCTTTCTTATGTCTGAAGAAAGTAGTCTCTCCCAAAACAAGTCAAGCAGAAGAAAAATCTGCTCAGAACTCTATGTAATAAAACACTCCACCTTGGAAGATACCAATGTCTTATTTATTCTCACATTTACACATTAGATGGACATTTAAAATAAATTCTCTCTCTCTCTCTTTTTTTTTTTTTTTTTTTTTTTTTTTCTCCTTTCTTAGACCACCATGTATAAGTGTTCTACTACATCTCTATTTTAGCAAGGAGAGATTTCCCTGTCAACATAGCCCTCAAAAAACATCATTGACTTCAACTTGTATCACTAAACTAGGGAGAAGCAGTAAGGGCAACCCTACAATATTTTGTAGTTTTCACGTATTGTTTCTATGCAATATCATTGATGATTTTCTAGGTGCACCTACCTACAATAATATACATACACAAACAAATGTACACACACTCCTCCCTTCCCTCCCAGACCTTACACAATGCTTACTCTGCACAGAGAAAAGGAGATAGTTTGTTTCAAATAATAATCTCTCAACTCCATGTCACTGAAACCACCAAGTATTTGCCCAAGTACATCAGTCCACCCCCAGACAGTGATAAATTCACTACAGACAGAACCCAAGAAAGCCACCTTTTTAAACAAAATAAGTAGTTGGCATTCTGAACATACAGTAAAGAAAGTTTCCGGAGCAAAGTTCTGTATTAAATATAAGAAGTACATAAACCTGAATAATTCCACATTATCTAAACACATGAGGATGTGATCACAAAGGTATTAAACCTACTGAAATAACTTTACAATACATCTATAATACAGATATTGAAGTAGTCTTAGAAAGGTTTTTTTTTTTTAATAATGCTCCTACATTATCTCTTTATATACTCTGTACCATTGAAAACCAAGCAGCTCCTTCATTGAAGATTTTTTCCTTCAAGATTTTTCCAAATCTAGAAGAGCCTAAGAAAATATTTAGAGCTTTTTATAATTCAAATTTGAAAAAAAAGTCTAATTTGATGCTTTATATATTATTTTAACATTGGTTTTATTTCAACATAAATAGCTGTATATGCCTTCTACAGGAAAGAAAATATATAAAAGATATTGTGGTCATGTGAAACATTTTGGTCACTCAAAAATATAACAGAAAGCATAGTTTTCCCACTTGATACTAGATTTGAGAGAAAAAAAATGAAGCTTTTTTATATAACAATCACTTTCAGTCAACAGAGCATCACTTTTTCAGACCGTAACACAAGATAAAATACAGCTACACTGACAATCCTTTGCCTTATTGCTTCTCTGTACAGTGAAAATATATTAAAAACCATTTCTATGAAAGAATCGATGTAATCTCTAGAGAGGGTGCACATGCTCAGTGTGGGCTGAGGCTAGTTAAACTCTAGTGTACACTATATCAGTAACTAAAGATGTATTTCAACAACTTATTTCAGCAATACATTCTGCCTTTTTTACTGTGAAATGCTGACAAAAGCATTTGATGCTGCTGTGATAGAAAGCTTTTTTTGAATAAGCTGAAAGTTTTCTAAGCGAGACATGAAAACATGAATCAGGGGGGATAGTTTTGATGCTTTTTACTATTAACCATCCTATGAATGTCACTGAGATTTCTATTTTATAGTGGTAGGTTTCAGTCTAGTTGATTACAGGTAATTGTACACCTCATAGACCCTGCTTGGTTTGTATTTGAAAATACACTGCCCTGCATTTAAATAAAAAAATCTATAGATTCGTGAAAGCCAAAGAGTTATTTCATATTTATTAAAGATTTCACCTACATTTGAAGTTCCCAAGAGGAGAAAGAGGTCATACTTTCTCTTATCACTAAATGTAACACCCCTCCCCCATGCTGTCTCTTAAAATATTATTTTAATTTCATGCGATATTTGAAAACAAACTGTTTACAGAAGCTCACAAAATCCATTACACACGGGAGATAAACACATCAGTTCTACACAGCACAATGGGATAGGAAGTCTGCAGAACCTGGAGGCACAACCCAAAACATTTTAACAAGTACACCTTTCCAAGAACAGCCCACATTTTTCATAGGCAACAGAGAAGCAACATTCAAGCATGGACATAACCACCCGACAGCTCGCCCTTGCATATAAAATTTCCAGAATAAACCAATAAACACGCATCAAGACACATCACAAAAAGTTGTCGGCACCACCAAACCTCACTTTCTCTCCCCGGAGCATCCTCTAAGTCGCTTGGACAGAGAAGAATCAGCTCACCTGCACCGGGGGGGCCCAGCCGTGGGCACAGCCGCACTCTGGCCACCACTGCCCCGGGGATTTGTGCGGGCTCCTCCGCACCGTGTCCCACAGCGGCAGCGCCTTGCCCCGGCCGGCGCCCGCGGGTCCCCGGGCGGGCAGCGCCGGGGCGCCGTGCTGGAGGCCCGGAGGATGCTGGTGCCAGCGGCAGGCGCAGTGGGCATCCCTGGCGACGGGGGGCACGGTCCTGGCCCCGTCCGAGCCCTCGGCGCCCCGGCCGCAGCTGTGCTGCCGGGGAAGGTGCCCGTGCATGGCAAGCGCGGGGCTCGCCCTGCCCGCCGGGCATGGACGGGCTGCCGGCGGCGGGGCAGAGCGGGCTAGCGGCGGGGCAGAGCGGGCTAGCGGCGGGGCAGAGCGGGCTAGCGGCGGGGCAGAGCGGGCTAGCGGCCCGGCAGAGCGGGCTAGCGGCCCGGCAGAGCGGGCTAGCGGCGGGGCAGAGCGGGCTAGCGGCCCGGCAGAGCGGGCTAGCGGCCCGGCAGAGCGGGCTAGCGGCCGGGCAGAGCGGGCTAGCGGCGGGGCAGAGCGGGCTAGCGGCCCGGCAGAGCGGGCTAGCGGCCCGGCAGAGCGGGCTAGCGGCCGGGCATGGCGGAGGCCGGGGGCCGCTGCCCAGCAGCCCCGTGTCAATGCTGGACTCCACTCGCGCAGCCACTTGACAGCATCCCCGCTGCAGGCAGAAGCAATCAATGCTCTGCGTGGCTGGGACGCACGCCTGCATCCCTTTCTGGATGACAAACCACGGGAAGGGGAGGAAAAAAAAATTAAAAAAAAAAAAAAAAAAAATCCGGCGACCGGCAAAAACCACTCTTGCAATTTTCAGGAAGATTTAGTCATTTTCTAGCTGACCCTGGCACGAGTCACAGGCACCCTGCTGAAAAGCACATTTATATGTACAAGCTTTACAGGCAAAGTGCTTTCTTGTGGAAATAGCATCTAGACAAAGTACTGAAAAAGATACTCCTTTACCAATGATCCAAACAGACGCGGGAGTGTTTTCTCCCTGCATGCCTGAAAAGACCTTGTCGACAAAATTGCATCAGAAGATGCAAATTACAAGTCCGGGAAGAATGTTATCTGCCCTAAATGCAAAACCACAGCATGAACGTCGGTCTGTGCTAATGTGCACAGGCTAGTGTGCACAAATACAGCGGAGAGAGCAAGAGGCTGAATTTAAAAATAAAGCCAAAGAGACCTAGGCCACAAATTAACAACTCTCCAGCACCTTATATATGTAATGTGAATAATAATTTTTTTTTTGTGACCTCCAAGTTCTGATTGATGTATCATTTTCTCTTCTGTTTTTCACCCCTTAAAAATTCTTTGGTGCTTGCCAATAACCTTCTGTACAGAGTGTTCTGAAAATCCCCTCTTGAGCTTTTCTTCCTAATACAATCTATTTTCCTTAAATTATCCAAAATTCTTTCTTTGCAAGTATTTTCTTTTATTTCTTCTTATAGAAGTGACAGAAGCGTAAAATGAATAAATCCGGTTGGATTGTTCCAAGCACCTTGACATTTTTAGGGGTGTTCTCCAGTCTCAGGTACCTAAGTCCTTAGGCCTGTAAGACAAACATTGGATCATGGACTTCTATATGCGTATACTTTCTTTAAGATTTTCTTTTAACTTAAGCATATTTCAGGTACATTTAACCAGAGAAGATAAACTGATTTCTGAAAACAAATATAGGAATGTGTAACGATACTTTTGGGTCTGTTGATGTTTAACTAGGATTTAAGTACAGACAGAAATAAAATAATTAATAAAATATATAGTTTTACTATTACAAAGTCTAAAACAAATCTACTTTTAAAGACTTCAAAGACAAAAAGACAACTATGACTACTGCAAATATGCTTTCAAGTGAGATAAATGAATTTTCACAAATGCATTGATGCAAATAAACTTGATTCAGTTATTTAATTCCTCCTACATAGCTAACCTAAAATCCCTCAAAACTTAGACGTTGCTAAAATGCATAACAATAAATCCTGGCAGTAATTCCCGATTAAAAAAAAAAATATGGCAATGCTCTAACAGTGGAGAAAATATTTTGACAACGCTGTAGTTCAAATTGCTGCATATGAAACTCAGTTTTAGCTGAGTTTCCATTCAAGGTGCTTGTCCCAGTTATACTAAACTGATGTGATAATGCAAGGTTTATTCAGAATTTCACCGAACAGCCAAAAGCGTACACCATGAAGTCTGACATAACAAAGACCTAACTGCAAGAACTCACAGAGCTTGGCATAGAATTAAGGTCACTTCATGTTTGAAAAAGAAATATTAATGCACTTCTGAATTGCAAGCATGGATGTGGGAAGCCAGCACTTAAAAACCTGAGTTAAGGGAGTCTACAAGGAAATCATTGCTACATGTTAAGTAAATGTAAAGTTACATAAGCCTGAATCCATCTTTTGCAGTTTTACTCAAGCATAAGTGAAGGTGTGTGAGCTGTCCAGAAAGCTGCTTTCCTCTAATGCTCAAGGGAAATTCAACCCTGAAGACCCACAAAGCTTGTCCACCAGAAGGTAATACAAGTAATTACTGCACCACTTCCAGCAGGACTACCTTGATTAAAGAAATATATATATATTTTCATTATGTGAAACTATAAATCATATATATATAAAACTGTAACATACTTGGTTATATACCATAAATACATAGAAAACAAAATACTTATAAAGCCAAATTCAGATTTTTGTTTCCATCATTGTAGACATATATTAGCGGCTTCCATCACCTTAAAATCATCAGCCTTTTGGTCACATAGCAAGCTACCTAGTTCACCCTAGACTATCCTGATGCTGTTCCAGCTTTCTCAAATGCCAGTCAGAATCTTAAAAAAAAAAAAAAAAAAAAAAAAAAAAAAAAAAAAAAAAAAAAAAAAAAAAAAAAACCACCACCACCACCTTTAATAGATCTTTCAAAACTATTTGGAGAAATCTGGATAATTGCAGAAGTAACCAAAAAACCCAAACAAATTTTAAAAAGCTACTCAAAATATATGTGAAAATCAGGGCAAGTAATGGCTACAATAGTATTGGGGAGTGTAAAGACTCTACACATTCCATGACCAGATAGTCTGTAGACCACCTACACACAGAATTTTGGGTGAAGTCAACTGTGCCAGAGCACTAAGATGTCTATCACAAACCTCCCTAGCCCTATATTTTGAAGCAGTAGATGACCTTTTAGACACCTTAGTGTGCCCCAGCCAGAACAATGCAGGACTATGATGGCATCCCTTTGACTGTAACATTCATATTAAACAGTATATTTGAAATAGCCTCTTATCAGAATGTAGAAAAAGGGTGAGTTTTTCTCAAGAATTTGACACCACCAAACATAGCCAAGAAGTGCTGGGTAGGTCCAGAGTATTTCATACTTTAAAAATTAGTAAAGAAAAGAATTCCTACAAATAAATTATTTTACTGCCAATACTTATTTTTTAAAGGTTGTCACTGCCTATGTGAGGCAACAACACTTGAATATGGGATGCATATGTGCAACCAATTGCCAGACAACATGGTAAGATGGATTCAAAAGATAATGCAATTTCATCCGCTGTAATTGAACCGTTGTATTAGAGAGGATGGCACGCACCTCTGGATGAACTTGGATTAACACATGGCTCAAATCCACATGCCCAACTGTCGTCCTAATTTGATAGTAACTGGTGCACAAAGCAAAACTGAATACTGTACGATACATGATGTGAACTGCGTTTGACCCAAAACTGTTGTGGAAAAATCTCACTAATTTTCTTTTTAAAATATTAAGTAGGCATGACAAAATGGAGCAAATAGATTTAGCTGATATTTTACCAGCACAAATAACTGTAACTGGATTACAGCAATGTTGGACATACACCAAAAATAAATGCTGAGAATAGTTTGCTTCAGGCAAAAATGTGCATATGGAAAAGAAAAAGTGCATATGGGAAAGAAAAATTATTAATAGAGTTCTGAAAGGGAAGCTAGAATCATGGGCAAAGATGATTTAGATGTAGTAACAGATTTTTCCCTCCAACCAAGAATGCAATGTTATGCAACCTTAAAATACAGAATAAAAGAAGAGTAATAAATGTGGACTGGACCAACCTATTAGAGAACCTAAATCTCTATAAATACCTCTCTTGAAGGAAAAACAATACGAATAATTACTAACACAGTAGCAAAACTGCTGAAAAAAAGTCAAGGGCTTTTTCTTTGCAAGTTTTTTGTTTGGTTTCTTGGTTACAGAATGGCCATCTTGTATAGAAAATAATATTCTCAGTGGTGACATGGGCTAGAAGGAATGGTTGTCATTAGTCCAAGATTAGGCCAGGAGCCAACTGATGCTGCATAAGTCATTGCAACCATAGTGTACACAGGAAATCTTGGACAAATAATTTGATTTCCATAACTATTCATATGCAAAATAAAAAAAAAATAAAAAATAACACCACCACTTTGTTTAATGAAACTAGAAAGTAAGAGGTGGGGAAAGATACAGCTGAAATAAAAGAACTCAGCTTCTATTTCAAGTCTATCTACTCTCTTCTTGGCATTCAATGCAAGAAGCATGGAGTAGTACAACATGAAAAATATAATAAACGGCAACTATTTTAAAAATTCACCATTAAGGAAATTTCACTGAAAATCTATCAATGATTTTCAAGAGTAATATTTTGCTTACTTAAGGAAAAAGAAAAAAAAAAAAAAGTATGAGCCCCATATTTTTTACAAAATAGGATGGGTCTCAATCTTGGAAGTTTTGCAGAAAAATATTTGCACAGCACTGCAACACAGCTGCCTGCACAGTGTATCTGTCTGCATGATCAAGGGCATGTTCTTTTCATTTTTATCAGAGGCTAGAAGAGCTTAAGGAGCTACAAACACAAACATATCCATTTTCAGTTTTAGCTCCATGTCCTAGGGTTAACATAAGGACAATCATTTAGAAATCAAGATCCAATGAAAGAGAAAAATGACAAGCATTTGGAAGGGAACTGTATCAAGAGAAGAAAACAACCCTCAGCTGGGAATATTAAGTCATAGTCAATCATGTCAAAGCTGGTGGAGAACAGCACAGCAGGTTTACCAATTTCACATCCAAGTGAATCAAAGAGTCATAAAATTTCAGTGGAGTGAAATACAAGAGCATTTCCATGCCAATACAGGGACTTCCCTTACTGTTATTTTCAGGTAGAGGATTCAGCTGGAATAGAAGTAATTTTCTTCACAGTTGCTGATACGGGGCTGTGTTTTGGATTTGTGCTGAACACAGGGTTGATAATTTAGGGTTGACATTTTTGTTATTGCTGAGCAGGGATTACACAGAGCCAAATCTCCTCCTCCTCCCCATATTTCCACAATGCCAAGGGGGCTGGGCATGCATCTATTTACAACAGGTGGTTTTTGATTTAGAAAAAGAAATTCAACTATGCCAGGTCTTCATTCAGATAGCGCCGCAAGCAGAAAAGTATACCATGAATACCCAGCATATATCCATAGGATGAACTGATCAGGAGCTTATTACAGTTATATTGCATACAGATACATGCACAGTGTGAACTGTATAAAGGAAGAGGACAATATAACCAAGCTAGAAGTTTTATCCCAATGCTGGCTATATCCATGTAGGAAATAAAAATGTCCATTAGCTGGCTCAGACAATCTTTTTAGGTGTAGTGCCTGTGACAATATCTTCTGATTACTTCCTGTTAGAAAGAACTTTAATTTATGAGCACACAATAAGAAATTGTTTCTTCCATATGAAGCTCTTCGTGTTATCTTTTTAATATATCTTTGAAGAGTTTGACACAGTTTTGTCACTGTCTTGTTATGGGCCAGTTATAAGCTTCCACAGCAGATGAATAGAAGGCAGAAAGATGTGAACACACATCACAGCCAAAAAAAGACAAGGTTAGAGAATACATTACTAAGAGTTCAACTTACTAAGCTCCTTCTTCAGCCTTTGGAAAGCAAAGACTTAAATGAACATGAACTAACATGACTAACAGACTAACATGAACTTCAGAACAAAAGCAAAACCGTTTGATGGAACAGAACTGATTTAATATCAAAAGAACAACAAAAATCTGTATTGTTTCTCTACAGTTCATACATGGCCACCCTTGAGATTTCATTTGAGTTGAAAACATTATCGAAAAATATTTCCCAAACAGAAATGTGCTAGCAAGTTTTTGCAAATGAATTACTAAATACAGGTCAATGTCATGTGTTTTTAAATGACAGGGACAGTCCCTGAAACAAGAAAAGGGTGATTTGGAAGCAAGATGAATCCCTGATGGTTCTATAATGAAAATAACTTTGCCCATATACACATATAAATGAACTGTCTTCATTACTTGGAAGAAGAAAATCAAGTAATGGTTTTACTTGCTGTTAGTATTATTTGGAGCCTCAATAATAACATTACATTTTATCTACACCAAATGACCTCAAAGGCTGGACCCATTGCTCTCTGCTTTGAAGAAGTTTTTGAGCTTAATGCAGGATGGACAAGGTAGAATTAGAGTCTGTGTTGCACAGTAGCCACAATTCAAACCAGCCACAATTCTCAGACTAGCATTGCACAAATAAAGGAAAGCAAGCTAATGGCTAAGATAAAAAGTAGCTTCCCCATATAAATCGATATAAACACGGCCTGCTATTCACAGCTACTTAGTTTTAGGAAGAGAAGACCTAATTGTGAGGATGTTTTTTTAACATCAGAAATCCAGGAAAGAAACCCTCAGTTACAAAACACATGAATTCTCATGGAACAATTTGCTCTATGAGGAAAATAATCTGTTCTACATAATAGGACCACAAAGAAAGCACATTAGCTTCTGATGGAAAAATTATTTATTGTCAAAAGGCAAATTCTGTTTAGGTAATTCAAAAAAATCTGGCCTCTTTCTCCTTTTGGTTGAAATCTCAGATGCTTTGCTTTTCTTATTTTGGATGGCAAACATGATTGGAAGAAATAAAGCCAGAAGAAATGAGCAACCTGAAATTGAAGCCTTGACAACTTAAAGAATCATAGAATTATCAAATGATTAGAATTGAAAGGGGCCTCAAAAATCATCTTAGTTCAACTCCTCTGCTATAGGCAGAGATACCTTCCACTAGACTTTGCTTAAAGCCCCATCCATCCTGGCTTTTAACACTCCCACCACACAGCATCCACAAGCTCTCTGGGCAACCTGCTCCAGTTCCTCACAGTAAAGAATTTCTTCACCCTATCTAAATCTGCCCTCCTTTATCTTAAGGCCATTCCAGTTTGCTCTATCACTACATACTCTTGTGGAAAGTCCCTGTCCATCCTTCTTGCACTCCTTTAGGTCCTGGAAAGCCACTATAAAGTCTCCCTGAAGCTTTCTCTTTTCCAGTATGAATAGCATTATCTCAGCCTGCATTCATAGCAGAGGTGTGCCAGCCCCCTGACTAACTTAGCAGCTGTCCTCTGCTCTTGTTCCAACATGTCCATTCTTTCTTCTGTTGTGGACCCCACTCCAGGTGGGATCTAATCCGAGCAGAGTGGGGGGAGAGACAATCCCCTCCCTTGCCCCACAGCCCACGCTGCTACGGGTGCAGCCCAGGATATGGTTGGCTTTCCAGGCTGTGGGTGCACATTGCCAGGACATGTTGAGCTTCTCATCCACCATCACCCCCAAATATTTCTCCCCAGGACTGCTCTCAGTCCCAGTTCTCTTCCCAGCCTGGATTATTACTTGAGATTTTCACAACCCATGTGCAGGGCCTTTCACTTGGCCTTGTGGAACTTCAGGAATTTACGGACCCACCTCACAATCCCTCTGGCAACCCTTTTCTCCAGCATGACTCCCGCACCACACAGCTCGGAGTCATCAACAGACCTGCTGAGGGTGTGCTAGAATCCTCTGGCCATGTCACCAACAAGGACAGTGCTAAAGGCTGACCCCTGAAGACACCACTCATCACTGCTCTCCACTTGGACATGGAGCCATTGACCACAACTCTTTGAGTGTGACCTGCCAATCAGCTCCTCATCCAGCAAGTGGTTCATCTGTCAAAACCACGGTTTTCCAACTTAGAGACAAGGTTATAGGATATAAGGACATAGGGTAAAAGACAAAGTTTCATAGAACTACGGTCTGCATTCCTAAAGGAGATGTAAGAGCATATCAAAGAACAGTTGGGTAGTCATGTACTGACAATGTATATTGCAAGGCTTTTGTTTGGCCTTGTATCATTTATTAAAATGAATTCCAATGTTTAGCTAAACAAAACTGCTCTTCGGTCGAGTCGCTCTTGCTCTGAGAAACATTAGCTTGAGTTACTTTCAGCTTCCACCTCCTTGTTTTCATCCTTTTATTTTTATTCTCTAATTTTACTTCAGATCATTCTTTATCCCTCTCAGCAGTCATCAATTTACATTGAAAGGCTCCTAGGGTTTGTTAGTCTGTTTATTCAATCTATTAACTAGTCTCTCATAGGTCAGCTCCATCCCATAAGCATTCAATTTTTTTCTTCCAACTTTATGCAGTCTAAAGAGGATTAGACCGTTGCAGGTTTGTGTGATAGCAAGCTGTTAGTGACAGATTAGTGACCAGAACACTATCACAAAAACAAAACTAAAACAAACAGACAAAATTAATAATCCCTGGAATATTGTTAATACTAGTTTACAAAAACAGTCCACACACTTCGGGGCTCTTTGCAAGATTGTTCTTGGAAAACTATATTAACTTCATCAATGTCCTGGAGTATGTCAGGATAAATTTAAGAGAACCTTTGTGCAACTTGGAGTTTTTAACATCATGTGATACACCTTAAAACTCAAATCTCTTTATCATGCAGTAAAGAATATGGTGTTGATACCATACTGTGCTATAGAATTTTTAAACCCCTTTTTATATGTATTAGACTTTGTGTCCAGTTTGATTTCACTTACATTAGATAACATTGTTCCCAAGTATATTGCAGCAATACTTCATGGCTTTTCTGCTCTGTACTGTTTATTAAGAGTATGAGGCACCACTCTCTTCCTTTTTATAAAGGATTTCATTTTATATACATAAATCATATATATGTACATGTTACTTGAATTTCATAAACAGAATAACGTTAGTTGTCTCAAAGAAAGAAATGGAAAAAATTGTAAGTAATTACTATAGTAAAGAACTGCTCCTCTGAATTGAATTGTTAATTCACAGAACTTGGTCATTGTAGCTAAAACAAAATTTAAATTTGCAGCATTGTTGGAAGTTATGGTTATAATTCTTCTATAATGTATATATAAATATAGCTCAGGAGATGAAAATAAATAACTTAACATGGATTGGATGGTATCAGGAGAAATAAACATTGCCATTGGAAGAGACCTCTGGAAGAGTGGACAGCACTTTTTTCCTGAATCTTTGTCTCAGTACCACCAAACATAGTGCATGAGTCTATTAAAAATAAAACTTCACTCGAATGTGAAAGTGTATTTTTAACTAGTTCATGATGACATGTTCATCTTCCATTTCAATCAGACATAATTTTGTTCCCTTATGACTAATGACTGATTAGTAAATTGCTTTTATGCCAAAATAACAGTTTCTAAATATGTTCTTAAATAGATATAATGATTGCAAAAAATTACAACAGGAAAAAAAAAGGCATTTATCAACAACTGTGCTCCAGATCACGTTCAGCTAACGAATGTAGAGACTTGTGAAGGCAATACAGAAAGTTTTAGAGAAAGAGTTCAGTGAAAATTTTTCATTAGGAAGGAATAAGGAACTGCTACTTAGTGCTTCTCAGAAAGTATTTCAGAGTATTGAAACAGAATACAGTGTTACTTACAGTAAAAGCTATTCTCTAGAAACAGAGCTACTGGAGTGCTTCTGAAATCAAAACTGGAGCTGGACATGAAGGGTAACAAAAAAGCTTTCCATAAGTATATCAGCAACACAAGGAAGACAAAGAGAAATTTGGGTATATAGTGATAAAGACATGGAAAAGCCTTTATTGTGAAGTGACTTTGATTTTTCAATGTTTATAGGTCAGGTCTGCTCTCCAGTTTCCCCAGATCCTACAATGACCAGTAGAGTCCAGGGCTGAAAGTGCTGCCCACAACACAAGAATATGAAGCTAGAGACCACTTAAGTAGACTGGATGCACAAAAGACCATGGAACTGGATGGGAGGCATCCAAAAGTGCTTATGAAACTTGCCAACATTGTAATGAGACCTCTCTTGTTGTTGAAAGGGTGTGGTGTCAGGAGGAGCCTTGATACTGAAAAATACAAATATTGTATCCATCTTCAAGAAGGGTAAGAGAAGGATCTGGGGAACTAAAAGGAGGGCTTCTTAATTTCATTCTGTGGGATGGTTACAGAAAAATCAAAACAAAAATTCACAGCCTCAAGGGAGCTTTGATCTACTCACTGGCATCTCTGTCATTCATAGGAATCTTGACAAATTGGAGAAGTACACTTGAAGAATCTTCATGAAGTTCAAGGAAGGAAATGTGAAGTCTGGCACTTTGGGAGGAATTCTCCCAGGCAACAGAACTGGCTGGGAAATCACTGGCTGGAAGCAGGCTTGCAGGGAAGAAACTGAAGGCCTGATGGACAAGTTGAGCAGGAAGCAGCAGTGTGACCTTACAGCAATTAAGGTAAGCCATATAGTGGTCTGCATTAGTGGGACTATAGGAAGGACATCAAGAAAGTGGCTCTTCACTTTACTGAGAAGTATGAAACCACCTCTGAAGTACCATGTCTCTTTTGGGCAGAAAAAGAGAGCTGAACAAACTGGGATCAAGTGAAGAGAGTCAGTGAACTGGAGAATGTGATATCATTTGAGCCAGAAAAGGTGCAAAGGGGCAAATCCAGCTGACCATCTTCTTAAATGGATGGTTACAGAGAAGCCAAACTTCAGAGCAAAAGACAAGGGCTATTTAACACAAGCTGCAGAAATGAAAATGTGATCAGATGTTAGAGAAAAAAAATACCATGAATGTTATCCAGAACTAGTTTCCTAGCTCATTAAAACCACAAATGCTTACAGAAGTGCTGAGAATGTTCCCTTTGCTCAACAGATGTCCCCTAGCACATCATTTGATGTTTGACTGGTCAGTCAGTCTTTGGTGTCTCTGCTTGAAATACCCAGCAAATATGAATCACATGAGAAAATTGTAAATTTTAAACTGTAAATTGTAAATGAAGCTAGTTGTTTAGTAGAAGGGACAATTGTTTCCCATTTCCAAAATTAACTAGAGTCAGCTCAGTCTTGCTTACCTGACTGTTTCCTCCCAACCACTTTTAAAATAATACTAACTACAAATCTTGGCAGGTGAGCACCAACTATTTCAGTCTGGAAAATTCATGCTATGTATCTGCCAGCAAGCAGAATGTGAGAAAACTGGAGAAATTATTAAAAAAAAAAAAAAAAAAAAAGGCAAAATAAAACAGCCTAATGCTCATTATCCTAGGACATCCAACATGGCAAAAGAAACTGCCAAATTGCATTAAATACTAATGGCTTGTTCTCTTTCAGAAAAGAAATAATACATTTGTTGTCAACAACTTTTGGCAGCTGTTAATAGATTATCATGGAATTAGGTGTTTGAAGTTTGTAGATAAAGTATTTGACAGAGTTGAGGATTTAACTGCAAGTTTTCTAAATTCTTTATTGTCTGCAGAGTCTTTTGTGGGACAACGCACCTACACCAACAACTTAAAACCACCAGGAGTGTCGGGGCCCTGAGGGCACTGTGAGGCTGATTGTCCCTGTCCACCTCCCCATGTGCAACTCTCACCCCTAGATCCCATTTCAGCCCAGTCTGGGGCCACCAGGTCCAGGTCCAAAACTGCCCTGTAGCACATGGTCTGCACTAACAGCTATGTTCTGCCCAGTTATGGCTCACAAATTTAAGGCATCAGGGAATCCAGAGTACAAAGACAGTTCCTGGAGGACCTGCTGTTAAGGAGATTTAATATACAAGAGCAATTCAGACAGTCACACTCGCTCCACCTGAGCTGAAACCTCCATAGCAACACACTTCTACATCCAATCAGCCACACCAGGTTTCCTTACCTGTTCCCTTTAGCAGTCTCAGGTACCCAGATCCTTAAAACAATTTAATCTTGGTGCAATAACTTAGTGCAGTAAACAACAAAATAACAGCCTGAGCTGGTAGCTTTGAGGAGGGACCCCAAAAAAATGTAACCCCTGGGCTTTTACCCCCTCGTAATCTAAATGCTGGGAAATCTGGAGTCATTGGCTCCAACTGTGTCCAGTCATTGGGATGGGCTGCAGGTGTCCTTTGTAGTGTGAAGGCTCAGCTGTTCACAGCCTCTTGGCCCAAGCCCCTGCCCCCAGAGTTCAACCTGCAGCTCCATCAGAAGCTCCCCACCAAGTTCCCTCCACTAAATGTGTTCCTCAACACTGCTCCTGTGTTTCCTGTGATATTTGAGGACACACATGCATACTCACGAGTTTCAAACTGTGTTCCAAGTTGAAAGTAACCCGGGCAGATTTAGAAAATAATCAGATTTTTATCTCCTCACCACAAAATTATTCACAAAACTTTTACAGGCATAAAATAATTTGTTACAGCTGGAATTTTGGCAGCAAAATTTAAAACTGTGTTATCTACATAAAACCATGCAAATAACTTCTGTATTGAATGTCTTCTATGACCTTCAGTTATCTTCATTATTTTTCTCTTCTAAGACATTTGAGATTCACTTTTCTTCAGACAGAAACCTTTTGCAAAGATCTGTCAGCAGTGTTTTGCCAATATATATATGTATTTGCCATCCCAAAGTAGTCTAGGTGCCCAATTAAAACTGAAGTTCATACTAAATCAATATTAGAAGTTAATATTTTGCCCCTACTGAAACAGGCTGTCTTCTGCTTCAGCTAACACAAAATACACGCCATGACTCAGATTGTATTTGATTTAGCTGTTCAAAAAAGGAAAGCAAAATAAAAGCTATATTTACAAAACTACTGGAAGTAGTATTTAATTTTCCACAGCAGATATATATTTTTCATATATTGAGACACCCAAGGTAAGGTGTCCATGGAGTCTAAAAGACAGTTTTGAGTTTACTCTGTGTGTAACTCAACAGAGTCACAAGATCAGCACAGCTTGACCTCAAAACAAGCCTTTCCACTCTTCAGAGTATCTTGGTCCAGTATCCTGACCAAGCTGACCATGAAAACCAGACAATCCTGGCCAACAGTGATGAGACCTTCTGTACTGGGATGCCTCTCTTCAAGGAAAAGTGGATACAGCACAACCAAAAAAAAAATTATCTCACCCTTAGTAAGAAAAGCCTGACAGTGAGTGCAGGATGTCTTGCCTAAGCTTGCTTTAGCTGATTATAGCTTGGTCAGTAATGACAGCAATAGCATAGCATAGGCAGTTATTCCCTGAACCCAATCTAGATTCATTCTGGCTGATAACAATTCATTATGGATGCAATAGTCTGCAACTCCAACCTAATGTGTCATGGAAGAGAACAGATGAATACCAGAGCTCTCAGACTATAAATATTATTCCAATAAATCACTAAATAAATAAATAAATCCAAGACGTGATGATCTTCATCACTTCTAAACTAAGGCTGAAAACACTTAACATTAGTTCCCCCATTCTCAAACACACACCTTCCAGAATCTGAGTCCTACCCTAATCACTTTGCTAAATGGTAGACTGAAAGTTGTTTCGCATTCCTCCATTTTCTGAGCATCAAAACAAAAATAAATACTGCAAGATACATTCTGGTTTTGACAGAAAAAAAAAGTACAAAATAAAATCAATCATTATGTTGATCCATCATTATAGACTTCTTTTTTAATGCCATCACACAACATCTGGGATCTACTATATTCTTTAGGTAAAACATGTAACATCAATAAATTCCATGACACTTACTTTGAACTTCACCTCCAAACTGAAGTGACCAACCTGAATCTTCCCCACTGTATAAGGAGAAATGATCAGGCACACACCTTTGTTCTCCATGTGTCTACACGGAAGGTAATCAACATATGGGATATGTTACTGTCTTTTTCTTAAATTTCTTCTTGTGATATGAACTTAGCCAACTCCAGAACCTTTTCTAGACTAAAATCTACTGACAATAACAACCAGGTGAAGGGCAGTCAAAAATACATTTTCTGGTAGCCTCTCCAGCTACCAATCAAACAAGATGGCTCCAGTTGAGCTGCCATGCTTTCCTGTTTACTCCTGTCAGCAACCCAAGGACAATGCACATGGTTTCACATAGACCCAGTTCACAGAATTATGAAATAGTAGGGGTGGAAAGAAACCAGTGCTAACTGGAGAGGAAGTATTGTATCCCTTAACCTGCTGGTTCAGCTCGGAGCAGCCTAGGGGAGTCTTGGCCTCTTTTGCTGCAAGGGCAGGTTCATGGTCAACTTGGTGCTCACCAGGAACACCTGTTCCATCTCTGCAGCCAATTCATGAACGGCATTCACTCCCATGCAGCCTCTTGAAAAACTTCATGGCAGAGCTCTGTTCTCAATGTGGGTCCAGCATGGAAGTAAGAAATGGCTGTATAGGATCTGGCTGACTGATTAGGGTATTCATCTGTTGAGGGAAGGAACTGGGTGCCAGTGTAGCTTAAAACAAAGTATTATTGTATAAATCTCATTTTCAATGTTCACATCTCTTTGCTTTGACTGTCAAACATCTGGAAAACTGTAAAAAAATAAACCTACAAATCTGGAGTGCTTTGGGATTGGTGAAAATCAGGATACATGAAAGAATTTTGATAGTAGGACCTTAACAGCTGATTCTAGTCATCACAGAAGGGGTTAGAGAGAAAACCTTGCTTCTCAGTCACCTAGAGGGCTCAGCATAAACCAGTGGGCTCAAACACAGCAAAAAGATGAATAAATAGCACATGGGTTTTTTCTGGGACTGTGGTATTTTAACTGAACTAACCTGCAAGAGAAATGCTCACCACACTCACCAGCTACCCAACACTGCCAAAGTGGCAATTATTTTCAATTACATTTTTTCCTCATGAAAGCTGTCAATCCATCTGTAAAATGTAAATATAGCATTCAAAAGGCCAATTCAGACCAAATTAAGCTTCAGTCCTGAAAAGTAATCAATTTCCTCTCATAGTTTGAATCTAGAAACTTGGTTGTTCATTACAACCCACTTAGTCGATTTATAATAAGCAAGATTTAGTCACTGAGGAAAGATCCCCATGTGCTCTGACTTTAACCTCATCTCACAAATGGCTGAATGACACAATGACCAGAACAAAACTGGGCTGGACACCAAACAGGGCAAATTGATCTATACCTGATCACCTGATTTATACCTAAAAACTGATCTCTACATCTATGCATTGCACTGGGTACAACTGATCAGAAGATACAGAGAATTAAAGTTCTGTCTCCCTGCCCATATGCAAATAAACACCATATTTAAATAGTCAAAAGCAGTTCAGAATCCGGTTCTTAGTATTCCCATCTTCATTGCAGTCACATTTCTGCTTCTAGAGGCAGATCCCATCAGATTCTAAATCATTCTGATTGTGGAAATTTCCATATTTTACTAGACTTTTTGCAATTCTCTAGTTATTGATGTTAACTACAAAAAGAATAATCCCCAATTTCTCCAGTAATGAACCATGATTATCTCCCTAAACCCTGAGGGTGACTTTGAAAAGAATGTTAGTTATCTCTAATGGAGATCTGTAAACAGATGTTATATTTGTCATCTGATTAAGCTTTCCAGAATGATCGTTAAAGTCACTTACCCATATGGAATGTCATATGTACCTACAGTTTAACAGGGCAAAGCATATTCCTTGGTCTGAAGAAAATATATAACTTGTGATACCTTAGGAACAGCAATGAATATGTTTTTTGGGTTTTTTTTGTTTTTTTGGTTTTTTTTTTCCATTCTCCTTTAGAATTATATTTGGGCTATGGGATGAAACTGTTTTCAAGACTCCCGTCTCATCTGCAGCACAACAGTGTGTCCAGACAATCAAGATCTTATGGATGATGTAACTTACTTGTCCCTGTGACAGCTGGCTTGGACCAGCTCTCCTGGAAAAGTGTTTCTATGTTTCACTAGGGAAGCCGTTTAAAATAACATTATCACCTGTAGTCATTGCATATGCCTAGTTTTTTCACTATTGAAGTCAAAAGCCTTGGGTCTAATTTGCAACAAGATCAAAAAAAAAAACCACCCCAAAATGCATCTGATGTCAACATGAATTTTCTCATACACTTCACCTGCTTTACAAAGTTGACAAAATCCTGAATTATCAAGCATGAATAAATCAAACATCCAAAATTAGTGTGAAAGTGAGTTTAGCATTTCAGTTTGGGTTTGTTTGTTTGTTCGCTGATCTTTTCTTCTTTCCCTGTGCTCCAATTTGCCCTAGAGTTTGTTATCTGAGTCTTTATGCTTCCTCTCTCCCCTCCTGGTTCCCAGCTGCACTTTCCTTATCCTGTCTTTCACAGAACCCAAGACAGATGGATTCATATAGCCTTCATATAACCACTAATGCCCAGTTTCAAAGCTACTCTGACTCAAAATGAGGCTGTTCCCAAACTCACACAGTCTGTTTCTCAGTCAGACTTATTGTACTGGGGCACAGAACAGAAAGACTCTGTGCTTTCAGTTCCAATAAACATACACATCCAAGGATGGAGTGACTTCTTATGGCAAAAGGCTAACTTCATCTTTAAACTAATCGTGCTTAATCCTTGGGAAAATAACACCCATGAGCTTTGGTTAGCAGTGGGAGCAGTAAGAACGTTCAGCATGTGCAAGAAAAAATAGCTCTTTGAAGACTTAATTATCATCTCTAGCAAATATATGGAGAGCCTTTGTGAATTCTGGATTGTAACTCAGCCAAATTTGTTTGCATTTTAAAAGGCATCAGCATTTAAGAAAATAATCTGGCTCTTCTAGAAGTGCTGGAATGTCAGGAATACAGAAGTAGCAGCCCATAAATGACTAAATTATTATGGACAAAAAATGGTCAGATCAGCTAGCTTGAGGCAGACACAGAATATGGAAAGATTCAGTTTAACATCTAAAATTTTTCCAAGTTACACACTGAGAAATGTTTGTACAGACAGAATCAAGCCATTATAATAGTAAAAGATGTTATCAGTTCTGCTCACTTTGCTGGTTTTAGCTGGGCTAGAGTTAATTTCCTCCATAGTAGCTGGTAAAGGGCTGTGTTTTGGATTTGTGCTGGAAAGAGTGTTGGTAACATCAGGATGGTTCATTACTGCTGAGCAGGGCTCACACAGAGCTGAGGGCTTTTCTGCTCCTCACCCACCCCACCAGCGAGGGGGCTGGGGGTGCACAAGGAGCTGGGAGGGGACACAGCCAGGACAGCTGACCCTGACTGACCACAGGGATATTCCAGACCACAGCGCATCATGCTCTGCAGATAAAGTCAGGGGAGAAGGAGGAAGTGGGAGTGATGATGCTTTTCTTCCCAAGTTCCCATTAAGTGTGATGGACAGCCTAGGGATGGCTGAACAACTGCCTGACCATTGGAAGTGGTGCATGAATTCCTTGTTTTGTTTTGCTTGCACAAGCAGCGTTTGATTTACCAGCTAAACTGTCTTTATTTCAACCACTGTCTTTATTTTCTCACTTTGACCTTTCCAGTTCTCCCCAGTCCCAGTGAGGGGAGTGAGTGGCTGTGTGGGGCTGAGCTGCTGACTGGGGTTAAACCATGATAATATCAAATTCAGCTGTGACAGCTATGATGTAATAATTATAATTACTTTCTCCAGTTAAGTAACTTTGGTTTTTACTAAGTCTATAATTTATCTGAACGAGAGTTTTTCCTTGAAATATACTTAAACATTTCCTATATATATTTTTTTTTTTTTTTTGGTTATAGCATCTGTAATACAAAAAGAAAAGCTGATTCTTTTCTATATACACTTGATTCAGATTCCCAGACAGTGCTGCATGAGGTACAAGTTTCTTTGACCTCATGGCAGCTGCTCTAACTTGTTCTGTTCTCTTCCACCTTCATCATTCCCTTCTTCACTCTCCACATCTGTTTATTTCAGCCTCTGATATTTCAAGCTTCTGATTTTACTTCCACTCCCCTGGCTGAGATATTGTGACACATTTTATTGTTTTTTCACTATTATAAGTATTCCTGTCATAAGAGAAAGGCACTTCCAAGCCTCCTCCTTCTTGCTCTCAATTAGATATTTCAGGTATCAAGGAATACATTTTCAGACCTTCACGAAGAGATGCTCTAATGCAAATTGTTAGCAGTTCTATTACAAAATGCTTCAGCATCCACCTGAGAGTTGGTAAATATATTAAAAAGAGGATATGCTAGCAAGACACTTTCAAGTACAGCTTGGACAGTGCTGTAAAGGAGAAACAAGCCACCAGTGTGTCTATGAGTGGATCTAGCAAATTCATGTTAATTAATTTTTGTACTTCATTAAAGAAACCAGGTTTCACAATTTAATGGGCCTTGGATTTTACTTCTCATCCCTGTCCTGTGACAGTCCAATATATCTTAATGACAGTATCAACCAAATTATCACAGACTTCCATTTATTATATTCTTGTTGAAAATAAGAGTAATGAGATAAAGTACATAATAATGAAAGCAGCAAATAAATACATGTAGATTAAATGTAAAATGCATTTTACAGCCTTTAAAATAGGACTTTTTTTCAAGGTTACCATTAAGTACACATTTTCAAATACCCTTAGAATCACAGTATCCTATAATGGTTTGGGTGGAAGGGACTAGATCATCTAGTTCCAACCCCTCTGCCATGGGCAGGGAATCTTCAACTGGCCCAGGCTGCTCAGAGGCCTGTTCACCCTGGCCTTGAACACTACCAGGAATGTGACATCACAGGTTCTCTAGGAAAACTGTTCCAGTGCCTCACCACCCTGATAATGCAGGATTTCCTCCTAATACCTAATCCAAGTCTACCCTCTTTCTGTTTAAAGCCATCTGTCTTACTAGAACAGGCCCTGTGAAATAGTTTGTTCCCATCTTTCTTATAGGCTCCCTTTTGGTACTGAGAGATGCCATAAGGTCTCCCCAGAGCCTTCTCTTTTCCAGTGTGAGCAACTTCAACTTTCAGTCTTTGACTGCCCTCATTGGAGAGGTTCTCCAGCCCTCTGAGCATCTTTGTGGCCCTCTCCAGATTTTCTCCAACACATCCACATCCTTCCTATGTGGGGGGTCCCACACCTGGACACAACACTCCAGGTGAGGGTCCCACAAGAGCTGAGTAGAGGTGCAGAGTCCTCTCCCTGGCGCTGATGCCCACACTGCTTTGTGTGCAGCCCAGGACATAGTTGACTTTCTGGGCTTGTGAGTGCACATGGCTGGGACATGTTGAGTTTCTCATGCACCAATACCCCTGAAAATTTCTCTCCAGGACTCCTCTCAATCCCAATTCTCCTCTCAGCCTGTACTAGTAGTTGGGATTGCCCCAAGCCATGTGCAGGACCTTTCACCTGGCCTTGCTGAACTTCATGAGGTTCATAGAGGTTCATCTCTCAAGTCTGTCCAGGTCCCTCTGGATGACATCCCTTCCCTCCAGTGTGCTGACCACGCCACTCAGGTGTTGTTAACAGGCTTGCTGAGGGTGCCCTCAATCCCACTGTCTGGGACACAAAATGTGTCTAACATCTAACACGAAAGATGTTACACAGCATTGATCCCGATGACAGGGACCCTGAGGAATGTCACTCATCAGTGCTCTCCATTTGGCCATGGAGCTGTGGACCCCAGCTGCTGTGGTTTAGGAAAAGTACTCCCTAATTTAGTGCCCTCACTGAGAATCTTTAAACTATGTGCCACTTGCTTGCTCCCCTTCTCCCCTTCTGCCTGTGGCAAGATGGAGAGGAGAGCTGGAGGCACGAAAAGGTAAAGATAACAGGTTGAGAAAAGAACAATTTGCTGGAAATAGCAATGAGCAAAGAAAATTAACAGTAACAGGACAGGGGGTATAAGAAAGAAGTGAATGATTCACGTGGAAACAACAACACCTGACTGCTCCCTTGCCAGGCACAGAGGTGAGACTGACCAGCAAGCAGCTCCCTAGCTCTTCCTTTTGTCACTTTCTAAAAGTAGGACTTATATTTACCCTTTTCCTGTGGGTAAATCAGTGGGAACTTCACTAGGCTGCCAAGACTTCTGAAATATGAGGAAGAGTGGCTTATCAGCTTCATTCACCATTTCCTTCAGAATCTGGGGATGCATCTAATCAGGTTCCATGGACTTTGTCTTCTGCAACTTAAGTGACTTGGGTGACATTGCTGGAGCACTTGCAGTGATGTCTGAGGCAAAGGAGTCAAGTACCTCTGTCTTCTCTATATCCTGGGTATCCTGATTTCCTGTTTCCTTCTGGAGAGAACCCACTTTTTCACTAGTATTCCTTTTATTACTAATGTACCATTAGGAGCTTTTTTTGTGCCCTTGATCTAATCCTGGCCAATTATAATTCTGTAAATTCTTTAGCTCTCCTAATCTGATTCCTGGCTCCTTGGACAATCTCTGTATTCCTTCCAGGCTACGTGTTCTTGCTTCTACCATCTGTAGAATTCTTTTTTGGTTTCAGTTTGCCCATGATCTCATTGTTCATCCATGAAGATCTCCAGGCATTTATGGCTAACTACATCTTTGTTGGGATGCGTCACTCCTGAATATAGAGGAAGCAATCCTTGAGTATCAATCAGCTCTCTTGGGCCCCTCCTCTCTTCAGGGATTTGTCCTGCTACCAAGCAGGACCCTGAGCAGACCAAAGCCTGCTCTCCTGAAGTCCAAGGCAGTGACCCTGCTGCTTGTCCTCCTTGTTCAAAGTTCTTGAACTCCTACATTTCCTGACCACTGCAGCCCTGGCTGCCCTTGAGCTCCATATGTTCCCCACTTTCCCATAGTCGTTCAGAACAGCACCTCTCCTCATTGTTTCATCTGTCACTTGGAGAAGGAAGTTACCATTAATGCATTCCAGCAATTTCCTGGAGTGGTAATGCCCTGCTATGGTGTCCCTGCAACAGATATCAAGGTGAAGTCCCCCATGAGGACCAGGGCCTGTGAATCTGAGACTGATCCACTGTCTATAGAGAGACTCATTGCTTTGTGTTCCTGTTTGGGTGACCTGTGGCAGACCCCCACTGTGATGCCACCTGTCCCTGCCCTCTCTTTAATCCTGACCCATAAGCTTGTGGTCTCCTCCTCACCCATTCCCAGGTGGAGCTCTGTGAGCTTCAGCTGGTCAGGGACATTGAGCAGAAGGGGAATGATACAACTCATTCTAAGAACAGCCCATGCTATTGTAACTAGTACACTTGATGATGATAACTTTCACCCTACTGAATACTCTGAAATGACAACATCAGATTTCAATTTATTGTGCTGTTAGTACCAAACAAAAGCAGTAAAAAAGGGCATATGGGTTTCCAAACAAAGAGCCATTTCATTTAGTGAGTCTGTACTGGAGAGTCTCTGCAGTAGTAAGTGTTAAGAGCTAACTTCAACAAATATAGAACAAAACAAGAGATGAAAGTCTGTGTTGTGCCTTTGAGATTTTCTACATAGCTCAGACATCATTAAAAGGAGTTACTGCTGAAATCTGAAGCACAGCAATTGCCTGGCACTGCTTCCCTGTGTCATTCTGCCCGGAGTGCCTTTGTGCATCCAGGTTAAGCCCCACTGCCAAGGGCAAACTGCAGAAGGGCACAGGGAAGGTGGCATGACGCGGTTCTTGTACAGAGCCAAGTGCTCTGCAGGAGCTACTTTGGGCTGTTTCCCAGTTCTTCGAGACACAATTAATGAGGCCAAGATGTAGCTTCAGTCAAATGCAGTCTCTCTCAGAGCAGATTTTGCTACACCAAAATCTTCACAAGGTGCAGTAATATCCTATGGGCAGTGACCCTGCCTGCAGCACCTGAAGCCCACAGGGGAGCTGAGTGTGTGATAACATATGCCAATGCACCAGTCCCTCCAGCAGCCCTGCTTCCAGCAAGATTCCTTATGCCAACCTTGGCAAGCATCCCCAATGCTAGGATCTCCAGTAGCAGGAGAGAGAGAGGAGGGGAGAGAAATGGGTCAGGGGAATGCCGACCCCCTTAAAGTGATACGGAGTTTTGGACAGGTAGAAGCAAGCCATTATAAAAGTATAGGTGTTCTCTGGGTGTTCTTTACCAGTTCCATGTTGTTCGTGGTTTTTCCCCTTTCTTTTTAGAATTCTGAGGGTTACTTGTCAACACACAATCAAGAGCTACAAAATCAAATCGGAAAATTTCATCAGCTTCACTTGTAGAACACAAATTAGATTTCTCCATGATGTCAAGCAAACTTTTTTACACTGAAGAAATTTAAGAATGCTTTGAAGACCAGACTTTTCAAATTAAGTGGGTTTTTTTTTTTTTTGTTACTGTTAAATAGTTAACACCTGATGCAAAAGTAATTTTTAAATTCTTTTGATCCCAGTCAATGAATTACAGCACATTATTAACATTTCAATTTACACTAAGTGCATTTACATTTAAATTAACCTTATTTAAATACAACTTTGATTATTTTTAATGCTAATATAGCAATTCTTAAATTCCTTATGAAGTTTTCCTGACCAAATACACTTAAAAAGACAGCCTTGAAGTAGTACTCCAAATAATGGATACAACAAATCTGAATAATTTTTGCAAAAGGACTGATCAAATATAATTAATAATTAAGAGCAGTTTCACATGATTGAAAGTATAAACCCTGACACTTGCCTAGATGGTTTTAGTAAATAACAGTATCTTTGCTATATATTTATTTTAGAAATTATTTCAATGAGATACCCTTTTTTTCTCTCTTCTGAAGAGTTCTTTAGTGTTGCTTCTAAGGGTCAACAAAATATGCGAGTATTTAAGGTTCACACTACTCTATCAGCCTCCTGAAACAGTTTCAGTGAACACACAGTATTTTTTCCGTAACATTGAAAATACAGCAATTTTATCTATCAAATTTTACATATAGCTACCTGCATATGCCAGCTTGTGTCCCCTTTGTTAATGTTCAGTGATTGTACAGCCAATCAGCCAGGACCGAAACAGATACATTATTTAAATAAATTTGCAAGTGATTGCATCCTTGAAAAGGTCACTGCACAGACTAAAGAGCACTACAAGAATCACAGACCCTAAAAGGAAAAAAGGATTAAAAGTTAAGCAAGACCAACTTGTAGTTTTCAGTAAAGTAACTTGGCCTTGAATTATAATTTCCTGCTACACTGCTAAACCTGCTGCAGAAAGAGAAATATTTTCAAAAATATTTAGGAAATTTAGAGACCCGTATCAAATTCTTAAATGTTTTCTCAGTAATAAACTGGGTAATTACTGATTTGTTTCCTACACTTCCTTACTTGGCTTCAACAAGTTCTCTAAAATTTAGGATATTCATTACTTGTTCCCTTACAGGCTGCAAGATTTGAGCCAAGAATGAGGATTTTGGAAGTTAACTGCTGACAGCATGTGGCTGAAAAAAAAAAAAAAAAAAAAAAAGGAAAGTGTGCAAAAGAGCTAAATATAACTTGCATTTACATAGTATCTTCAGAAAAAAAAGTGTACATAGTAATTTAATGCACATTAAATAAAGCACTGTAGGTTGGGACAAGGAAGAGTGAAGTCAATCCTCAGTTATTAACAACAGAGAAAAAAATAGTGCTAAATAAATTAGAAGCTAATAATGATAATAATAAGTGGCCTAAAGATAAACTCCATAAAATAGATAGGTTATCTAAAATGGCAGAACAATGATGTGTTTTTGAAGTTTCTTTTTCAGTATCAATCTCACAAAAGTTAAGGTTTTTTTCTGGGCTCAGCTGTGGCCAGTTGGACAAAACTGGAGAATCAAATTTGTAAGGAGAAAAATCTGAATTAAAATCACACAGCTGTCATCCTGTCAGCAACTACAGGAATGCAACCATTGGAACAAGATATCCAGAGAGGCTGTGTAGTCTCAGTCCTTGGAGACTTCCAAGACCAGGTTGGACAAAGTCCACAACAACAGCCCATGAAATAAAAATTGTATCATCCTTGAGCAGGAGTGTGGACTGGAGTCCTTCCGAGAAGGGCTCCAAAATATAAATGGCTGCATACAAATGCTATGAAGATTAAATATCAATATATGAGCTTGAACTCTTTATACATTCATGTCTACATTTCTATACCTTGTTTCTTTTTATTTGGGTTTTTTTTTTCTTTCTCCAATATTTGTACTCGCAAAGATATTTGTTCTTTTGCTGTCTTTTCTGTTTCTGAGCTCTGATCTGGACTACAAACTCCTGAACTGCATCTCAAATACTCATCTCAAATACTTTCCAATTCTTCATCTATTAATTTCATACAATATTTTACATTTTGTACTTTTAAGCTTTTTGCAAAAACAAGTTTGCTTTTCCATTGCCCAGTAGTTGTGTGACTCCCGTTAAAAATTTCAAAGCTGAAATTATGACCACCGGAACAGAATATTTTCCTAATATTAAGTATCACACTGAAGCGTGTGTTGCTAATTCTTTTTTTCAATTCAATGCAGAGCTTAAAGAGAAATTGCATTTGCTCATAGAGGCCAAATCATGCTGCTGTTTTTTCAAAATTAATATGTAAATGATCACAACCTTCTTGTTTAGCAATAATGAAGAGATATCTGATCCAAAGCACATGCAAAAGAGATGTAGTTGAAGGAGTCACACAAAGGTGTCAGATTATCAGAAGGAATCAAGGAATTTCAGTGCAAAATTCTGGCTGAAATCAAGAGAGATTCAACTATGTTCAGACTCGGCCAGTACTCACACAATAGTTTAAATAATTGGAAACGTGCTCTTTTTTCACATAGGAGACAGAGTTTTGAGTTCTGAAAAGTATTTGTGTAGATGGAGAGAAAACATTTCTTTATCCTCCTATTTTACGCTCTGATCTGACATAACAGAATCATTGTCAGAAACATGAGTGTATATATATATATATATATATATATTTTCAGTTCTCATTCAACATTTTGTATATATATATATATATATATATATATATATATTTCCATTATATTTGTATGATTTGATGATTTCCAGCAATAAGACTATAAATTTGCTGTATGGAGTCTTGGAGGTATGAATTCTCTGTAACCTGCCACAGTTCCCTCATAAGCCTTGCTCAAAGGCTTGCACATGCCTTGCTTCCTTCCATCCATCCATCTACCGTCCTGTTTTGCTTTCTGAACTGTTACTTCTGCCTGTGCTCTCTGCAGTACTCCTGCTGCAGATGGTATCACAGCAAAGGGTGCCCTCCTCTCCCCCTTTCTCCTGGAAACAGCAGGTCCTCTGCAGAAAGTGGTCAGGTGTGTTCTTTAACACATGAATTGATCTGTCAGTTAACCCTTGGATCACACAAATGCCACGTTACTTTCCATATTTGCTCCTGACTGGGCTCCAATGCTCCAGACACTTACTGGCTGTAATTCCATCTTTCTGTTAAAAAAACATTTTAATCCTCTGTGAAAGATTATACTTCGAAGCTTTGCATAGGTAAACTCTAACATATGCTGCAAAATTAATCACAAGGAGGACAAAAATATTCTTTAAAATGTGACATAGGGCTACAAAATAATAACTTGTTAGTTTGTTTTTGTTGTGAGTTTCTTTGTTGTGTTTTTTTGCGGGGAGGAGGGGGTGTAACTATGTTGCCTTTCTTCATAATCCAGGTAAAACCTGATGTTATATTCAAATAAAAATGATGTTCAAATAAAAAAAATAAACATGTGATTGTCTGTATTGAAACTAGTTAAGTGAATCAATGGGCCCAGTTAAGTTGTGACCTTCTGTTTATACACTGCTAAAAGCTTCTATATCAAAAAGACACTGTAGCCAGTGTTAATTGTTTTAATTACAAAAATGCAGGTAGAATACAAAAGCAGGAGCTGACTTCACTGTTGCAAAGAGCTTTACAATTAGATGAGTGATGAACAATTACAGCAAATTGCTTCAAGGATGACATCATCTGGTGGAAAAATGGGGTGAAGAGAGGAAAAAAAGAACTCAAATTTCTGTGCTTCACTTCAATGTTGTCAGTATCCTACAATGTTATTTCTCTCTATAAATAGTCCCATTTCCCACTTCTCTCACTCAGGGCTTGTTTGCAAGTTGAAAAGAAAGGGCATGAAAAATATTTCAGCCAACGCTTGTCCTCCGTCAAACCAAGTGCAGTGACTACAGAAGCCACGAGATGGCACATGGTTTGTGCCCTGGTTCTCAGTGAAAACACAAGCTTATGTTCGGAATCAGAAGGATAAGCTACTACTGCTTTATTAGTTTCATCTTTTTAACAACAAACATTTTCCGCTTCATGAGTTCAAAATCTGACTTTAATTGTTGCAACTATTGAAGTTGCAGGGGAAAAAAATATAATTCAAGGGCCACCTTCAGAAAAGGCACATATACCATGGCAGTGAAAAATACTGCTTTTAACTAAAAACTCACTGCAGTGTGCTCACGGACCTATTTTGGTTAATATAATGTGACTATAGAAAAAAAAAAAATTTGTAAAATTATCTCAATGAGCAAAACACTAAAACAACATGCAAATTCCAGTGAATATAGCCTTTAACTTGCTTCCAATCCCTGAAATTCTTTTATAAAATACATTCAAGACCAAGGCAATCTTACACATCTGCATCACTCCTACTATTTACGTCCACCAAACTTGATGTCTTCTGAATCCATTTCCTTCTCCATGGAAACTACCTGAAATATGGCAAATGATAACAACTCCAAGGAAGCTCTACAGGAGCAAAGACAGTCATGTTCATTCCCATGACCTCATCCCCAAATAATGCTCATATTTATTAAATAATTGTATTCCATGAAGGTTTTCAGGGTTTGCTCCACAGTATACTCTTTTCTGTATTGGAAGGCATCTTTTATTCAGCAGGGGTGGGGTAGTGGGAAGCAGGACAGCAACTGCTTTCTACTTTAGGACATCTCTGATCGGTTTTACTCTCCTTGGTAGGAACTCCTTCAGTTTTTCTAAACACACTTTCTGGCATCATACAGCACTTTGGTATCACATTTGTTCCAGTTTCAGACTCTGAAAACTGTGTCCTGAAGAAGACAGATATGAGAAACTTTGAAGTAAATACTAGATTCCCTTCTGCCATAGTTCAACCAGACCAGAATGTCCAGCAAGACATTCTTTTGGATTAATAGACACTGACTATTAAGTTCCAAATGTCTCTTCTGAGTATTTTACTGGCTAATTTTACTTTTAATGCAAGCAGTATAATTATGAAAAGTATCTATAAACTCCTTTCAAGTGAGCTAGCAAGGCAATACTCTGTTTCCTTAATAAAATCTCTTTGAGCTGCAGTGTTTCTAGGTTTCAAATATTAAAGCTACATTTTATGTGGTGCTTATCTACCACAATGACAGGATTCTAAAAGATGGTTTCCAATTCAATTCACAGTAGTCCCATCTACTGGTTATTGATATTCCTAAGCTTGTGTGAAATCATATCTCTGGTTTGGATTTTATTAAACCTAATAATCTTATAAGCAAAATTTGTCTTATACAAGTGAAGTTGCGGTCATGTACTAGAAAAGAGATTAATGAGACAAAATGCTATTCTTCAGCTCTATCCTTTTGATCATCTTGGTGGAACTCTTGCACCCTAAAAGGACAGGGTTTTCAAGAATCAATTCTTGAAGTCCACCAGCACCAAGTATATAATCAAGTGGTATGGGAACAAATGTATTTACAAAATCACTCAGTGCATAATTTACACAATTACGCAATGTATCACTTCATTCTTAATTGCGTTAGCACAGATCCATTGTAACACTGACTTATGTTAATTTAGTATAAAAGTAGTCCAGAAATATCTATGTGACTAATCGTCTCAATATAGTAGATTAAGACCAGTTATTAAGGAATTGCATACTGCAGAAGACAACTGCTTTATATGTGTGAAACAAAAGGAACATTCTTTTATTGTCTATTGTTTTTTGCCTTTGAAACTCACTACTTCTGCACTTCAAAAAAAAACAACACCAGAAGGCAAGATAACGACAGTGACAGCAGGGGAAGACTTAGGAAGAAGGGAAAGAAAGGCTGTATTTCTTTGCTCAAGGATTTGTTTTGGCCATGAAAGATTTATGCAGTAAAACAATTATAGATAGTTGTTTTTCTTCCCTATCTAATTAGAGTAAAATTGCATTAAGAAATGGAATACATTTTTTATTCTATTCAATTCCATTATAAGGGACACTAGTGTTCAACAAACTGCAATAGCTAGAAGAAAATACCTACTACATTTGACTGCATTCAAGCATAACTCTCATACAGCAGCATCAAAGCAGTGAAGACTTTTGTACACAACTGGTGGCACAGAAAGCTGCCTGTAACCTACATGCAAAAGAAAATACTTAGTTCTCCTTCTCTCTTAAAACTACAGCCTTCAAAATATTTATGGCAGACAGTTAACTTGACACAAAATATGTGACACTCTCCAAGGGCAATAGTGACCCTTCAGGCAAGCTAAAGACTGGAAAAGTGAGCACAAAATATGACACATACACAGCACAGTTGAACATTAACTCCAAATTGCTACTATCATGATAGCACCTGTGAAGGAAGTGAAGGAAGAAACTGGTTCACCAGTGAAAGGGTTCAGCAGAGACCTACTTTAGTCAATTAAGGACTTGCAAGGTTTTCAGACTTAAAGAGCTTCAAACATCAGACATTGAACATGCACAGCAATAAAGGCATATAAAGACAGGCGAGAAGGGCTTCAAACCCATTCTGGAGCACAACTGCTATGAGTCTCATCTGACTGTCAATACGGTAGCAATTCTCTTGCTCAGAGGCCAAAACAAAAAAAATCAAAAAAAAACCCCCAAAATTGAATACCTAACAAGCTTCAAGGCCATGTTGAGCAGTACTTTGAGGTGTGTGGTCTAGGCGAAGGTCTCCCTGCCCATGGCAGAGAGGTTGGAACTAGATGGTCTTTAATGTCCCTTCCAACCCAACCCATTCTGTGATACAAAGGCTGTTTCCAGGCTGAACTGAGGTCAGTGATATCACAGAAACCACTTGAGCTGTTTCGTAAGTCCCAGGTGCTATTCCAAGGCCAGAAGGCATGACAAGCAGTAGAAAATGGCCCTTCCAATCGTAGCAAAGCAGACTGAACTTCATTGTGAGTTTACTGCCTGATTCATTGCTCTTTAACCAAGGTTCCCAAAGCTCTAAGTCAAATCACCTACCACAATATGGTCTTCCCCAAACAAGTCTGAAGTAGATATCTTTTAAAAGGGCTAGTGTTGAGTGTATACATTCCTTTTCTAAGGCCTGTTTATGTCTCCCTGTTTCTTTTTTCACCTTTCTGAAATTCTGACATTTTCTGAATTTCTCCTCCTTATGTTTTGCTTCTCTCAGGCTCTTCAAAACCTACTGCAAACTGAATATTATATGTTTAAATAAGACTTTACTTAAACTGGAATAAACTTAGTTTTCCATTCTCAGATAATGTAACTCATTATATAAACTATAGTTTGCTAAAAAACCTCTTGTGGTTTAACCCCTGTAGGCGACTAAGCTCCCCACAGCTGCTCACTCCCTCCCAGGGGGATGAAGGAGAAAATGGGAAGAGTAGAAGTGACAAAATTCTTGCCCCAGCTAAAACCAATAGAAAACCAAAAAACCTCAACAATCTTTTAGAGCTGTTACCTCCCAACTAAATGTAATACCAGCAACACTGACTGGGCCAAGTGGCCTTCTACACAGTATCCCACGTCCCAAAGTAGCCAGAAGAGGACAAAGGAAAATTCCTGTCCACTTTCAATTGCTGGGTGTGCTGACCCCTGCTCCCTAGAAGCTTATCTCCTACTCTCCTCTATGAGCAGGAAGGAGAATAGAGGAAGGTCACTTACTGCGATTCTCTAACCTCCACTACCACGGACTTTGGGAGTGGAGCCTTCCTCAAGGCTGAGCAGTATGGGTATGCCCAGAACAGAATAAAACACAATAATGCTCAGCTGGAAGTCCAGCTGATCTAGACCACCTCAGGGCTGGCCAAAAGTCATAGCAAATTATACTGGAGTGTTATTGGATACCAGGGTGAAGAGATCAGCAACTCTGTCTTTCTGTCTGGTGTGGTGCAGCCTCCCAGTGCCACTGCCTGGTCCCTTAAGCTCATCCACACAACACAGCTGCTCTAAGCATGCACTTCTGTCACTGTCCCTCTCCAGCAGAGACACTCAGATGGCCTGTCTCAATAGTTCCAGCCTGGACAGGACTCTGCTCTGGCTCTTGCATCTGAGGATGCTCTTGATAGATTTACCAAGGTCAGAGACATTTTGGATTATGCTGAAGATGTGGCGCCCCATGATGTGCATGCTGCTCTCAAGATATCCCATCTACTACATCTCCCCAGCATTTGTTTCAAGAGGGTAAAATCCCCCACATTCCTATTTCCTGTAAAGGTTGTCCCATTGAAAGGGTAACTCCTGCCTGACATTCTGCATCTGTTCTCTTCATTTCTGGTCATATCAGTCTTTTTCTGCTCTCTGTGCTTTTCCTAATAATTTCTAGGATAGAAGAAGGGATTTGAGGTTTGGAGTTTTGTTGGGGTTTTTTCGGTTTTGTTTGGGCTTTTTTTAAAAGCTGAGGTAATCATATTTGGGAAGCACTATAACTAAGATTTCTGTCCTGGGTACCAGAACTCATGATATTAAAAGTGTTCATCCAATCTCCACCATCACATGCACCGATCTACAATTGTTCATTTTAAATTTTATCAGCCATTTTATCTTACAGTCTTTTAAGAGCCTTTTGCAATTAATCACCCAGAGTTTCTTTCCTAGATAAATTTGCACTTTATGATCACCTAATAAATATAATTTTGACTATCCACCCCAAACTCAAATGAGGCAATATGTGAAGCAAATGTATTTTGCTCTTCCCCTCCCCAAGAATCAGTCACCTACACTCAAAGTCAATACCAAACTGCTACACAGATTTTGCAAATCACTTTATACATACCGCAACATGAAAATAAATCATAAACATCACCTTGTTTATATTGGATTGGCAAATCTATTTGTATTCAAATATCTGTAGACTTTCCTGTGTTAAGCATGGTAATATATTAAATCTCTCTAGATTTGCAAGAAGTTGCTTCCTTTAGAAATTTTTCCTTCCACTACCGCATACGAATGTTGGAAAGATTACAAATTTACATATTCATTTAGTCAAAGTCATGTGTGCTATGGAACATTTAAAAAGATGTTTCAGTTCTTGGAAACATGAAAGTACATTTTAAAATAGAGTCTATCTTTTTTTTTTTTTTTCATTCTTTAATTTGGGATTTCATTTTCATAGAGAGGTGCAAGAAAATGAGTACAAAGCAGTTCATTCTGTAAATGATTATTATGAAAATGAACAGTACAAGAATTCTTTAAAATAATCCTCTCTTACAGCCTTCAGTGCATTTAAAAAAGAAACTTCTGAAAATAATGGAATTGTGAATGATTGTTACGACCCATTTCCTATTATCACTCAAGCACTGCTACCAGAACCATAATATAATCTAGTCCTCATTAAAGAATGCTTAATGCTCTTTTGTACAGTTAAGTTTTGTCTTCTGAAGTTTAAAAGGATTTCTGCTTGAAGGTTAACTTAGAACAAGAAGTCTTTATATGCATTATTATAAATGTCCATCTATGAGTAACATTGATGTAGCATTGATGAGAATAAATTTGTTAAATGAGAGTAGTAAAACAATAGCAGAAACTCAGTTTGCTACACAAATACTCTGAAAACAGAAATAAATAACATTGTCTACAATGTATTCTATTAATCTCTACCACTACTAGTCAGATGTATTCCAGAGGTTATTATTGCACTTCTGCTTGCACTGAAGTCAGGAGAAGACTTTGACCTTACTTCTTACCCAGTCATACTGAGATATAATTTTTATTCTATTTTTACCATTTTCAAGCCCATATTTATTATTAATGGAGTTTAATTTGGGATTTCAAGCCATGAAGTTGAAACGTGGTGAAAACTTGAACAGTTTTGCAGACATTACAGCGACTGCCAACAGTCTTCTTTAAAATTGCTACATTTATTTCAAACACTTTATTTTCAATTTGCTTTTAATCAAATATGGAAAAGAGAAAATATAAGACAGAGGGAATAAGACTTCATTGGTAATCTTGGACATACAATATTGCATAGCAGTCATTATATTCACTATAGAATTTATATAGCCATACTGATACCCAAAATGAATTATCTCTTATTTCAGATCTCTTATCTGAGATGTTGCATAGACTCCCTGATTTTCAGCAAAACCTATTAAATTATACATTCTGACACTTCACAAAGTATCAGTAAGAACTGTCTTAGCCCTTTAAAGCATCATATTCTTGGGTGAGCAGTAACAAAAATTCTGAGAACATATTCATAACAAGTTTCAAAAAAATTATTGCGAATTAGGAACGATATATGACAGGCATATCAAATGTTAATCTCTTAGATACAACCATATGCAATTGCCAATCATGTTTAATCATATTACTTACAGCAGCCAAGGTATTCTGCAACTGACACATTACCTGAAAACAATTCAGTCTAGTTTTGTGCTTCTTCAGTAGACGCTCTTCCAAAGTTTGTCTCCATTTAAAAATAGTAAGAAGAGATGGCCACTTCAGTTGGCTTGAGTGGTGGGTTTTCCCTTTATGCCCATCCAAGGAACACCTTTTTTGGTAATGTGGGCACAAAACCTCATGAGATGCTGCTTTTACACTAGGTACACTTCCTCTGTGATTCATGAAGGCTGAGTTATTTACCATTAGATAGTTCATTCTTAACCCCAGCCTTATGATAACTGTTTTCTCACTTTAAAATAAAAACCACCAATAATATATTTAATAAGTTTCCCTTACATACCTTTTTTCAAAGCCTCATTAAGGCATTTTTGTTTTCTGCTTACGGTAGTAATTCTGTACTGTAAATTATAAATGTTGCTGTATTTTATGGTACTTAGTGCTATTAATTGTGCAACCTCAAACTGAGTTTACGTCATGCATATGACACAAAACTAGTTATCATTTTTATCTGCCCTATCTCAGAGAGGATTCTAATCCATTATTAACAACTATTCTATGAGGCTATGTGGTAGTGGCTCTCTGTCACTTGTCTGTCCTGAACTGGTCCTCTTCTATTGCACTGATGTTACTGCTTTCTATTTTAGAGTTGCCAAAAGCATATTCACAGCATCAGTGCACTCATGCAGCATGAAAAACAACTCCATTGACACATATTCAATGTGGCCAATAAAGATGTAGTAGCCTTATGAACAGCGTGTGAAAAAAAAAAGAAAAAAATAAAAGCTTCCTTAATATAGTTAGCAGAGCTGCATAATTAAATGCCAGAGGGCAGTGAGTGCTGCTGGATGAACTGAACTGTTTTTTTTTGGTTTTTTTTTTGTTTTTTTTTTTAATCAATCATGCAAGCTTGATCCCATGCAAGGACACACATATCTCTCCATACCAAACCAATAATATGAAAATAATGCCTAAAGCAGAAGTTATAGCTACCAAAGTTGCAATTGCAAAAAATCTGTCTGACCTTTCCCTCCCGCTCTGCACTCCCAAAACTCCTGGGAATGGAAATAGCAGCCTCTGCCTTAATATTCTAGAAGCCAAGCTGAGATATTTGCTATTAATCTGGAGATGTTCTTCACAGAATCATAGAATGGCTTGGGATGGAACAGACCTCAAGGTTCTCCAAGACCACCAGGAAAGCTGGAAAGGGACTTTTTACAGGGATGTGGACTGATAGGACAAGAGGTAATGGTTTTACACTGACAGAAGGCAGGTTTAGTTTAGACAGAAGGAGGAAATTCTTTAGTGTGAGCATGGTGAGGCACTGGCACAGGTTGCCCATAGAAGCTGTAGGTGCCTCACCCCTGGAAGTGTTCAAGGCCAGGTTAGAAGGGGCTTTGATGGAAGGTGTCCCTGCCTATTATCCAGAGGCTTGGAACAAGATGGTCCTTAAGGTCCCTTCCAACACAAACCATTCTGTGATTCCATGAAGTCCATCAGAAATGAAACTCCGCCCTTTGTTTTTATTTATTTGCTACTGTTAGAAGTAAAATACCACAAAGGAAATTGATTCAGCAGTATCACTAGAAAATATTTAATGTACATGGCTGAAGCACCAAAAATGAAACTTTTCTGAATTTTTTAATGCAAGGTAGCTTTGGGGTTTGTTTGGTGTTTCAGGAGAGGCACGGAGTGGAGGGGTGGGGAGGATATACACCTTATGTGGGACTGTCAAGTCTGAGGGTCATTTGCTCTAGAGCAGCACCAATAACACTCTCCCATCAAATTATTAGAAATGAAACTGCAAGCAAGGTAGAAAGATTCTACTTATCACCTAAAACAAAGCACCTTTTTCAGCTGGAAGCCCTCTCTTGCATCTAGGCAGATAAAAAGAAATAATGACTGTCAAGTAGCACAAACTGACTTTGTCATTATTATCTGAAGAGAAGTAAAACAGTCCAAAGGAAAACTAATTTTGTTGCTCAGCTAATTTTTGTCATGATTTGCACAGCACTAGGCTTGATTAAAGTGTTTTATTGCCTCCATTATTTTAAACACTTGTATAACTGATTTTTTTATAACTCTAAAATATTTTTCTGCTGAGTTTCAGCACTACATTCACATGCTAGTCCTTCAATACTGCATAATTGAGAAAATTCTATGATTTCTCTAGCTTTAGCAAAAGAAAGCATATTTTCACTGTAAAGCACCAAAGAAGGTCATGGATGACATCCTCAGAGGGATTATTTCAGTCGGAATCATATTTTGAAGGTGTTGCCTTCTATTTCTTTTTTGCTTTCCCAATAATATTTCCAAGTGCAATGAAAACAAGTCTTCTCATGAACTTTCTGTAGTCACTTACACAACATCCAATGAGGGCTGGATGTTAGCGACAATATAAGAACTAAAAAAAAAAAGAGGATGGGAAGGTACTTGTGAGTAGGAAATTACAGCTTGAAATACTTCAGCTGCAAAGTGAATTTTCAGTTGAAAACTGCAAGAAAACTGTGAAGTGACTAAGAGTCAGAGAGACAAGAGATAGAAGTCTTGAAAATGTAATTTATGGGGAGAAAATGGATTTATTTAGTCTAGTGAGGAAGAGTCATAAAGAGGCCAACTAGTCTTGAAAGAAAAAGTTGTCTGCAATGAGAAAGAGCTACAAATTTATTAATAGAGGTGAAGTGTTTAATTCCAACAAACGTTTGGAAAGGAAACTTTCATTAATACAAGGTGTGCTGGAGTAGATTCCCTAAATGGCCACAGAAAAATTTTGAATTTCCAGAGTGTGTTAGAAAGACATCTATCACCTAATTGTTTTCTAATTGCTGATCTTGTGTTGAATTGGGGGAAGGTTAAAGTGATTATTTTTTTGTTATTGCTATCTTATTTCCTTTATTTTCTACTTACTAGTAGCTTATTTTCTTCTCTAAAAAATTAATTCATGCATGCACCTTATTAGAAAGAAAACTTAAAGGAAGGCTTTTTCTCCCCATTCCTCTAGAGAGACATTTAGCAACACAGACTTAAGACAGTTTATAAAAGCAATGCAGATACTAAAATCTCATTCATTTTCCAAAACAGGGGTCACTATTTAATTTCTTACTTAACTGCAAAGCCATAAAATACTGAAGTTCATTGTGCGTAACTGTGTAGACAACAGGAATTTGAAAGGAAAAATCATTCTAAAGTATTGGGTTTTTAAAAAAGCTTGTAGTATTCTGTCTCTTCCCTGGCAATGGTTGAGGTAATGTATGCATGCATAAACCACAAAGAGCACTAAAAAAACCCCCAAGAAACCCCAAAAACCAAACCAACAAACAAATAACAACCACAAAAAAACCAAACACCAAGAACAAAAAATTCCACACAACCAAACAAAAAACCCCAAACAAACAAAAAAACCCACACTTAAAGCAAACAGGTAACCCCAGCTCTCAGGTAAAGCACTAGAGTACTTCCCAAAATCTAAGTTTTGGTGCATGACATTGCAAACACTGTACATCAAAGTGTTACAGCACGTTAGGAACATGAAACAAAAGATCTGGGCTGGCATTCAGCTGGTTCTGTATATGAGACCAGTAACATTTTAGATGCCTCAGTGTATCCTGCCAAGCTTAGAGCTGCTACTCCAGAAAATGACAGTTTTCTAAAGGTCTCATGTCATATCTGTCCCTTCATGCAGATGTCTTAGAATCTCAGAGGTACCTAAAGTGCATGAGAGACTGATGCCTAGACCCCCAAATTATGTCAATTATGTTCTGAGACCCCCCTTAAGCAGTTTATATCTACTTTATAGATGCATAATTGTGTTAAGCTTGTTCATTTGCCCAGAAGCTTTTGCAATGAGGAAAAAACCCCTGACATATTCCTTGGTGAGCTTCTGAGTCCCTTTTAAATCAGAATACACTAAAATCTTAGCAACAGAAAACACATTTATGAAGGTTAATGTCACCAGAAATTCCAAATGCCTAGTGAAATTAAAATAAGGAAGGAAAATAAAAGGAAAAAAAAGGGAGGAGGGTGAAGGAAAGGGATAGATAAAAGAAACTCCTCTTGAGTATAATGAGCAAAGTAATTTCACCTTTCAACAGTAACTGGGAACCAGTTTCTACCAGTTCTTCAAGAAAGCCTGAAGATCAAAGAAATGCAAATAAAATCCAGCTAGGGTAAGTACGGTAATATCTGCCTAATTTAGAAGAAAAGTAATCAATAAAAAGGATGAAGGGATAGGAAAAACAGGGAGATGCACAAAATTAAAAATACCATTGTAAAGCTGAATAAAACCAGATGATCTCTGCATCATTCTAGGAAATATTAATAGACAGATTTAAATACAGATTTAAATCTGTAATAAAAAGAGGCAAAAGTGAAATAAAATTAAAGAAACAATGAATAAAGGAATTGTTTTCAAACAAAGTAATTTTCTTAGCTGAAAAGATGGAGGCTGGGCAAATACTATCACTTAAATGTTCTCAGTTCTAAACAAGTTGGACCCACGGGCAGACATAGCATAGCTATTCTTTTAACTAAGTCAAATATGAATAAAAATTCTGGGAGTAACCAACTTTAGCTTTCCCTTCTTTGCCAAGAAAGAATGGACACACAAAAAAAACAAGGCAGAAGAGCCACATGTAACATGATTGGACATCACTAGCTTTGATATCACTACACTTTAATTTCTCCATCTCTCTCCTGTGCTCAAGAGTACAGACAAAACTACCTGCCTTCACTAGTTAGATTCTTCTCCATCCAGAGTATTGAAGACAATATTTTTCAAAGTCAACAACATAATTAGAATGTTGACCTTCTTTCTTTTTTTTAAAGTGTGGTTTCAGAGCATCTGCAGAGACTTTCATTGGAATGTTACCCTCCATTTCATCTTGTCAGTGATCACAGCCATGAGGAAAATTGAACTTTTTCCCTTCCTTTCCTCCACTTTGAAACCTGTCTTTATTTAATGCTGTTACAATTTAAATGCAATTTTTCCCCTTCTGACCCTGTCATCATGAACATCCTTCTTACAGACTTTATCTATACCTTTAAGAGAAGGTATGATAATAACTTAATTATTCCTAAAAGATATTCATATCTTCCAACTACCCTTCCCTTAACACATAAATTTTTTATAAACTCTAGGAAAGATCATTACCTGAATATGTGACTAGAGCAGTTATTTGGTTTAATTCATAATTATAGAGACTCTATTATTCTCTGTCAGATTTTTTTTTTTGTACTGGAAGGGGGTGGGGGGGAAGCACCAACAGAACAATAAATGTGCTGATTAAATGACTTTTTAATTTTGGGCCACCTTGAACATTAGCAGATTCCTCCAACATTTAAAATGTAGAGGATGAATAAGTCTTTAGAATTAGTCTGATAATAATGTAACTCAATAATTGTATCTACTAAGTTACAAATTGTGCCATAGATGCTATGTTTTATGGAGTTTATCCTATGGAGGCTTTTTATAAAACCCAATATTAAGTATTCAAAGAGTATAAAGAACCATATAAAATGAGTGGTCTTTCTCAACTGTTAAAGAGCACTATATGAGCAGCCTAAAATTAAGACTGTTCTTTTTATAATAGCTGTATTTTTCATACTTCAGGGAGAGAAAATAGTTCTGCTCTTTTCTTCCCCTCCTTCCCAAATGTATATGCTCTGTAAACTGCCTTCTGGCTGATATACTTACTAATTTTTTATTACACATCAGAATTTATTTATTGCCATGGCAGTGAAATGAAAATTCTTAGTAGATATGGCACTGTGAAGGCTACTCAAACCTTGAGTCATCCTTATAATTCTCTAGAAAGCAAATGGAAATTATTCTTGTACTGTCAGTAGCCAAATGGAGGGTGCATCAGACTCTGAATACACCACAAAAATCTACATTGATACCTCAGTAGAGAATGTTGGACTTCAAATGTACAAATTTTACCTCAATAACATGATTAATACCTCATCTCCACAAGATTTTAATTACGTTATTATTTCAAGTGCATTGTATTTGTTTCTAGAATTTTTTATAGTGCTCATGAACGTCAAAAATTCAGCATAATTTATATGACAATTTAACTTAAATCATCAATTCACAAATTATACGCAATCCAAGTGGGTTATTTTATTTTATTTTTGACAACGTTTTTGTTTGTCATGGTTTAAAATGTCTAAAAAAAGGTACTAAAGAGGCCAGATTTAAACTTTGAAATACTTTCCCACAACTCTCTTCTTTGTGATGTGGCTAAGCAGCTGCGAAAGATAATCAACACCATTCTGATAACTGACATTTTTGTGCTTTGTGAAATCAAAATATGAACACATTGCTCTTCGTGTCAAATTATTCTTCAAAAGTTCCTTTGATTTACTAAGTACAGCAGTCTCCTAAGAAAGCAATCTTACACAGAAATTCTAATTTGAACCGAAATGTCATCTCTAAGTATTCACGTCCCATGTCTTCTGCCATATTTGCTTCATCTTTTACGAGATATTGTGCTTAAAATGGCAACATTATTAAAATTGCAAGCTTTTTGCTGATTTTCTGTATTGAGCTGCCTATGTGCAGATAATCATACACAAACGTTTCCGGGTATCTGCACAAGAATCACAGAATATCCTGCTTTGGAAGAGACCCAAAAAGATCATCAAGTGCAACAATTACATACACAGGTCGGAAAAGTAAGAATTGAAGAGGAATCTTCTATTTCCCACAGCTGTGAGAGTAAAATGGAAAGTGCTAGAGCTCTGCAGTCAATGCAGTTGCTTTATGTAATGCATGCTAATTATCACAACGGTGTCTTCAAACCAAGGTGTTTCAGGAGAAACAGAAAACAATAATCAGAAACCAAGTTTTGATTTCAAGCTGTCCTTATGCATGCAGAATGAATAGAAGAAAGAAATATCTGTAATCAAACATACTTGCTCTAAAATGCTTATAATCCTGTGATAGTAGATTAATCTAATCATGTTTCATTTTAAAAAGTTTATTTTAGTTTGAAACAGGGTCTTTCCAAAAAACAATAAATGGAAAAGTTTAAGGAAGTAATAATTTCTTCAAAATTATTTTCTTCTATTTCCATTATAGAATATATACATTATATTGTAGTATTCTCTCTGCAGCCTCAAGACTTTGAGACAGGAATATTTGAAAACTATTTTCTACTTCCATAAAAATAGCCTGCGATTTACAGCACAGATTTTTGTTGTTGTTGTTGTTTCTCAGTAGCACCTTGCTCCTGTAAAGCTGCCTGGACAAATTTAGCTGCAGTTACAACACTGGAACATTTTGGGACACATCTTTCCTCTAGGATAAACATCTAAAATGCCAGTGTGAGGCAGGTACCAGAGCTGTTACCCTACTGCAAAAAGGAAAATCAGTCATGATAGTTCCCTGGTAAATAAGAAAGCAGAATGTATGAGAGAGGTTGTGAATTACTAAACGAGCTCCATGCAGCCATCTCACATGGAATGAGCTTCAATAAATGATTTGTCTTTATGAGCATTTCAGATTAAAATCTTATTAGTATGATAGTCAGAGCTGCAGAGACACTTATACAATGAAACAGCTGCATTTTTATTCAGCACTTCATTTTCATCTTTCTGGATAAATGGTAGCTTCAACTTTCATTTTCTTAGGTTGAAATATATTTGTGTATGTTTTGGGTTTTCTATTAGTTTTTGCCCCAAAATCTGTATTATTTTTCTGCTTGACTGCACAGAAATTTCAAAGAATTTTTTCAAGCTTCCAATTTTTGCACCTTTCTTTTATTGTGAATTCTTTAAGCATGCCAGAAGGAAAAGGGTTTGATTTAGAATTTGTTCGGTAAGCTCCCCAAGCCTGAAGGGACACTTTTAACCCTGCACATAAGCAATTTACACCAGTGTCAGTGAGTGTGACACACCTACAGCTCTCCACATCAACTTCATTTTATTACCACCTCAATAAAGCTAAATCATCAGTTTAGATGGAGCCATGAACTAGATATAAAATTCACTAGAAATGCAATGAAGCCTCTAATAAGAAGATGTACAATGTTTTAAAAGCACTATTTAAGCTTAAAAAGAATAAAATTAGATTGCCAGTGTCAGCTATTACAACATGTTAAAGCTGAAATGGAAGAGTTACTTTACACCATTTCTTTGAGATTTTTATCTTTGAAAAATAGCTGAGAATTTTACCAAATTGATGGATTTCATGCCTTTTGCTATTTCACAGAAGTTTTTCTATTAACCATTAAGATAAAATGCAAACAGTTCTCCACACATCCAAATCTTCTTGTAAAGCAAACTTACAAGAGTAAGCCTAGACATAGTGCACTAGAACAAAAAGAGTCCTCCCTTTGTGGGAGCTTACAGTAAAAATTTCCACACAAATATGAAAAAAGCAAAGTAAGAGATGGGAGATAATTTGCAAAAGCAGGTCAGTGGTAGAATCTGGGAATAGTGTTTCAGTCTCTTGGCTTTCATGCAATTCTCTGTTAGGGACCAAGGTGACCTTGCAAAGACAGAATTAAGACTTTCAATTATAACAAACTTGCACGAACTGATGAATATTCGCAATTATACTGCTAGAAACACTTTTTGTCTACCAAGAGGCAAAAGTGGGGTTTTTTTCCCCCTCATCTGGGAAACATAACTTCCACAACTGCATGATTTCTTGTCTTCTCAGCTTTTATTTGGGATGGCCTAAAGGTAAAATTTGGCTTTCCCTGCCAGGTATTCCAGTGGATTAGCCAGACTAATGCATGCGCCCTTGTCCTTCAGGTGCTCAGAAGACTATATAGAAGAGAAAAATGTTTTATTCAGAGAGATGTTTTCTCCATTTTTGAAAGATGAAAAAAAGTGTTCCTTCATTGTCCTTAACCCTGAAGTCTATAAGGATATGATCACATCTTCCTTCCTTGACAAATCAGGATAATACATTTACTCCCATTGTGATGAGATCAGCAACAAGCAAGGCAACAAACTTTCAAAAGTATATTACTTTCTGAATTAATATAGCAAAATTTCAAAATTACCTTCAAAAGTAATTCTGCATTATCTGATGCTTAATACCAATGTGAGGCCACATTGCTGTTCACCTGGGGGGTTGGTACTGACAGACCATAACAGAAAGTAACAACATTTTCACTGTGATCTCTGATCTAAACACTACACAGCTATTTAAAGTTAAAAAGAGAATTTTTTAACCTGTGAGATAGGGAAATCAAAGCTGAAAGACTAATAAAGACCTAACTAGATCATATTCACAGAAATGACAGACTTTTTCATGACGTTTATATAATGAAATGCTCTCATGTCAGAATGGATTGTTCTTACAGCTTTACCTACAGACAGGGCTGGGGCCATTGGTGCTGCTCCTTGTAGACAGCTGAAGGATCAAATAACTAATAAAACTTCTTTTTCTTTCTTTCCTTCTTCTATCTTTTTTTTTCTCTTAAGAGTAACTTAAGATTAACCAACCAAACAAAAACCTGGTAGCTACAGAAAAAAACTCTAAATAAAATCTCCATGTTTGTATACGTGCATTTTGCACTTATGAAAGGTTGTTATTTATGGGTGTGTGTTAAGTGTGCAATGTAAAGGAGAGGATTTTCAGAAATAGGTGCATCTATACATAGAGGTCATTTGAAATACAACAGAATGGGAATGCCTATCCTGTTAAGCATTCTCTGTGATCTCAGCACTAAATTACCCTAAGGAGTGCAAGCATCAGCAGTATTGCAATGTTGTGCAAGTTTTTTTCCATCAGCGTTGGAAGTTTAACAAAGTAATATTCTTCTCTAAAGTTTTCCAAACATTTCATATCCTAAAAGGTGGATAAACAGAAAATGTCAACAACTAAATGCCCCTTAGACATGACAAAAATTGAAAAGGAAGATATTTTTCACAAATCCTGGCTTTATTCACACAGTAAAAAACTTCTCACCTTAACAAATGACATCAACTACAGAGAGAAACCAAGGAGAGACATAACTAACAAGGAACACTGAATAATTCAAGACATCTTTCATACACCACCACAAGGTTCGCAGAACAGCAAGGGGAATGCCTCAATTACTGACATGCTTTCCCCTTCAGGGAGCCGTGAAAGTTAACTTTCACCATTAGTGCAGGAGAATGTCCCATTAATAAATTTATTTTAGTGGCACTTAATACAACTCCTTAGATACAAACAAGAGTAGAGTAAAAAGGCAAGGTGGGGAAATGGGCTCGTGGCTCAAAAAGACAAATGCAGCAAGGCAGCCCCCAGCCAGAGAGGAGCTTTGTTCACAAGGTTATTAAGAAATTTCATCTCTTCCCAGTGATCTAGAGATGGTAAATACTGTTAAAACGACAATCTAAATCTCAAGTGATGGTATTTCTCCCTCTGAATATAGGTTACTTAATGGACTTAAGTAAGTAATGGACTTAAGTAATGGCTTACTTACTTTATGTAAGCCATTAAACATTTCAAAGCACAAAGTATTTAGGGTGGTTCAACAGAGTGGGAGGGAAAAAACCTCAGAATTTTCTGCTCACCCATCTTCCTCACCTTTCAGGTCTAACACAAACAGGCACTAAACCATAACTAAGACAATCAGTCTTCCCCATTCTGAGAAACAAGAGATAAGCATGCTTAGGAAGGAAAAACTTCAATGCCACAGAAATGTTATGTTGTCTCAACTTGTGGATCACTCTCCCTGGTTCTGCAGCATGGGCTGGACACCATGATAAATATCTCCACACCCAATAGATGTAGCTGTGCTCAGAGATTGAAACTGCAGTGATCTGGGGAGTTCTTATGAGACCAGCCACCCAGAAGAATCAAAGAAAATACACTTAGCAGACACAGAAATTGTACTCATTCAGGTGGTGCACCATCAGAAAGTCATATTCCCTCAATAACGGCAGTAAACTGTCTGACATTTTTTTTTCTTCCTTAAGTTCTGTTCCAATAACAAAAACAAAATAAACAATCCACTCACCAACTACTTCCAGTTGGTGTTGCCTAGTTGTAGTGTGGCTGTAGGACATGAAAAAAAGATGAGACTCCAAATATTTCAGAGGGCAAAGTACATAGAAAAAAGGCTTTATTTTTTAATTCTCACTACCTTTTATAAGGTGTTCTGATACAGACTCAACATGATTGGTGAATAGGAATGACATCTCTCTAATCCCACTGGTTAAACTAGAACAGCAATACACCACCCGGAGAAAGACTGTTTTGAGAAAGAATAGTTGTTTGCCAAGATTATTTTGAGAATAAACTTTCCTGAGACATTTTTCCTTGGGAAAAAGTTAGCAGCTGCTAGCAGGATAAAATCTCTCAGATCCAGAAATATCAGGCCCACACTGTAGAACATTGATTCCATCATTAAATTCTCTGGCCACCAATTTACCACCTGTAAGCAGGATCACATTCAGAAGACGTGTTAAAAACCAAGGACTGCACAGAAAAAATTTCAAACCACAACCTCTCTTCTGAATCACATTCTGACAGGAAAGTGAAAATAAGAAAGGCTAAAATGCACCCATATTACAATGAAACTTCTGAAGTGATATGAAACTGCAGTGCTCCAAACCTCATTTCACAAGGCAGTAGTTTGCAAATGTGGCAGTGATTTTCCTCTGTGCCAGCTCAGGCGGGAGGCACACAGTTCTGCATTATGTCATTTCGACACGAAATTTCCAGTAATAGCCAAAGTTTCGCTTCAAGCTCCCTGGTTGGAACAAAACTGTCTGGCAACTGGCCAGCAGAGGCTACAGAATATCACAGTCAACAGTGACATTTCATTACCTGGACAGCTTAATGCACGTTCATTACCCTGAATATAAGAATGGCCTGGAAAGTACAGGTTGTCGTGAGTGACTCTGCTGTGAACCACGCAAAATTAAGCTGTTTGTCTGGAGGCCATAAAGCAAGTACTTCTTAAAAACCTCCTCAGTGCTTTTTTTTTTTTCCCTTGTCCTTATAACAGTGGGAAGAAAAAGAACCAAAAAGTGTAAAGTAAAACAATCCACAGGGTAACAAATATTCCAGAGTATTTAGTATGCTAGGGTTTTAAATGTTTTTTTTTTTTCTTTCAGCTTTTATATCTTCCACATAACTATAGTATGGCCAGATTTAGAGATATAATTCCATATGCTAAATCCCTTTATTATAGTCTAAATAATTTAGTATGTTTATACTTTAGGGGGAAAAAAAGTAAAAATTATATTTCCTTTTATTCAGCATTCATCCCCCCCGTTTTCAATTTCCATATTTGCTCTATTACCATGCATAAAAGTTTGTTTTAACTATTAACAAGCCCAGTCTTATGCTCAAAGCCCAATCTCCATTTTCCATGCCCACATAATTCTCAGAAAAGTCTTTGTGATTTTAAAGTCTAAAATGTGTGTTCTGAGCTCTCTTGACAGCTATTACCACTACAGAGATCTTGAAATAAGAACCTGGCTTGCAGTTGGACTAATTCACAAGTGAAACAGAATTAAGGATTTTGCTTTACAATAGTACAGCTCTCTGTACAACTAAGCATTTAAGAATTCAGGATCCAATATTGACTTAACCTCTGTATGCATTAAAGCATTACTTTCAATTAATGAATACAGGATATTAAAATTTATACATGTTTTAAAATAATTGATTTAGATTTCCATTTGAAGCGGTCTGCATCAGATACCCTATGGAAGTCATCTATATGAAAAGTACTCCATGAACCCATACTACCTGACCTTTTTAACAAAGATTAATGAGAAAAGCAGTATCTGTAGATAAATCAGGCAAGTCAGTAATTGCCACAATAGCACCTAAAAAGGAGCAGGTTTCATTCAACTCACCAAGGAACTGTTGGTAGAATGGCCTGTACTGAGGTCAGATTTTTTCAACTCAAAACTCAGAAGTGACTTTATTCACATAAAATAAATTCAATTCCTTACATGCCTAATTTTTCTTCTTCAAATTAATTGCTAAAAGGAATAGGAAAGTATCTGAAAAATTCCATTAGTGAAAATCTCCTGGAAAATTTCATTTAAATACAGAACCACTGAATGAATTTGTGCTGAAAGGGGCTTTAAAAGATCATCTAATTCCAGGCCCCCTGCCATAGGCAGGAACAACTTCCACTAGATCAAGCTGCTCAAAGCCCTTTCCATCCTGGCCTTGAACACTTCCAAGGATAGGGCATCCACAACTACAAGAACTAGGAAAAGTCCAAAGGGTAAAAGACTCATTCCAGACAAGCTAACAGAAGCTAAACACAATCATAAATGGATATAAAACAGGATTTGTAGATATTTTATGATTTTATAAAAAGTAAACGGAATTCCAAACCGTTAAATTTACTATTAAAAAACCACTAGCTGGTAACAGCCATAAATATTTAGGAAAAAACAGATCCATGATGGACAAAAATCTAGCATTTCCACTGTTACTTATTCTGACAGTTATACTTAGCTGACAAGATAAGCCAACGACAAGCTGAAAACTACGTATTAGCCTTGTTGAGATTGGAGACCACAACCTTTCTTTCTTTTTAAAATCATAATGGAAATAACTCTTTATTTTGATACTGCATTTGCTTTGCTCAGGAAGTCTTCCAGATGGTCATTAAGTATAACCTAACTTCTCACAGAATATTTAAAGGTGTTATTTTTAGCAAAGGTCAGCTGCTTTGTTCTAATTAGCTCCTGCAATGCTTCTACAGAACTAAAACACCTTTATTGTCAAGTACCAAGTGTACATCACCTTTTTTAATCTTATTCACATGCTAGTGACATCTCTAGATAAGGAAAAAAGGAAACACAATACACTAGAGGAGAAGCAGAATGAGATGGTTTTGGGACATGATTAGTTTTATACAAAAACAAGATTAAAAACATATTTTGTTCGCTACCTGCAATATATATTGTTTAAAAACTACTATAATAGTTATCACAACTTATCTGTAGTGACTATATTAATGCCATTTTTTTCTTAAAGAAAAACTGCTCAGTAAAACAAGTGGGAAAGAAACCCTGTCAATATACCATTTTTTTATGCGAGTTAAAAACTAGGAACCTCTCATAAAGGGAGAATCTGTATTCTTATTTTATCTTTTTCCAGGACCAAAACAAAACACCAAAACCAAAAACCAAAACCAAAAAATCCAAAAGTGTTGACAAAAATGGAATATAGGAATTAATATTAATCACTTGTTTTGTTATTTGCAAGCTTGCTGTTGGTGCTGGCTTTTGTGATATGCATATAATATCTCCAGGGAACTGCAGTAAATTATCTACAGAGGAAATGAGTCTTAAACAGGCATGTGCCTGCCTACAAATGATTAAGGTATATCGCACCTGTGAATGAGCAGCCAAATTCTGACTGATACAATTAAAATCAATAGTTTAGTCATATAAAACTGTCTAAGATGTGGAATAAATTCTGCATTAAACCCAGATGTCTAGCTCACTACTAATTATTATTCCTATTTTTGAACTGCTGAAGAAGCACTGCCTGTCATGGCTGAAGTTTATGGCCTTATTCAATCTGGAATACATTATTCTCTGAATTCATCAACTCTGGGTACCAGAAGAAATGCAGTATCATATTCAGGATGCCCATATACACTTAAATGTTAACACATTTTCTAGTGGCATTTTCCCTTTCTGGTAACCAATTTCTAGGTTTTCCTTCTTGATTTTAGGAGATGATAGTGAGGCGACTACGGATATAGCTTTGTCCTCCAGGAAATCCAGTTTGCAAGACTATTCACATTATTCACCACAAAGATACACAACCACATGCAGGCTAGGACTAGGCATATGGGTGCTTTTATAGAGGACTTCAGAAAGGAAACCCTCATGAAAGGTGGAAGTTTGCTCAGCAAGAATTATGGAAAATTCTGCAGAGGAGCAAAGTGTTCCATACAGCAGTCTCATCTTGGTGAGAGAGGAAGAAAAAAGAGGTGAAAGAGGAGTTGATATGTACAGGAGTAGGACCTGGACAGATTTCAGCTCATTTAATTGCCTATGTTAGGAGCCCATCAACTTTGCCTCTCCATATGGCGAATAAAGCATTTCCAGGGAGCAATTCCACATATGTAAATGTGAATCACACCTGAGTGTAACATTCTTCACTGACTGGGGCAGTGTGACTGGGCTCCTGCCTTATGCTGCTAAGAATGAAACTATTCAGATCTTACCAAAGCAGTGTGCAGGCAGGCAACAGATTTTTCCTGTGACCAAATAATTAAGTCTAACTAGTTAAATAAAACATGTCTATTTATGACATGAAGGTGTTTTTATGCTAATACATACTCTATCTGTAATCCCTCAGAGCTGCAGGTGCAGAGTCATCCACCAGATCATGAGGACCCATGGTACAAAAGGTCCACAGAAAAAGACAGCTTCTAGCTGTGAGGAGCTGGCAGCCTAGATGGCATCTCCGGAGTGGAAGAGGAAATGGAAGAGGAGAGCCTGGAGAGGAAGTTAGAAAAATGCAAAGATGTCCAAATATCACCACTTGCCTCCCCAGTTCACTTCAAGTTTTATGAATTTTTTGTGTTCTGTGCCAAAATCATACACAGGAAGAAATGGGTATATTTGCAGGGTTTTTTCTTTTTATTATACACATGATACAGGGATGCCTATGTATACGGTAATTTAGTACAATTAACATTGCCCAATATCCTCAATTACTTTCTCTTACCCACTGCAAACAACAGGGTAAGTCTTTCAGCAGGTGTATGGATTTGACATTTCACATCTATCAGTGCATATGCATTGCATGTTGACAACTATTTTCTAGATTAAACTCACTGAAGTCTGTTTGCTAAACTCAGTAAGTATAGTAAGGCTCATACTAAGTGTTTCAGGGGGTTGTTTTGGTTTTTTATGAGAACTCCACAAGGAAATGGAATTTTTAATAAACTTGAATAAAGAACCTGAATGAGTTTTTAATATTTATATATATATATGAATATATTCTTTTTAAGCATGAGTTTCCTTGTTAGCAATCTGCATTACAATATTTGTCTATTAAATAGTAATACCCTACCAACCAACTTTTGATTTGGATTTTTAATTAAGATCTATGCTGAGTCCCATTTATTTTAGTTCTTGTTATCTAGGAGATGGGAAAATTAATATTAAAAAAAGCCTTAAACCTTTATGCAAAATTTTGATTGTTTAGGACAGAAACCATCCCAAATTTCTAACTGCCTATTAGCCACTCTGCAGAGAGAAATTTTAAATGGTGACAGTGCAAATAAAGTGATGAGTGATGGATGATCCATGACATAAATTTATTTTTATCTCCTCACACTAATAGATGAAAAACATACCTGCACAATAAATTTACCGTCCAGTGGTAACTATATTTAACAATTTGAAGTATTAAACTATCAATGAAACAAACTTATGATTTTCTCACAATTTAACTGTATCAGACCATTAATCTACATACTGTCATTATTTAGTGATCCTCTTATTAGCAATTATGGAAAACAATTCATGCCAGTCTTCCTTATTGAATCTTGATTAATCACAGTAAGACAGCAGTATTCATCTTACCCTGCTTTAGTGTGTTTCAAGACTACATAAAGATCCTTCCATTATCCTTCCTGCAAACCTCAAACTTCTACTGTTTCTAATATGACTCATGGTTTTAGGAACAAAAAACAAGCAAACAAAACCAAAAAATGCATAAGAAATAATCTAAGCACACTGGCAACCCCAAAACACAGGAAGCTTGGGACAGCTCAGTAAATCTCTGGTTCAGTGAAAACTTCATTTACACCACGGTGGAAGACGCATGAAAACTATAGGAAAGTAAGATGGATAAAGCTACTAGTTCCCCAAAGCACTCCTAGAATAGGATTATCCAGTGTTTATATTGCTGATTGTCACCATACCAGAACCCCTCCAAAAAAAGAGTTGTAACCCCTCATTCCATTTTCTTTTCACATCAGAGTACAGCTCCTTAGTGTGACTCAACCTGATGTGCTCCAATAGGGATTAAATCTTTTGGCTTTCATTTTTTGTAATTCAAAGTATCTTAGACATCAAAGGATCTTTCTTTGTGAAAAGTCAATACTTCAGCCCTTCAGAATAATACCCTAAAAAAGCAGACACTCAAGATGCTCAGTTTTGAAAATACCAGCTAAGGTTATTAAAATAATTTTACAATGTTATCATCCCAGTCCCACAAGATCGGAATTGGATGGCTGAGTGGGATGATCAAGTTATTATTGCAAATCTATTCTCCCTGGTATACAGTGATCATACGTGTGGGAATGGTGCAAAGCTGAACCAAGAAGGGTTCAGACTGGACATAAGGAAGCAGTTTTTTACTGAAAGGGTGTTTCAACTCTGGAACAGGCTTCCTAGAGAGGTTGTCAATGTTCCAAACATGTCAGTGTTTAAGGGGCAATACCCTTAACAGCATGTTTTAATTTTTGGTGAGCCCTGAGTTTGTCAGACAGTTGAACTTGATGATCTATGCAAGTCCATTCCAACTGAAATAGTCTAGTCTATTCTTTTCTTAAATTGTGCTAAATTATTCTGTAAGAAAATATCATAGGCAGTCAACATGCTATGTATTCTTGATAGCAACTCAGAAACATGGTTTATCAGTGCTGGAACACAACTAAAAAATTCTGCAGAGTTTTCTTTTTAGGATATTGGGCTATGCTAAGGACAATGCTAAAGTTGCCTAGCTGTCAAAAGTTTTACTTTAGAAATACCTTCTTACTTTTTATGTTGTGGACAGAAGAGGAAGTCTTGTCAGCAGACAGGTGCTGCTGGGGCCTGAGAGGCTCAAGTTAGCAGTACACCAGATTGGGTCTTACTCATTTGTCCTCCTCATGTGCAGCCCTCATAAGTGTTCACTGCTCACCTACTTACTTGCATGGCATCCTGCTACCCAATACAGCTGGCTCCAGAGTAATCCCATCTGTCAAAAGATTTTTTTCAAAACCGTAGTTTTGTTTCAAGCCGAAATGAAACATGGGTTTTGTGAATCACAAAAATTCTCACAGTAACAGTATGATACCTTTGATGGTGCTTCCAACAACAGAGCAGTAGCCTGAACAAATTACTTGTGAAATATTAGAGAAAAATCAATAAAACATAATCAAAACAATTACCAAGATATGTTTTAATGGAAACATGGTTTGTTGAAAATACTTGCAGATCAGAATATCGAATTTGTTGAAACACATGGCAATTTACAATTACTTTGCTCATCGAGCACTTTACTGATCTTAATGACCAAGTCCGAAGCATAGATGCTTTTTTCATAATCACAATTCTAGAGACAAATTAGCTGTAAAATAACTGACCAACAAAGATCTTTCCCCAAGCTAGAAACCTCTTGTACCCAAGGAAGGCCAGAATCTATTGCCAGAAGAAGGCACGTGAATATATTAGCAACTTTAATAGCCCAGTCTAAGTGAAGAGTGACCCACCAGCGTTTCAGTAAACTGGGTGCATCTTTTGGGATAGGCTCAGCTTAAGGCTTATAGTCTTGATTCATAACAAGATCATTGAGTCTCTCTAACATATTTCTTCCATTAAATGATAAGCAAAAGTAGTCCAAAGCACTTAAATCTACTCAAAAAATCAATGGGAAAGGGGAACAATCACAAGGTTATGTAACTATTGAAATTGAAAATTATCTTTCTAACTAACTGGGGTTTCTGATTCTGTCATATATGATGAAGTACTACTTAATAATGTAATTTTGTTATCCATAACTCATGAAAATTACATATTATTACTTATAATTTTACTGAAGCGCTTTTTTTTCCTTAGGATTACAAGCTTTTCTTGTAATGTTTTTCCTGTCATATTTTAAACATCTGGGAGAAAAAATATGAATGACTAATTAAAAAGGTATAACTGATGTCATAACCTGAACAAATAAAACTAAGAAAGTAATTTAAGACAAGAATGGACAGGTCATTTATTTAAAATTGCATGTGCCAGCTCCAAAGTCCAGCATCCTGCTGTGGATTCTCAGCATCTCACTTTCCTCTCTGACACATCCAGCATGGCTCTTCCCAGGCTGGGAGTTACAAAACTTCCATTTTGCTGATCTGATTTTTGCTCTGGTTGCTAACAAGCACCTACATTATAAATATAAGGCCATTTGCAAAGAACCTTTATTCTCAGAAATGTTTTCATGCATTTCTGTCCTACCTTACAGATTTCCAGTTTCCCTTAGTGACTGCCTGTCTTTGTCACGCCTGTGGTTTGTTCATGCTCCAACGTTCTTGCTCTTTCTCTGTCTCTTCTGTATAATCTCCCCTGGTGATATTTTGCCCTTTCCTGTTCTTTGAGCTGACATCTATAGTGAGCTTCTCATGTCTTTTTCTTAGTTCCTAATCTATTTAATTGCATTTAGCTGGCATGACTCCAAAGCTAAACTCAGTTTTCTTGTTCCTAAGTTCTGTCTTTCATTTTATCCCTTTTAATTCAGCTCTCCCAGAAGCCAGAAATGTTATCTGTACACAGGGCACTTCGCCATGCAGCCCACTTTGCTGTGTCTAAAGATGCTTCCAAAGCAGGGGAAAATATCTGGCCAACTGGCAGCCATACGTTATCCCCCTGAACATAATGCTCTCTCATACTGAGGAAGAAAAAGGTAAAAACCAAACTCCACATCTAAAGAAGCAATCAGTCAAGTGAGTTGGATTCTACTTTCTCATCTTTCCTATCTTGTCAGTGTCTCATTCAATTCCAGTTCTTCATCAACTTTGACATGTGAGATTTTTAGGGAAAAAAATATTTGTCAGTGAATGAATTTTCTGACCCTGATTATTGGAAATATCTCATCTTCTTTTATATGACCAATTCAAACTCCTCAGACCCAGTCTGCTGGAAATTGTTACCCTCACTACATAGCCAAAAGACATCCAGTTCAGCCTTTTACATGAAAAAGTATCTTCCAGCTGGAGAGAACTAAATCCGCTTTAATAGGTGGTCACAAATTTTCCTGATAAAGTCATAATCTGACCCCAGAAACTGAGATAATTGGTTAAAAAATGCTATAAAATCTGTGGAGGTGGTTTTTGGGGATTTCTTTTGGGTGGGATGGTGGTGCAGTGGTTTTAATTAGGGCCAATGAACTGTCAGAACGAAGAGTTTCCTTAGCAGGAAAGGAAGGAAGGAGGGATGAACTGGGTGAACGAACTTCAGCCAGGCATCTCCATGGTCTGTATCCTACGACATAGAATTTCATACAAAGTTGCTGGGCCTCCAACATAATGACTAAAGCAGAAAAAAAAAAAAAAAAAAAAAAAAAGAACTAGGCAACTATTGTCCTCATTAATTCAGTTGCAACCCAGAAACAACAGTATATTTTCTTTTCAACAATACTGAATGGTCTTGCTTTTAACCTGCATTAAAAAACTGCAAATTCATTAATTTTGCCATAATCAAAATAGCATTAACTTTTCAACAGAAAAAAAGGCTCCTTCATTGAGTTGTCAATATCAGAATCTGCATTCAAAAAGAAAAATAGGAAATTCTTATCATGTGGTCTTACCAGGCAAATCTATGTAAGGATAATGAAAGGAAGGAAGCTGTCAAGGGAGTAAAAGAAACTTTTAAAAGATGCATGGGAATGTCACTAGCAAGCACAAGATAATGGAGAACTTGCTGAAAGCTGGAATGGAAAATATTAAACAGCCCTCCACTTGGGAAAAGGGAAGGGAATGTACTGTTGCCAAATTTTTCAAATTGCTCTTAAGTTACAAATATGAAGGCAAGGCTCATTGTGAGAGGTCTTGGCAAAGAGACAATCCTGAGAAAAGGCAGATAGGACAGTTAAAACTGAGTTACTGCTAAACCATGGGTTCCAGATCTTATATTTCCTTCTTTCTTGGTGTCCTATAACTTCTTTTATGAGAACATAAGAGGATTTTGCACAATGATGTGAAGTTTTTTTCTTGAATTCTTTGCCTCCTGGTCCAGAAGATTTTTCCTTGAATGAGATATAATCATTCTTTACAGAAATGAAAAAAAGAAAAAAGTCTAAGTCTGAGAAGACACCAGGTAGAGTTGTGATTAAAGATTGACACTTTTACCTAGTGTGCAAGATTAAATTTTCCATTTTTATACATTCCCTCAAGAACAACTTGTTCAGATATAGATGAGTTGGCATCATTCTGTCAGTTCTCAGTGTGGCAAAAAATTCTGGAGACTGGACCTGAAAATGAGCACCCCACATAAGCCATATCTATGACTGTTTTTTTTTTCTTGAGATCTGCTTGGAAGAATACCATGGAACAAAGCCCTGGATAGAACAAGGGTGCAGGAGAGCTGGTTATTTTTCAGAGGTCATTTCTCCTAAGCTCAAGAATGAACTATTCCCAAAAATAGGAGGTTAAATGAGATTAGCAGGGAGCCTGCTTGGATGAAAAAGAAGCTCCCAACAAAACCCAACTATAAAAAAAGAAGCCTGCAAGAGGTGAAAGCAGGGATAAAGGACCAGGGGGAATATGGAGACACTGAGCATGCAGGGATGTGGTTAGGAAAGCCAAAGTCCATTTGGAGCTTAATCTGACAAGGGACATGAAAGGCAATAAGAAAGGTTTCTATGGGCAGTTCAGCAGCAAGAAGGGAAAATGTAAGGTTACTTCTGAATGGTGCAGGGGATCTGGTGATAGAGGACATGGCAATGGTGAAGGTGGTAAAGCCTTTTTCACCTCAATCTTTATTGTTCCGACTGGCTTTGTCAACTCTCTTTCTGTGAATTAACAAAACCAGCATTTTTATATGTGTACAGTATGATAGAAGACATTTTAAATCTCAGATTCATACTCACAGTACAGGCAAACCCTATTCCATATATATTCTTCAGATAAAGATATATCTTTCTGCCCAATGAGTAGTGTTTGGTAGGCATCACCATAGCAGAACTCCTCAAAGTGACCTGGGAGGGTTTGCAACATCTGTTGAAGGCTGTTCCTTTCATTACACAATTTGATTAACTTTAAGGGTTTTTTTTTTTTTTTTTGAAGAGAAATTCTTGAAAATGATAATGAAAAGAAAGTAAAGAGCATCCAGAGGGACCGCAACATTTTATCCCAAGCACCCACATTAGCAGCCACACTTAAAATGCTCTAATTGGTATGAAAATACTTTCTACTATTATAGAGATTATCACAGATGCATATTTAAGGACAAGAAGGACTCCTTGGAGAATTCTATGTAGCGGCATGAAAATTCTGGTCATAGTCACCCAACCCATAGTTCCTAAAGCATCACATTTCTGTAGTTTCAGCTTTTATTTCTACTAAATGTAACCATGAAAACCAGTAAACTCATTAAAAGCTTTTATGAAAAAAAAATATGTTTAAGCATATTTGACTATGACTTTTCTTTGATTTGACCTTGGCTAAATTGAAAGCAAATAGAAAAATTTACAGTCAGTGCTAGATGTGAGCTATACTAATATCTGGCTAACTGCCTCTGCTGTGAAAGCTCTTTCTATTTCAGTAAAATTTTATGCACAAAAGCATTTTCTAGAAACTGATGTAGTGTGTTCAATACATTTTTAGACCCAAGCTTAATTACAAAAGCTTTTTCATAATAACAAATATTGTCCCAAGCAGAGACTATATTTAATAAATATGCTTATTATTTTCTTTAATGAAAGCAATGTTTAAAATTTGCAGGTAATCCCATTACACTGTACTTCAATTATACAGCCCAGCTCTCCTACCCTCCTGCTGATAGAAGACTTCCTCATCTTAGTTTCCAATTATATACATTAAGTCCTTCCAAAACTACCTTCATTATTGCACACAGCATGTATAGCTCTATCAGAGAAAAAGCTGTAATTGGGAAAGAGCAAAATACATTTTCGAGCCTAAGATAATCAGAAGAAAAGTTAATTATGTCAATTAAAATAATCTTCTCTCCACTCAACAAATATGACCTGTTTGTACAAAGAAACACAGCAGGACACATGCTGATCCCTGGTAAGCCATGGTGTTCCTACTCAAGTCGTTCTAATAAGAAAATCTGTGAAAGAACCAAAATTTGACTTTAAATTACTTAATAATAGAAGAATGGCCAAAAGAATTATTGGATGAACCAAGGGAAATTCTCTGAAACAAAAACTATACCATTTTCTATATAAATCCAAAATTAAACCTCGGTGTTTCTGTTCTTGGACTAAACTTCTACTTCCTAAAAGCAGAAAAAGACAACTGACACAAGCAGACTACTGATAGAAAAGGCCCTGGAAATACATAAATTAAAAATGTTAGGTACAAGAACTAAAATCTGCACCTTTATTGTCAACTGTTCTTGGCAAAGAATTTGATCTCAGCATCAGGTGGCAACCAGTTGAGTCTATGAAGTGTTGACTCTAATTACAGGGTCTCAAGTAAGAGCTTTAAGTGTTGAAGATACGGCTGCATATGGCAAAACCAGAGAGCATCAGCGACATCACCCCAAAGAGCATCAGTGCACAAGGACGCTCCCAGATCCTGTAACTGCACAAGCCCAACTTTTATTCCCTCAGTTTGTGGAAGGAAGAGCAAGATGTGAGCTATCTCTCTATATTAGCTGCTGCTAGTTAATTTTCCTTGCTCCATCCATCATACTTTGACATTACATTTGATCAGCCTCAGCCACTTCAACCATTTTTTAGACTGTGTAGTTTTCAACAGCCTGCTCATTATCCTATTTTCACAACTAATTGTAACAGCACAGCTATTCATGACCCTAATTCTGCTGTGAAGAATTTTTCCCATCCCACCTCACAATGTGTTACCTGGATCATTCAGCTTTTGAACACTTCCTAACATGTCTATTGATTATTGTTCCATGGGCATCAGAAAGAGAAGCAATATTCTAGAGTACTACAATACTTCTACAATGCCACCATAAATTAATTTTGATCTGAGTAGTTTAGTAGGTAGTCCTTTGCTAATGCCAAACTCTTATTTCTTTGCCTTACAAATTCCTGGCAATTTGCTGTATAGAATTTGTACTGACGATTTGATATGACAAGAAAAGTCAAGTCCAAGTACATTGCAGTTAAGAGAACATTTTCAGATTTCACAGGGAAATGCCAGCTACTTGTTCTGGAAGTTCCAATCTCCTAATTTCTCTTACTTTGATTTGGTTTTTTTTATCACTTGGCGATTTTGTCAGGGAATTGGGATCCCTGCCAAAGATGTTTACCTCAATTTTGATTCAAGTCCTAAATTAGATTTCTCCTAAATAGTAAATTAGATTATTAATCAGTAAAAATCTAAATCTTCATTATTAATTTACTCAAAACAATACAGCACCTTGTAAAACATTTATGCAGCAGTAAACGGAGAACCACTTCGCAGAGATCATGACATGCTTAATTTACTACACAACTAAATATTTAATTACAAATGGTAGCAAAAGCTGAAGGTGTTCTGCTGAAATTATTCAATCTTTTAAACAGTAATAGTCTTAATTTTATTGTGGGCAGTAATGATAAAATTTTAGAACAATTGGTAGGAAACTTGGTCCTTTTTGTGGGGTTTGCCTTTACCAGTTAAGTGCAGAATCATGCATTTGGCTAGCTAGTCTGCTATTTGCTGATAGGTCTGGTCTCTCCTGTAGTTTCAACAGAAATATATTTTAAATGGCATATTAAATTAATTGAAAATGCAATACACTTTGAGGCACTACATTTGGAATGTAATAGTCTTGCTCCAATGATTTCCTTGCTAACATCTCTAATTAGAATAATGGCATTTTAACTTCCTTGCGAATATCTAGCAATTCTTTGTTTCATATTCAATTTTCAAAACATCCCAGGTACAATATTTTAAATTCATTTGCATTTATACATCCAGACTCATATAAAAACCCAACAACTTGTTTGTTGCCAGTTCACAAAACTGCACACAGAGTTTTTGCAAAGCCTTCTCAAGATGAATGTATCCTTCCCAGTGTTGAACCTGAACAATAAATGTTGATGCATATCAAATCTAATTAAGGTGAGCGTTCAAAACAGATATTCAACAAATGCAGCTGATTTTTTCACAAATTGCTAAATTTGTAGTAATATGGAAAATTATTTCTGGGGATTTTTTCCTCCTTTTTCAAATTATTCCTCCTTATTGTCTCGCTAACTCATAACTCAGCTTTCAGAAGCGGAAGGTTAGGGATGGTTTTTACCCTTCTGTACAGTGGTGGATGCAAAGAATGGAGAAGCAAAGCAAGATAGGCTGCAGAAAGTTAGGTACAATATCATTATGTCCTATTTCAGAGGGAGGTCTATTGAATAGACTGTTTTACCAAACAAAGAAATTATCAGGCTATTAGTCTGGAAAACAAAGGGTGGCAACAGGATTGCTTTCATCTCAACTTGAACATCTCTTTTGAAAAAGCAAATTGATATTCCTTAACCATCAAGTTGTTTGTATTAACAATACAGAATATCCTGACCTTTTGCTATCTTACAAGAGTACATGACAGTCTTGTCAAAAATAATTCACCTAAAATCTTAAAAAATGTTGTTAGCTACAAAAACCTCAGCTATGTAGACATAATTCATCAGCTAAGAGGAAAATAATATTATATTTAGAGTAGGAGTAAAAAACATTTTTCTACATCTTCCTTATGTCTCAAGGCTAAAGAACATTTCATAGAATTACAAAACTGCATGCTATAGCTCTTCAAGCCTCTAAATGGAATAAAGAAATGTACACTTGGTAGCATGCCTCTCACTATGCTGCAGAATCCTAATGACATGACCTTGCTTCCCAAGCCAACTTGTAAGGTAAACATTTTAGAAGTAAGATGAGTGATATCACTCGTATTAATCAATCCATCTTCACTTTAAACATTGTTGTATGAAACATGGAAGCACTCACTGAAAGACAGACTGAAGTAAATAGAAGAAATCTTAGTGTAGAATTGAAATAAGGTTTTCATACAAAGTTTGTTCCTCAAATCTCATTGCAGCTTAACAATGATAAAGTTATTGCAATGTTGATCTTCATGAAAGGCATGTGATAGCCTTGCAGTAGTTAATACAGAATACAATGAGGCACTCAGCATGGTGCTGGTATCATGTGGGTCATCTCAGAAGAGCTAAGGGGGGTGCCAGTTGTGTACCTGCACATACTTTCTGTGTCTGAACCATTTTATTTCTGAACAGACTGGGAAAGCAGGGAGGATGGCTGGTGGGAGTGGTGGAAATGTGAAGAGCCTTATTCTGCTGTTTAACCATAAGCTGCTGTGAAAAAGAGAGCTTCACACTTCAGAAAATGTTGTGAATGCTTCACATGGTACTGGGGCCTCCTTCCTGGTGACAAAACCTCTCAGACTGCACGTACTACCTAGTTCCTTGGTTCCTTCCAATTGCTTATCTGAAGCTGTTATCATATATTAGAGCTATAACCATGCTTTCCCTGACATGCACCAACATTTAAAGTAGTGTATGGCAGAGAATTTTTTTTCACCATAAAAAGTGTGCCTCATTTAAAATAAATGTCTTGGGAATCGCATGACATGACAATAATTCTAAATTTTACTAAAGCTTTTTACACACACATGACTTTGGCAGGCTGCCTTCCAGTGAGAGCAAGTTACATATGTACCAGCTCTAATGGCCCATACAGGATATTAAAAACACATAAAGAATAATTTGATAATTTTCCTTAGGTAAAGTATGAGAATTTTCATCTCAGTTTCCTCCGGAGATTCTAATACCAAAGGACAGATTGTTTCTTGTCAGTGTTTCAAACTGATCTCTATTTGCAAACACAGCAAGTGATGCCAAATGCAGTTCAGAACGCAAATCAAACAACTATTTATTATGCACTGTTTTGAATTGCATATGCAGGACAGAGAGGCAAGTAATGAAAAAAAAATCATGCTTGCACATCACACAAGCCATTTCCATAATATACATGAATACTGTATATAAATGCAAAGAAATAAAACTATTCCAATAAAATAATGAGTGCCTTATGAGTTAAATATATTCAAAATGCTACACACTGGGATTTAACAGAACTTGATATACAATGTAGACCAAAATACAAATGCAGTAGTTATACAAAGAATAGAAAAAGAGAGGGAAATGATAAATAATTTATTGAATGAAAGCAGAAAATAGAAAATGAGAAAAAACAGGTTAGCTTGTAACCAATGATAATAAGCCCACTTATTCATTGGAGGCAGGTCCAATCTGATTCTATTCGAGTCCCAGCCGAGCACTCAGAGCAGCAATTAATGCAGCTGTCGGTGTGGCTGTAGTTGTCTGAATGTTCCTGTCCATTTTGGTTTTGTCTTGAAGCAAACAAGATTAAAAATTACTGGAACAATTACTTGACCTGTTTCTAAGATGATCACAACACCAGCTAAAATGTCAAAGGGAAAAATCCCTGTTTTCAGTGCCATGCTACAGACATTTGAGTACCATGGGTGGTTCCTGACAGGCAAATGCACAGAGCAGTGCATGCCAGAATAATGAATGGCGGAAAGGGACAGGCATCACCAGGGTATGGCAGCCAGCTAAGGTTGGAGCTCTCTTAGATTAGACTGGAGAGGAGAAGAGAAAATATTCTGTTCTCTACAAAGACCTCACCCATAGCTGGTTAGCAGGTATTTCTTTAATTAAAAAAATAAACAAAACCTCCCTTCCCCCTGCCAACTATTTTAACCAGGACTGGCCCTTATTGCAACAGATAGGTGCTGGGCCTGGCCAGGTGCAAGAACAAAACCCCTCACAGAAGAAAAAAATAAAAGACATTAAAAAAAAGGACTACTTTGAAATTTAGAATTTCAAGGGATTAACTTCAGTAGTTTACTGTTGATCAGTATCTTATTTTAAAACATCATTCTTGCATTTTTTCGAGGTTTGTTGAATTTGTTTATTGTCACTACTTTAAGTGATTGTGAGCTGGCAGTGAGTTAAAATAAGTCCCTACTTAGGCAGCTTATCCCTCTTGTTATATATTAATCTTAGTGCATATGGGATTATAACAAAATGCAAAGAAAAAAAAAATCCAACTTGAGTAGCTATATGTTTCTGGATTAAATCACAATAAGAGAAAATGGCTTAGAATTCCAACTGAGCTGTGCTAAAGCAAAAGACAGCGAGCTCTGGATACAGGAACACTTGCATATTTTTCTTCACACAGTTATATGTGAAAAGATAAGATTTCTCCATAAAACTGTGAAATAGAGCACTTAAAAAGTCCATTTGAAAAGACTCCTCCAGGAGGCTGAGGCAACTCTGGCATCTGTTCAAACAGGTAACTCTGCCAATAAGTGACACGCTTTTGTCATCCCATTGAACCCGGACAAGGAGGGCCCTTGACTGCCCAAACACAAATAAAACTACCCATTGCCCTTACAGCATGTGGCAGCTGCATGACATGTCCCTTAGAGACGCAGTCATTTCACCTTTAGCCAAGGCAATAACTAGACCTGCAAGTTTTATCACTTCATCAGAACCCCAGTGGACTGTAAATGATTTGATAAGCTCTGGTTTGAAAGAGAGGACTCCTGATGAAATCTAAGGTATCCACTGAAGGAAAGAGCGAGTTTCGCTTCTTTGGAATTAGAGATATGTAAAAATAATGTAAGAAAAAATATGTTTATCTGCTAATATGTTTTATGATTTCTTAATGACAGAGTTTCTATTCTATGTTGTGAATAATTACTGTTTCAAGTGAATTTCTTCTCTCTTTCAAATTAAATTGCTGGGTAGCTACTTGTAAACAAAGCAAAAATGAAACAAGAATGTATATCCTAGAACTGCCCACCCTGCAATTAGCTGTGCTAAGATACAGATACAAGAGCAATCTAAATTCAAGTGTCATCTTGACATGAAGGCTTGATTGTTGTTATTGCCAGGATATGTTTGAAAAAAATCATAAAATATGCCCGCATTTATAGGCTTTGTTGTTACACATCCCAGTTTTAACTTCTCAAAGCATTTTTTTGAGGTCTTTGCAAATATTTCATTGTAGGCTGACAGTCAAGCATACTTGATTTCCACATAACAACTCTAAAGCCAAGCACACAGAAAGAAAAATTGTTTATTTGTCTATGTTCTACTTATCTAGTCTGCCCTACAATACTTTCAAAACTACTCATCTACAATTATACTGCTCAGTTCCTGAATGTGACCTTTGAGTCATCTTTATTTTTATTTACAATTGATGGTCCAAAAACTGCATCCTATTTTATCATTAAATATACACCTATTTTTTAAAAGTTAAGTTGCTTCTATCTTGAATCATTAAACTAATAAATGAGTTAAACTGGAACGACAAACTAAACCCTATGGAATGAAACTTAAATATTTTCAAATACAAGACATACTTCTTAGAACTGATAACACTTAAGAAGTAATTTGATTTCTAAAAACTAGAAAGAGAATTCTAACAATGTTCTACTGCTTCAGAATAGTGAAAATCAACTCATTTAAACACTTCACACAGGCCATGTTGTTTTCCTCCCTAAAATAATCTACAAGGAAAAACCTATATTTAAAGTGACTGTTATCTTTAGATTTCAAACTTCATCCACAAAATTAATTCTATAGTGTTTAAAATTTGAGTCTCACTGTTGCAATATGTTCCACATGTGAACTAGCATGAAAACCAGTCCTGAACTTCCCCTTTTTAAAATTAAATTATGTGGTAACTTTGGCAAGTCTTTTCCCATTTTTGATACTGACTCTTGAAAACCAAATTCTACCAATACAATAAATCATTATCAGAAGCTTTTTTCACACTTTAGCTCATTCTCTCAGAACATGATTAATTGTTCAGTTACTTTTCAATACCTCTTCCAACCATTTAGAATACTTATTTCTATATCACAACCACATGCAGTTAACATCTCTTGATTTCTACTTGATTGTGGCTTAATGAGAAAAATTCAAGACTTCAATCTTTGCCTTAAGTTATTTTAGTTCCAAGGTTCAAGTGATCATGTTTACTCTCATAACAATAATCCTTTCATGTGACAAAGGAGTTTAACAACTTTAATAAAAAAGGTAAGACCAGCGATGACTTGAAAGGAGTTCAGCTCTTTTGAGGCAACATTAATGGCAGCATTCCCTGTACACTAAATGTCTCGCTACTTGAAGGGAAGAGTAACACTAGAAACCAAGCCAAGACAACCAGACTGAGATAGAATTTTTAGATAAAAAGTGCAATATACTGGAAAGAGTTTATGATTTAGTCAAATGAAAACAATAAAGTAAAGAAACATGCTTAAGATTTGGCAAAATGGCAAAATGAAAACATTAAGAGCAATTAATAGGCATTATCCCATTTTACTACAAGAAGTTTTAGCAAAGACAGGTTAGAGCAAATTAAAAAGGAAAAAAAGAGTTCCACTTTCAAAATCTGAAGTTTTTTCAAAATACTTTGGTTCAGTTCTGAATTAAAATAAGGGTTTAAACTATATCATGAAAGTATGACTCAAATAGAAATACTGGTGCACACTAGTCAACTCAGAAAAACCATTTAAGACACCTACAGCCGCCACTCATCCCGTTATTCCTAGATGTCTTCTTCACTCTCCAGATGAAATTTTAACAGTGAGAATTCATGTTTTGTTTATTTGGTTAATATTTACCAGGAAGTCATAGAATCCTAGAGTGGCTTGAGTTGGAAAGGGCATTACAAGTGATCTCATTCCAACCCCCTGCCATGGGCAGCAGCCTTCCACTAGCCCAGGTTGCTCAGGGCCCCATCCAGCCTGGCTTTGAACACTGAGGCTCTTAAGTTGCATGTGGGTGTTAATGAGAGAGTGCCCTTCCACAGAGCCCAACTCATCTAAGCACAAACTCCAAGGAAATGCTGGGCTGGAGGGGAAGCAAGAACGGGAAAGGCAGGGCAGGAGGGTAGTGCTGCACTCAATAGCAGGTACTGGTTAGGGAGATAAGAAAGCAAGCCCAGGAACTACCACAGAGTTCTTTCTCTTAGTAAGAAAAAACTCACCTCTTTGGTTTGATCTCACAGCTCTGCTGCTTGCTAATACCCTTTCCCTTTTCCCTTTCTCCAAGGCTCAAGACCAGTTCTCCAGCTCCTGCGAGCCCCCAACCCTTGGCTGCAATGCTGCAGGTCCCAAAGTACCAACAACATGCAAGCCCCACACATTTAGAGGCAATTTGCATACCAGCTCCCCTGGAGCAGGGATTGCCATATTCAGGTAGGGGGAGATGAGCAGGATGGGGACAGGAGCTCTGGGTTTGCACCAGATGGAGACCTCTGGAGCCACTGTGGGCCAAGCTCACCCAGGTGGCCACAACCAAACACCCTCACTCAGGTGCAGAGCACACACACAGGAGCTGTCAACATCAAAGCCACCTTAGCTCTCCCTACCAAGGACTGCCCTAGACAGCACAGAATAGTTTGGGTTTTAGGGGACCGTAAAGATCCCCTAGTTCCAACCTCCCTGGGCAGGGGCACCTTCCTCCCCCTTGCCTTTGTGTGCACCGCCCAGCACAGCACACTTCCCACCTTGGAAACTGCTCCTCTGAACAGATACCTGGCAGGAGATCCTGGTGGGATCCAAGGGACATCAAAGTTCATGTCCTCTCTTTGCACAATTGAGGCCCAAAGTTTTGACATTTTAAGGAGCTACACTGCCAGGCTGTGCATATGTTTGTGCACACACAGCAACCTGTGTTATAACCATCTCCCGTTTTCTCCCTCATCCTATGAAAATAAAAAGGCTCATACAAAATTTCTGTTTCTTAGAAATAGCCTTTAAAAATTTCTTGACTCGTACTCATCCAAAGAAGTAAAGCATAATAGAAAAATCAGTTACAGAGCCCCAGTCTTCTGATTCCTACTATAAAGATCTTTAGTGCAGTAAATCTTTTTGCCCACATGTGGTATTAGAAAACACTGCTGTATTTACTACCTTCAAAGGGCATTATGAAAACAATGTATCATTCAAATCATGCATATGGAGAAAATCAGCTAATTATCCTTCTAGGGAAACATAAAAGGTGAAAATGCTTAATAATTTGATTATTCAGCCATTATAAAAGAAAGGTCAAAACCAAAACAAGGCATGCAGGTCAATGCTATTTGGACTTTATTTTTTGATAGATCTATATTTGATCTGTGTTCTCCTGGTAGCGAGGTGTTGCACTGAAGGTGTCAGTGCTGATCAGCTTCCAATCATTAATGGCACTTATTGAAATAGCATCCTGCCAGGAATGGGATTTTCTGCATTTGCTAGAGTTTGATTTACAGGAAAAAAAATTGAAACTATAAATGAGCCTTGACTGTGGAATAAGCATCCAAGAAAAAAAAATATTTTTTTGTGTAATGCAATAAGTAAGCATTTTACGAGGTGTTTATTGCATACTTACTGTCTCTGGCAAAAATAGAATTCCCATGCAAATATGCTAATAGCATGCTCAAGTAATATCAAAAAAGCTTTTCCCTAAAAACTGTTAGGCATAGCTCGAAAGCTTAAATAGCATGGACCTAAGTTGTCAGTTATTTTGGAAGTCCTATAGGGATGAAGAAGCAGCAATAGAATAAATCCATACAGAAATATTTAAAGTAATTAAAATAAAGAGAAAAAGAGACAAAATTTTTAAAGCATTCTTTTAGTTGCTGTTTCAAGACTCTGCAGAGAAGAAAATATTTGCTCAGTGAATAGTCTAGCACTGCTTTATAAAACTTTTCAAGGTTATTGAAATAATCTATGGCCATATACGATTCAAGCAATGCACACCAAATCTGTTTTTAAAGCTGCTGAGTGAGCCCCACTGTGTCAGTAGTGGAATGTGTCCACTCATCCTGCCTCTGTCATCTTGGAGGAAGCCTGAGAACAAATATTCCTCTGGAGGGAGCCCCTCAGGACTCAGGAAGATCCAGGCTGCAACTTTTTTTTCCTCTTACAGCAATATGCAAACAGCAGGAGAGTTTATATGATGCTCTCTTTATGGAAATGTGACGGATGACAGAGAAAGTTTGACAGTCCCATGTATAGCTCTCTGCATTTCTATTTCCTCTTATGTATATGATGTGAAATATATAAATCACTACTATTTAAGTAACTTCCCAATGACTTGCATATTTAAATTTCAAGATTTCTACACAGCACCTTTTTAACCATTGGGAATATTTTACAGAAAAAGCAAACATCTCCCCATACTCCCCTCAACCACAAATATAATATATTTTTGCTAATAATTTTCTCTAGGTGAAGAGCATTTCCAGTTACAAAGGAATTCAGGCAACGATAGTTGCTTAGTGGATTGGTGGCTATGTTATGTACACAGCATAAGACATATTAAAGACATAATAAAGCACCCCATTTAGAAAGTCTTTGAATACATCAATGACAATGAGGAAAAGAGAAACACATCATTATCAGATTAATGAAGTAACTTTATAACATTGCATTGAAGTTTTTTTTTTCCCCAGTCTAAATCTGAGTTTATGAAAGAGGAATTGGTCCCATTTTGAAAATGGTTTGTCTGGTAATGTAGACAAAATTGGATTGCAGGTGCACTAACTAAATGTTTTCTATGCTTAAAACAAAAGACAATTGCCTTGATATTCCCTTATTATCATTACTGCAAATTCTAAACTATTTAAGTTTTGCTCAGGGAGAAAGAGGGCAGAGGACTCTTACGTACAAGGGCTTCCAGAAAAGTGCCAGTTAAATACAGTTCAGTTTTATCAGAGAAAAATACTGGAAGAGTACTGACCATTTTTACATACCTATATCTTTTTAAAATAAAAGGGATCCATGCTGCAGCACAGTTTCAACAAGTACCATGAAACAAAATTCCCAAACATTATAAATGCTTAACATGTTATTCCATCCTCATTAGTAGCACACTAGGAAAAAAAAAAATAAAAAATAGAAGCAGCAAACAATCAGCCGTTGTTTAAGAGCCTAATATGGTATGAGGAAAAAATAATGCAGCACAGCAACAAGTTCACTGGAGTGCTCCCTTAACACAGACATACCAGATGTACAGCTGTTTATCTTGGGAAGAAAAACAATCAAAAGAGGACATAAAGACTTTTGAAAGGATCTTCTCCCCGGTATTTAATAATATGCAAAATATTGAAGAATTCTCGCATGAAATCGGGAATGGCAATAGGTCGTTTTTCATGGTATTTTAAAAAGCGAAGTAGACACACAACAGGATGCCAGCAGGCAGCTTGCATGAGACATAAGGCTTTATATTCCCACTAGGAACGTACCTTCTCTGCTTTTGCTTTCCTGGCGTTATGCACAAACCTGCGTCCCAGCTTCTTGGCATACCAGATAGAGGCAAACATTGTAGTGATGAAGATTTCAGTCTGAATATGCAGCACACACACAGAAAAAAAAAAAAAAAACAACTTCCCCCACAACTGAGATACAGATCTAATGCTGGTTAAGGTCTTAACTATGCTGTTGCTTTGTCAAGTCCTCTCATGCTGCCTTCTGAAAAAAAACAAACCACCCAGTGTGGCCAGTCTGCAGGTGTATTTACATACTGCCAGCAGGAAGTCCAGGGTGAGGCATCTTTGTATCCAGCTCACATCCAGTCTGCTAAGTGCCTGTCTGCAGTTCTTTAGCACTGTCACCACAAACTACATATGTGTCAGTATGAAAGGGAGCTGCAGTAAACTACTGTAGCAGACAGCTCACCTCCTCTTCTCCTGTTCTGAAATTTAACTCCTTGGTTCTCTTCGATTTGGCAGTATGCAACAGAAGCAGCAGCAGTTCAAAAATGAGATACACAGCACTGCAGGAAAGCAAAGGGGTACAAAAGTGCCAAAAATAGAAACGTGTGTTAACTGTTGAGGTGAAAGAACAGGTGTTCCACGTGTCTCAGGGCAATTAAAATATGAAAGGAAAATTGATTTTACTTTGTTCTTGTAGTCTGGGGGTCTATTCAGAGATATTTTTGCTACCTAGTTTCAGTTCACAACAGACAGGCATCAGAGCTGCTCAGTTCACTTGCTGATGTCACACTTGCTCTGCCAAAGGATTTAAGACTCAATCAAGGGCTTCTGTTTTTCTTTGATATTGCCTTCATGAAACAGAAACTGATAGATTTTTTTTTTCCAAATTCCAAACTTCTGCCCTACCTAAGCATGCTTTTCCCTCTTCCTTTAATTGCAAACTACTCTGCATTAGGAGTTGGGAAGTGCCTTCGAACACCTATTTTTGCAGCAAAACAGCAATGCACTATTTTTCTTTTGTCATACACTTCAGCTTTAACCCCTGCACCTCTCTTCAGTTATAATGGCTAAATAATAAGCAGAAACATACTCTTCTGGCTCCAGACATATGACAAACCAGATGTTCCCCCCAGTCAGATGCAGTATCAAGGCTGTAAATCACAGGGCTTACAGTTACAGTGTTGTATTTGACAGCACTTATAAAACAAGTCCTGCCCAATGCCCCCCCCCGTCCACAAGTGTGGATACACCAACATGAAGGAGAACCCCTGCTGTCCTGTGTGCAGCGCTGGATTTGGAATAAACACATGCAGGAATAATTTCTACTCTGCCATTCTATGGTAAAGAGCAACCCAAAATTAACGGATGCATGGCAAAGGAAATACAGGCAGAGCAATTTAGTATAGGACTCTTGGGGCCAAAGAAACACCTTTTCTGCCCCAGGATTTTCAGAGAATGGCTAAAACTATTTTCTCCAGAGTACAGGAAATCAAAAGGGAAAATATTCCACTCCCACTTATAACTTAGAGAGAACATCCAAGTTACTGTACCTGGATGGCATTGCTCAAGCTTTGAGCCTAAAGGCACATACTGCTCAATTCTGTTAAGATTATAGGGAGTTCAAAGAAATCTCCAACACATTTTAAAATGGAAAGTTGGTTAACTAAATTGAAATTCTTAGATAGTGAGGGCTCTTTTCAAGGTAACTCCAAGGTGCATGATTGATTTTTGCTTGACATCTAAAACCTTCTGACAAAATATTTGGTAACTGGTGGTATTTCTGGGCAGAGAATAGTTACTAACTACTTCCTATTCAAATATTTGATTAATCCTAGAGGCCAGAAAGTTTTAAGACCACAAGATAGAGTAAATTCATGTCTCATCTAGAATATATGATTGCTGAATATACAGAAAAGCTGTCTTTCCATAACACCCCTTTAGCTCTCTGAAATCTAGGCTGATAGTAAGATAGACTCTCCAAGGTGAGAAAACCTTTATTATGCCATGTAGCAGCCTCTCACCATTATCCCTATTTGTGGGATGACGTCATAAAACAGAGGGAAGGGTAGACAAGAGAAGGAAAAAAGATGGTCTGAAAAATTCAGGAAGAAATCAGAGACCCTGTCTCTAGCTGCAATACCATTGTAAGGAAGCATGGATAGAAAAAAAAAAAAAAAAAAAGTGCAGAAAAGGAGAAGCAACATCATTACACAGCTGAACCAACACTGTAAGTGTTAAAGGAACAGGAAAAAAAAATCTTACATAGTATATGCATAAACAGTAGAACACTTCTCCCACTCTGCTCTCATGCTTTTATGAAGAGAATAAGCATAATTTGAAATCATTGCACTACACCCAAAAAAGGGTACAGTCTCCCAAACAACCATTTATATAGTCTTATGTATATTCAGAAGCTGAGAAAATCGAAGGAAATACTCATTAAACAATAAAACTTCCTTTTTATGACTTTTATCATCAACATTAGCAGCTTTACTGAACTATTTATTCAGGAAAAATAGGGAGTAATAAAAAGCCACAATTCATCCCACTTAAAGGGAAAAAAAAATAGAATACATTGTTCATTTAAGAAATAATGACAAAGCAATAGGGAGGTAATTTTCTCCACCCACTGAAAATGTTAGATCAGGAAGAATAAATCTTGCCAAATACCTAATCCTGATTCTAATCAGAAATACAGTTTAACTGTTTGCATGCATTTGCAGATCTATTGAAACCCTCAAGTACAGCACTGGCCAGACTGCAAGCCATTTCCTTGCAGCTCCATCAGGCAGCAGTCTGCCATACATTGCCAATAGCAGGTTTATTAGGGCTGTACTGGTACCGAGGGAGTTTATGATTATGAATATTTTACTGTAACCATAACGAAGCCTGCATTTTACAGAAGTGCTACAAGCTGAGCTGCTTTATAAGAATTGGAACTCCCAGCTGCCGTCTCCTCACAGGAGTAATACGTACTTCAGCTTGCTCACTGAAGTGCTACATTACAAGGACAGAGAGACGCATGCCATTGAGCAGCAATATTATCACAGACAGGAGATAATCAGTTAAGAGCCGATTTTACAAGGAGCTTCTTGCTGCAAATGAGTGGGTGGTTTTTGGTAAACCAATACGCATCCAAACCATACAATAAATGTCATTCTTCTGCCTCTATCAGAAGAGTTGGTCTTACCACCAGTGGGCACACGGGTAGAAGCACAGAGAGGTTACGCCGTTGAGTTGTATTATTTTTATGACATGGCTCCCCAACATCGCAAGCACCGGCAGTTGATGCTGGGTACCAAAACAGATGGCTGCTTCAAACACCTTGCCAACTGTTTGTATGCACTGAGTATCACCAGTACTTCTGACAGTTTGCCTCCTTTTTCAATTTTAGCAGTGCTGCTTTACTTAAGCAGCACTCGGGAAGAAGCCTGGCTTTGCTTTCGACAGAGCATTAATTTTCCCTTGTTAAGGGATAACTTCTCACAGAACACACGTGGGGTGTCGACCTCCCCTTCACACACCTGTGGTGAAGATAGATGTTAGCTGTGCATTCTGGTTCTCTCCAACCTCTATCTGAGTATATACACACAGTAGTCATAAAACGTGATGACAGGGCCATTTAAAATACAAATACACTTCAGTCATAAATAATGCCTTCCTTGTAGGAATGGGAAGATGGATGGAAAGATTAGTATTCAGAGTCTGCAGAACTGTTTCCAATGAAATGGGCAGGAGATGGAACAAGTTAAGAATGAAATACTTAAGATATAAAACAATCACTTTACTTCAAGGTTTATTTGTTAACATTCCACAGCTGTGGGTACAGGAACAGAGCTGCAGCTGAGAATGTAAGGTAGCTAGCTTTGTTTTTATTAGCACAAGGCATCAACAGATATTGATTTGGCTGACTGTACAAGCAACCATTTCCCATCCCCAGCACAACTAATTATCTTACACAGCTACATGATGCCAAGACATACTCTTTAATGACCAGAATACGAGGAAGGACAGGAATCTAAATGTCTGCTATTCAGTCCAGAAGATATAAATTGTAGGCACTCAGACCTCACAATTCTTTAAGTAGATGGAAGACTCAAGGTTTTGTAAGGACCTGATTTTTCATTCTTCCCTCTAAAACAATGGCAAATAGATTAACGTTCTTCCTCCTAATGCAACAAAGAATATTTTTATAGAAAACCCATTGGCACTCTTACAAAAGTAAGAGTCAGCACCACGAAAACACATTCAGATTTCTCTTTTGGCCAGGGCAGAATACAGTCTGTAACAAATACAATAGAGGTGAAGGATTAACATAGAATAGAATCACAGAATCACTGAGGTTGGAATGATTACTGAGTCCAACCATGTTCATAAGCACCACATCTACACATGTTGGAAATGCCTCAGGAACGGTGACTCAACCAGTTCCCTGGACAGCCTGTTCTGATGCTTGACAAGGCTTTCCATGAGGAATTTTTTCCTAGTATTCAACTAAATCTCCCCTGATGGAACTTGAGGCCATTTTCTCTTGTCCTATTGCTTTTTACCTGGGAGAAGAGACCAACCCCCTCTTCACTTCACTGAAAGTCTCCTTTCAGGCATTTATAGAGAGGAATAAGGTCCCTCTGATCCTCCTTTTCTCCAGGATAAACACCCCCAACTCCCTCAGCCACTCCTCATCAGACTTGTGCTCCAGACCCTTCCCCAGCTCCGCTGCCCTTCTCTGGACACGCTCCAGCCCCTCAATGTCTTTCTTGCAGGGAGGGGCCCAGAACTGAGCACAGGACTCAAGGTTCTGTCCCACCACTGTAGGGTATGTAAATTTCTAGTTATGGTATTTCCTACCAGTTATGATGTTTCATAACATTTTTTTTCTATAATAAAAATTTTAAAATTCCACCTCTTGGTGCTGAGTTTTAAAGATGAAATTTGAGTTGCTTAAAAGCTAAATGCTTCCTTGGAACATCTAGAGTCAATGGCAAGAATATAGTGCAACGATTCTGAGAACAGTCACTTATCCTGACAAAGAAATGTTGCACAGAAGGGAACAGGGGAAAGAAAAAAAAAAAAAAGAAGCAGAAGATGAAGAAAGAGATGGGATAAAAATGGAAAAAAAAAAAAAGTGAAAATGAAGTGCTGCATATTAAGGATGACAGAGGTTCATACTCTTCTCTTCCAATTTAAATTTTTTTACTCCCTTAATATTTCTTGTGCCAAATCATTTCTCTTTAGAAATTATGCTTTCAGAAACTTAGATGTGACATTACAAGTTTGCCCCAGGTCTAATTTCCCCTAAAAACAGAAGATACTGCATGCAGACATCTCCTCTGTCACCTTTCCTGATGCACAGCAGAGCTGTCTTCTAGCAGAGGGCATGAAGAATTTCATATACAATGTCACAAGACTTCAAAGCAGTAAAAAAATAAAATCCAAGCGTTTTTTTTCCTCTGGACCTCCTTTAAGTGCAAGGCCACGAATTTTCTGTGCCTGCACTCTGCCATGCAATTATCACTGCTATTATTCTGCTCTTCTATTATTTGATGGAGTAGATGGCAGTCAACTTGCTACCTGTGGTGCAGCAGGTCAAGAGAAGAGAGGATGAGGAGGTGTGCTACAAAATTGCTTGAAACAGACCTTTAGCTGTGGAAGGACGGGAAATGGAAATAAAATAAGTGCTACGCTAGACACTGAGACTCAGCACATCCCTTTACACAGGAATGTATTCTAGCACTTTACAGCATAATGGCGTAACAGACTCTGTTTTAAATCTAGGCAGTTCTTCTTCCTCTTATTTGTTAAGTCTTGGAATGGAAAAAAAAAAAAAACAACCCTAATTACAGCACTTAATTCTGATTTTAAAAATTGATTTTCAACTCTAGTTTCTGCTGGTGCATAGGAAACGCCAGTGAGTCACAGAAGTAATACAACAACCATTAGCAGCCTTAAAAAAAAAAGAAACAAAAATTTGAAAAATGCCGGTTTATTCCCTATTTGTTCCTGGTTCAGCACAAATTGCTTTCTGCCTCACCTTTCTAATAGAAATTTTTAAATTTCTTCCTGCTGTGTTAAGAAATCACGACGAAAATGGTGTATAGAATCCTCTGAAGTGCCATTACGCTGCTCAGACTTGTATCAAATCAAAGCACTGTGTATGTAGCACAGTTATACATTTGCATGGCAAGTACTCCCACGGGAAATAATATAAACTACAAAATTTATCCTTGGGGAGAGAAAAAAAGGAGGAACCACAGACTGCAAGCAGTGCTTATGTGTGTCACCAGTGCATCTTGCAAGGCACTTGCCAAATATAATCCTGAGCAAAACTGAATGCAGTGTGGAAACACTTGTATTACAGCTCTGTGTGTGTGCCTCCCATCCTGCAGCATTTATGTACATTTGTTTTCTCGTGATTTATGCATAACCCTGTATGATGGTGGACTCATCTCTGTTGTGGGCGGGGAGGAATAAGGGCACCAAGTGACTTGGTAACCAGCACACAGGAAACTGGAGGATCTGCACGCTCACTGCAGCCCAAAATCTCTGACCCAGGGTGTGGCCACATGGCTTGCCATGACCAAAGCCAGGCAGATGTGGCATCCACTCTCACCCAGTCCTATGCCAGCCACAGCTCTCCTGTGGAGATCCAGTCAGAAGTGGGAGGGCTGGAAATGTCCATACACCCACCCACAAGGGGCACTGACGTACATAATTTCCATATCATCTCTTTATTGGGAACAGCAAGCCAGGCAGCCTATAAAGAGTTGTTCATCTCACTGCTAGACACCAAAGAACCCCAAAAAACAGTTGAAGGAACAAGCATGGGAATATATATCATCCCATCTTAAACATTATTTTATTCCTGGCTGATGACAAGCTGTCTTTCCTTTCAAAGGCATCCTTAAATCTCACTTTCGCTTTATCAGCCCCAAGAGCAAAATTAAAAAGTCAGTTTAAGCAGAAACACTGCAAGTTATAGGCACTGAACCAGCGAATCACACTGGCTGCTTTGACCCAGCATTATTTAAGGGTTCAAGGTGAATGTACCTAGCCTTTGCCATTGTCCAAGCTCTCCAGAAAACCCTCATGCACAAGAAGCCGGGTTACGCTGAATTATGAAGCATTAAGGAATCACAAGTGATGAGATCTAACAGGATAGCTATGATCTCATGCCAGCATCTCCCTGCAGGCAGACACACGTGTACCTGTGTGGGTTGAGCCCACTCAGCAGCACGTTCCTGAGCAGCAGCAGAGTCCATGCAGCTCATGCACACCATTCTCTGTCATCTCACAGGCTGGGTTGCCTTCAGTCCCTCTCCCAGCCTCTGCCCACTCCCAGCTGGGACTGCCTCCAGCCATATTCTGCTGTTGCGTGGAGCGCTCCAGCTGAGCAGCCCCTCCCCTCCAGGAGCTCCTGACTGGCTTTTTAATGCTTCTTAGAGAAGAACCCACACGTGGACAACAAATGCAACAAATAGTGGCTTCTGCCAGTTTTTATTCCAGTTCTTGCTCCTTATCCCTGTCCTCAGCTTTTCTAGGCTGCTATCCCTCACAGCTCCTGGGAAAAGGTCCTACAGTTCAAGAGTTCAGTATCTCCTGGGAAGTTAAATCACTTCAGAGCCAAGTTTTTAAGAACACTTTAGATGCTGGACACAGGTTTAACAAAGCAATGCTTTCCTGCTAAAATGCAAAAGAGAAGAAATATGAAGGAAAAGGACGTAGTTGATTTCTACAAATATAAGATGTTCTACTACTAAGTTCCTTGCTTTTGGAACTGACTCACCACATTTCTGTTGCCCAAGCAAAGCAGAGAGGAGAGTCCAAACCACGGCAGACCAAGAACCAGGTTTTCTCCCTAAGTTCTGTTAAAATTCTTCTGCATGAGATTATTTACTCTTAGCAAACTAGCTGTTCACTCTTAAAATTAAAAGAATAATGCTGTACCACACTGGGACAGTCTAAAAATAGAAGTATTAAAAATGTGAATTATTGTGAGAGAAGACATTGTAGAAAGAAGAACATCTACCCCCTCACTGGTTGATAGAGAATCATACAGAATTCTGTTGAAAGGTCTGTGAGAGTCCACATCAAACTTGATTACAAAAATGCTTCTCTGCAATGTGACACATGAAAAGGTCCATTTCAGCAATGTCATAAAGGATGGTATTATATCCATTTTGATCAAAACACAAAGGAACTATAAGGAAATATGAAGTTAAGGACAAGGAGGTATTCTTAAATCAATGAGATGTTCAGAAGCAATAAAAAAAAAAAGATATACAGCAAACATTAATGAAGAATTACCAGCCTAACCTATTTCAGTTAATTAATTCTATGTGGAAAAAAAGATAAGGGAAAATGAGTCACATGAGATTTTCTTAATCAATTCCACTTGAGTGCAAAGCCCAGTTGACAGGACAAAGATGGTGGTGGAGGGAAATTTTTCATCGTAGAGGATTCTTGCACTTTAGAAACCAGGGGAAGAATTGAGGCTGCATACAGCTAGTGAGATATACTATGAAAAGAGATGGACTAGAGCCCATTAAAATAAAAAAAATATTAAAAAAAAGGTGATAGGTTTTTAGGACAAGAATAAAAAATAGCTTCTTTCCAAACACTTTGAAGTTTTTAAATTTAATCTGAGTGTTTCAAGAAAACAGAAACTTTTTGAGATCTCTAACCAGTAGAAAATTGAGAAAGTGTTCCTTGAAATTGTCAAAATATTTATCTTTCATTTTCATCAAAAAATCAGAACATTTCAGCCTTCTCCAGGGCTGTCAATACTGCTGTCTAAATTACATTTACATTTAACTTTCCTTTGGGATCCCAGTCAACAGATATTTTTAAAATTTCAGTTCAGAGCAATTCACTGAAAATGCTTTTATTTGATTCATACATCTAGCAGCCTCAAAGATGTGCCAAATCAAAGATCAAAGATTCTTCCACACGCTTCTGCAAATTGAATTTTGCCAAGCCAGGTACATTGGCTGTCTTCTCACATGTCAGAAGGCACCACAAAGATGCTAGAATGAACTCATGTGAACTTATGGAAAAGACTTTTGTAAGGAGACAAAGTACCACAAAAGCTAGGAACTCCCTGCTTCTCATTGTTCAAGCATCCTAGAAAGCACCACATTTCATGCCTAGACCTCCCAGAAGTAAAACCAAAGCTGAATGAAGGTCTGTTTCTCTACCACTCCCCCCAGCTAAATGCAGAAAAGATTTAATATACACAGACTTGCACAACACGTCTCTGCCCAGCACCAGAAGCATCTCCAAGGACTCCAGTTATTTTTCTATGGCTCTCGGGGAACCAGTTCTACATTAAACTGAACCAAAAGCTCTAAAATGCTTTCTGTTTCCAGGCAAGAGACTTAACTAATGAACAACGTGCCAAAATCCCATTCCCAGCATTGGAGAGGAGCTCTCATTTAAGAGAAACAGTCTGTTCCCTCCACTTTCTTCCCTTTTGCCATTCAAAGTCTTGAAAGGTTCAGTGAAGGTAAAAGTCATAAAAGGGCACAGACTTCTGAGCAGTGCCTTATCCTAGAGGGCTCAGGCTCACAGCCAGCCCCATGTGCAGTGCATGCTGAGGGGACTGCTCCCAGCTGCCTGCCTGCCTCTAACCTGCCCAGCCCTCCCACACTCATTTTACTCAGTTCAGCACATACCAGTGCCAAAGCTATTATTTCGTTAAAGCGCCCTCTGACATGCCTACTTCCTACTTTCAAGCCTACCCTTTCAAGCACAAAATAGGCATTTATGCTTCTGTAGTTCCTTAAAAATAACGGATTAAGTACTAAGCACTAACTGAGAAGGTTCTCTGCCCACAGTAATGCTGTAGGAAGGAAGACAACAAAAAGATGGCAGATTGCAAATGTGTTACACAAATGTCTGGGTAATTTGATGTGATTTAAAGATGAGATAAACAGGCAGCAAAATCTTTCAGATGGTCTCTGTCTGAAGAGGGCTAAAAGAATACACCTTTTGATTATCTCATCTATTCTGAACAGTAAATCCTCATTAAAGCTCAGGACAGAGCACAACACAAATGTGCTACACGAATGCATTACCTCACTGTAGTTCAGGACAAATATCCACAGCAATACACAGCTGGTCCTACCTATGGGATTTTCATCAGGCCACGTGTGTGGAAGAGCATGCTCATCCTCTGATTCCATGCTCAATGCACGTCCCAAGGAATATATTGTGGATAATTGTTAATGGATATATTACACGTTAAATCTCACACTTCTTTGCCCATGCAAATAGATACAGAATACCAGACAGTCCTTTAGAAGTCACCATTTCAGCTGTTTCTAGGACAGGGCACACAGCCTAGGACTCAGCCTCCGCAGCTGTACATTTAGGAATGTACAATGTGCTTTTCTGGGAAAGATCTGCATTTTCAGTTCCACAAGCACTGAACATGGCACATGAACTGAACAGTGGCAAGGCAAGCTACATTACAAATGCAAATTCAGAGATTGGAAAAGAAATCAATTTCAAGCAATGCTTGAAATATATGTAAACAAAGTCACTTAAGTGAAACTGGCCCAAAATTACAAGAAGGTATTTACCTTTTGGAAGCTCAAGATAAAAATACTGTTTACAAACTCTTACAGAGTTCTGGCCTTCAGAAAGCAAGGTAATTTCCCCCAATGATTTTCTATGCATAGTGTGAGGGAGGCAGTTAAAGATGATATAATATAATCTGAGCTATATTTAAACATCTGGTCCATCTGCTTTATATGCATTGATAGGTCTCTAGTCTAGAGCAATCGATAGAGTGTTATAATGTTATTGAATTTAATTTTTAATAGCTGTTTTTTCATATATGTCCTTCTTAGGCAGGCTTTAAAATCAAGATTGTAAGTAAAATATGATTCTAAAACACTGTCATGTTAAAAATTATTTTTATTTTATTAGGAAGTATATTCCTAATGTAGATTTAGCTTCTGTGAAATCTGTAGTTGATTGATACTATGCCCCATAATTTTCCCGTAACAATTTAGAGAAATAAATAGATACATACACAGGATGGATAAATTTATACTTAGGATAGCCTGAAGGATGTTTAGTTTCAAATGCACCAACCCCTACAATGCCTGAGTTAAATTCTCTTTTCCCACTGATTTAAATGGGAGTTTTGCCAAATGAACAACACTTTTTCATTTGGCTATGGTAGAGCCTCTTCTGCACTGTGGTAGAGTTCTTTTGCTTAAGAGTATTTCAGAATTTTTGAAACTATACAGGAATTTTAAAAAGATTAAATATTCACTTCAGACAGGGGGCCTAACTAGGTTTCCATGTTCCAGATAGAAGTGAATACAAACCCTATAGGTTTAGCCATTTAAAACCTATTGCCATCATCAGCAAATAACCTACAAATAATTCCACAGTTGGAAAGAAAGGTCAAACTACAGATTGCAAAAGTCGTGCACATTTAATTCATCCAACCTCATTTCTTTAAAAAGCATGAAGACTAAGATATTTCAGAAAACTACAAAAAGGTAATATCTCTCAGCTAATTAGGCTTCTTAATACATGTGAAGGTACTTTAGAAGTGTACCATCAGTCAGTGGAAGTAAATATCAACAGCCAAAAAGGCCCCACATTCATTTATGAATACATACTTATTCTGGAACTTAACTCTGATGTAATTTATCCTACACCTAGGGGAGAAGCTAAGCAAGAACTAGCAATTTGTCCTTTAATGGGCTGTAGGCATGGACCATGGTATTAAATAGTCTGAATGACACTGCTTTTTCTATGACAATTCACATGTTTTTTATGAATAAATAATTTCCTGCTTCTGTGTTGGGATATACATTAGTATCATTTTCAAAAATCCCAAATTTTAATCCTCACATGTGACAGAACATTTCTGGAGAGACAACAGAGATTCTAGGTCACATTTTTAATGTGAACTGAAGTACTATATCTATAAGATTTAAAAAGCAAAAATGCAGTTTTGAGCACAACTCTAATTAGACTGGAACTGAGCAGAGCTGCTCAGCTGGCTTACCTAACAGCTGGTCCAAATCTCTTAGGGAGGAGCATATTTTTACAAAATATTTTATGAGGCCACACGCTGAGAACTATAGGATTTTATTACTGAGGCAGAGAGGTTGATTAATAAATATCAATTTTGCTTTGGGAATCAGAAATGTAAGTGGTTTGTCCATCCAAAAAATTTCAGCAATTTATGGATTTATGATTATTTAAGTGTGTGATTTAGTGATTAAAATTTTGTATAAAATAAATAGCCTCATGTATATCTAGGCCAGAACTTTTATCAACTTCTCAAATTCTTGTATTTGGCAACATTCAGAAGTGAATATACCCAATCTCAGACAAAAAAGACTTGAAGAAAATGAGGGTAAAATAGCTAGGCCAAGATGTAACAGCAATCTGTCTCCAAGATACATTTACAGACAGTCTGGCAAGATAACTAGGGCAATAGGAGTGGAAAGAGAGGCCAAAGCCTGGGGTGTGTCAGATGTGCAGTTTTGAGTCACTTTATTTTCTAAGTTACTGCACAAGATGGATGTCATGACCTCTCGCACAGCATTGCTGAAGAAAGCATTAGCATGAAAAGCTGTCAGGCTGGACAATAACTTCAATCATTTTAGAAAAGCTCAAAAATATTTGAATTTTTCAAGAGGCACACCTTTCTGGAGGCTGTTGGCTCTGTATTCTAGACACAACAGTAATGCTTTGTAGTCTTTGAGAATGATACATAAGCTGGATTTTCCAATTTTAATATATTTTTTAAGGAAATCTGTATCTGGCATTCACTCAAAAAAGGCTTAATGCTGAAAACCAAAGCATTTTCTGTGTACCTACCATGTGAAAAAATAATTGGGATGATAGAAAGTCTTGGCTTGGAAGGGACATTTAAGATCATCCCATTCCAATCCCCTGAAATGGGCAGGGACACCTTCCACTAGAGCAGAGTCCTCGTCCAGCAGTCTCAAGCTACAGTGACTTTATTTTCTTCTCCACCTCTTCAATTATTATTATAATTGCTATTATTTCCACTATTTTTGATGCCCAATATCAAACTTCTGATCAGCCTGAGCTGACAGCTCCTGGCACTGCTATAACAGGGACAACTGTCCCCAGTCACTCACCTTCAATTGCTGTGTTTTTCCTTCTCCTTAGTCCTCTGCTTTTAGGGTCATGGGTAGCACACAATATGGAGCCTTCTTCACATATAGGTTGAAGTGTATTAATTCTCTGTCAAATTCCATGTAAAAAAACCCCTTACTACAGATGTACAGGCTCTCTTGTTTTTGATTACCAATCTAAATTCATCACTGTTCCTCTGTACTTTCTCTTATGTATTTGTTAATTTTTCATTTATAATGTCTTTCTGCTTGATAAAAACTGGACACAGTGTCATTCCTTTCAAACTGCTCCCATAAATCACAGAAGCACAGGATGGTTGGGCTTAGAAGGGACATCTAGTTCCAATGCACCTGCTAAACAGGCTCACCTAGAGCAGGATCATGTCCAGGATGATTTTGAGTATCTCCAGGGAAGCAAACTCCACATCTTTTCTGTGCAGCCTCTTCCAGTGCTTTGTCAGCATCAAAATAAAAAAGCTTTTTTTGTATTCAGATGGAACTTCCTTCATTTCAGTTTGTCTCTATTGCTGGGCACCACTGAAAACAGCCTGGCCTCGTCCTCTTGACACCTGCCCTTGAGATATTCACATGCATTGATGAGATCAATTCTTAATCATCTCTTCTCCAAGTTAAAAAAGCCCAACTCCCTCAGCTTTTCCTAGGAAGAGAGATACTCCAGTCCCCTCATCACCTCCATAACCCTCTGCTGCACCCAGTCCAGCAGTTCCTTGTCTTGTCCTGAGGACCAGCTGGACACAGCACTCCAGGTGCGGCCTCACCAGGGCTGAGTGGAGAGGCAGGATCACCTCATGTGACCTGCTGCCATTGCTCTTCCTAACACACCCCAGGACACCACTGTCCTTCTTGACCCCTAGGACACACTGCCGCTCCTGGACAGACTGTTGTCCCCCAAGTCCTCCCCTCAGAGCTGCTTTCCAGCGGCTAACCTGTACTGCTGCATGATGTTATTCCTCCCCAAGAGCAGCTCTGCACTTGCCTTTGTTGGACTTCATTAGATTCCTCTCCTCCCAACACCTCATTACCTTTATTCTTTGACTCACTCAAGCAAAGACCCCTGACAAGAGCTGAAGAAGGTTATCTGGTGGTTTTTTTTTCTAAATTCTTTTGCCTGTAAAAGAATTTTACACTCTGTAAATATTAAGCAATAATATTTTGTAAAGTAAAAATTAGGCAACTTTTTGAAGTGCAACAAAACATCTACAAACTAAATTGTTAAAGGAAAAAAAAGGTCAATACCATATTCATAATTCATTAAAGATCTGTCACTTTTCAAGCACTTTTAAAGGATCTTATTCTACCTCAGAGGTTTCCAGTTCATGAGAGAATGTTTTATGTCTATGACGCAGGAATCACAGAGTGTCTATCTTCAAAATTTCTTCTCCATGACACAAAGAATGAATCCAAAAAGAATAGATGAGGGGACATTCCTTTGCTTTGATAGTACATTTTATTTATTGACTACATAGAGTATTTTCCTTCCCTCGCCTCAAAACAAAATGCTAGGAATATAGCAGAAAATGTGGGAAGAAATCCTAAACCAGATAGAAATTAAAAATTTAAATAAATTTACACACTTGCTAAAGAAATGTTAATTTTTTTAAATGTTCTGATTATAGAGTTTCTTCCAGTAATATGCCTGGTCAGCTGCTGAATCCCACAGACACATAGATCCAGCACAGTGTAGGAAAAAAAAAGCTAGTTTTACCAGCAGTTTGGCAACACTTCCAAAATAAGAAATGCCAGTTTAATGTGTTATACACGCTACGGGCCTTGCTACAGGCACAATTCTGGATCACTCTCTTCTGTAGAAAATTGTAATTATTTGGGAAGGTCAGTACCTCCTGCAGTGCTGTTCAAGCACTATGGCAGAGCTTACACTCATGGATGGTACTGGGAAAATTGCCATGACGTGAGAGCTGCTACTTCATTTCTGTTGCGCGTTCTGTTTTCACAGAGAGAAGCCAGAATAGCTCCTATTTGGCTCAAATTAGTCTGGGATTCTTTACAGCTATTCAAAACATCTCAGCCTTACATAGTACAGATGGAGTTCTTAAGCTATAGCTGCAAAATAATTTTCAGAAATGTCTGCAAAGCCATTAGCTGTGATAAATTCTACATTTTACTCCTAGACAAGATTCTTTCAGGTGCTGTTTCTCCCTGGAAAATCAAATGGAATTTTGCTTCGAAGCAGTTCAACACCTTCCAGATGCTGCACCCTGCAGAATGGCCTTCCTAATTGCCAGACTGAGACCTGATGTGGACTGCATCATCCCTAAAAATCCATCAGCACCTACAAGCTCCACTTCAAGCTGTCTCCTCCCAGTGCAGAGTTCCTGGGATGTCTGAAAGTGTTTCATCACCGCTCAGATGATCTCGGACTAACCATCACAAAACCAGTAACACATCATGCTTACTTTTTTCTACTGTCATTGGACCTGTGATATCAAGCTTGGACTGAGACACCTCACCTTTAGTCCAAAAACCAGGTAAATCACACCTTGAATTAGCATTTGTAAGCATCCTACAATACTGAGCAGAAAATGCTCTCTTGTGGTCTTTTTCATGAGTTGACAGCCAGGAACATATTCCTTCTGTACAATTAATGATGACAGCTAAAAGTAACACTCAGAACATTTGAATTAATTCTGGTGACATTTAAAGACATCTTAGTATATTTTGCTTGGCTCTTACTTCCAAGAGTTCATCTTTCTGAAAGAATGAGTTGAAAGCATCTGGGTTTGTGCTCCACAGACACAGATGATCAGTTGACTTAAGAGAGCCGTAAGGTCATCCCAGTGTACTTTAAATATATGTAAATATGTTTTTAAAAATCACAGTATACATTCACGCTCTGTGGCCATGCACACTTTGGAATTCCGCTGGACTTTTCAGTAACTATTGAAGAAAAAATCCTTTCCTTAAATAGGGCCATCAGCCTAAACCTTCCTCACTGCTAAAGCAAGTCTTGCCCCTAGGTGTGTTTTTTTTTATTTTTTTTTTTTTCAGATAGTACATTTGATTTCTTCACCAGAATCTTTGGCTGCAAGTGTAATCACATATTTGAAGATGATAACTGACAATACCTAAGGTAGCCTCGTTTAAAGTTTGTGCTTTGTCACAATATTTAGGAACTGAAGTTGTACAAAAACCTGGTGGTTTACACATTTACCATCCTTCCTGTCCACACAGTTCAAGGAGATTTAAAAGAGTGGCACCTTTTTATGTGTTTTCCACCAGGGAGAGATAACCCTTGTAAGGATTAATGTGCTGCCAGACTACTCTACCATCACCAAATGTATCCCTTTAAAATTTCATAAGACTATTTTTTCCCCGGCTAAGCTGACTAATGCCCACAGAGCTTTCTCTTGCAAGCTGCAAGAAAGGCATTGTAAAACATGCCAATACCAAACATATTTCCAATATTAGCATTCATTTCACACACTCACTCTGAATAAGTACAGTTAGTGCAGAATCAAGACTTCAGACTAAATTTTTCTGCTATGTTAAGGCTTCATGATGTTATATATTACCTCAGAGGATATATTCTGGATGTCTTAGTGAAGGCTATTAGCGCTGATTGATGTTATTTTAATGCCTTACATTTTTCAATAAAAGTACCTAAAAAAGGCAATTGAATAGTTAAGTTGGATGCTACTGTGCTTTATTAACCCTGATTTTAGTACTTAAATGAAAACTTGATCTGAAATATGCAAAAGACAGGAATTTATTATGCATTAATGGGCAATAAAGACTATGTATTAATTGCAGAAATCAGAGGGAAATTTGACAGGAAAAAAATGTGTCAATTTGATCCCAATTCTGTGAAGCAACTGAAAGCAAGCCTCCAAATCCAAACATTTTTCTCTCATACAGTAATCTCTATGAAAGAGTTGCTGAGTCTTTAATTTGTATCTAAGAAACCTGTAGCTAGACAGAGTATAGAAAATGGAGAAAATTTACTGAACTAATCTTTAAGGTCAGCCTAGATAAAAACTAAAATTATTTCCTCATTTACCTCTCTGCTTCAGAGATCAAAATCACGCTTCTGGCTTGCTGATACAATTATTTGCTTGTCTGCCTGCCAGGCAGCGTGGTACATATCCATCTTCAGTACATGCTACATGCCAGCAAGTGCTCTGCTTGGGGTAGGCAGTTGGAAAGCAATCTGTTAAAGTCCACAGCATGACTCAAACCCATTCTCCTCTCCTCCTAACACTTTCTCATTGAGAGCTGTCTTAAAGAGCAATCTCTCTCCATCAGCACATCTCCTCACTAAAGCCTGGCCAATGGATCTTACGCTGCAAGTTTTTAAGTTACGGTTTCTTAGCTTAGAGGGGTTTTTTTCTGAGTTCACAGAATAGCACACAAATGAAAAACTACTTGATTCTACCTCAGCTAACCATGTATTTTGTTATCATTTGGATGATCATCACCCAGCTACTTCTCTAGGGAAGCTGAAGAGCTGGGTATTTCATCAATCTGCTAAGATAACCCTCATTTAAATCCTCATGCACAGCAGAGAATAATTAATATTGCAGTGCATCACATGCCTCCCTTGCTGGTGTCAGTACACAAGGAATTTGTTTGTTTGTTTGTTTTTGTGGGGTTTTGGGGGGTTTTTGTTGTTGTTGTTTTGAGATCTACATTTGTTGTCCAGAGTAGATGCAGATACCCCATCCCTGCAAGGTCAAGACCAGCTTGGATGAGACTCTGATCAACATGTGAGAAGTGTCCCTACCCATGACAGGGGCTTGGAACTAAGTGATACTTAAAGTCTCTTCCCTTTGTAGATACGTTTCAAAAACATCTGCCTTGCACGCTACCCAAAGTTCTGAACCAGGCCCTCTGACAATATGTGATCCCTGTTGCTAGGACAGATGAGCTCCCACCAGCATCTGGCGACACAACTCCTTCAGCACTCATCCATCATGTCTGAAATCCTGCTGTCCTATTAAAGCATCTCTGATCTGCTGCAAACAGTTTCGTTTGGAACAAAAAGATCTATTATGCACAATGCTGATTATTAGCGATGAGACAGAGTTGCTAAGGCGTGAAAGGAGTTTAGGAAACCGGGCTGATCTGCTGGCTTAGCCGTGGAATTGTGCAACTCTGAGCTGTTCTCCTCCCCACTCTGTGCCTTTGTTCCATCAAATCAGAAGACAATGCTAATGCTGATCCCTACTGAGCCTTTGAAAGTGTGCAGATTGAAATGCTTTATGGGTCAACAGAATTAAAGAAAGGTAAGACTTTATAGCATTCATTACATCTATGCATAAATGCAGTTATTTGTTTAAATTTCCAAGAATATATACAAAATTATTTTTAAACCTCCTCCCCCTTTTCCCTTTAGCCTTTCTTATTTTAGGATAAATAAACCAAAAGAAGCCCATTCATTCATCACAAAAGTTTCCCTCTGGACTACTCCCAGTTGATTAATTTTAAATTACTAATTGAAATTAAGAAAGAAATGTAGAGCATAGATGAAGCTAGCATGGGTTTTACACTTGTGATTCCAGAATGAAGACTTTAAAACAAAAGAATGTCATTTCAGAATGGTGCAGAAGTGCAGGGCAGCTCTGTAAATAACACAGCAACAGAACAGATTTCTCACCAACACCAGCAGAAAAGCTTAGCAAAGCCAGGTTTCATTCCAGCTAATGGGGACATAGGCACAAGATCCCTTTTCTGGGACTGCAAAACCCATCATCAACATTAAATAAAATAAAAATGAAGATTTTCTCAAATTGCAAGGACACATTGATTATAAAACTGACACTGAAAAGCCAGGAAGTACTTCCTAGACAAAGAGGTAGCATGTCTTTTATTTTTACTGAACCTCATTATTAGCCTTTAGTGATCAAAAAGTTCCTTTCACGCAGCCAAAATATATAAAAAGGTTTTAGTATGAAAAAAAAATAATTAAGAGGATTACTTGGCACGTGTGAAAGAACTGTCTTCTAGTCACAAGCTCCTTTTTTATCTTACTATGCTTTAATTCCTATACTTTATCCTCTATTTTTTTTCTCCCAGAGCTACACTTTTATGTCCTAAACTAGATTTGCAATTTGGAGGCTTCTAGGATAATGCTATAGGCCTACTCTGTAATTTAACATAATTTCTCATAACTTCTGGAATTATTAAAAAGGTTTAAAGGGATAGCTTTGTAGAATAAAATATAACTGCAGAGATTTCTTGCTGACAGAGGGTCTAAAGGAGTTCAGATTTGTCTTTATATTCAGCTGTCAAGTGTTGGTTGCGTGTATATGCAGTATATTAAATTTTATATCAACTTTCCTTTCTTGGATTACTATCAGTTTTATCTATGAAATCCACCAGTATTCAGCACAATTGAGATTTAACTGCAGAAGAGCTGCCTAGTATCTTCTCTTAGTAGATTTGCTAACACCTAGGATATGCACCAAAATGTAACAGAGGAACTTAAACAGAGAATTAAAGGGGCGGCTTCTTCTGTTGCCACGCTGAATGGTCAGCACTGGTTTTCTCTCTGTGTCTGGAACACTGCAGGTACCTTTATGTTTCTATTATGCTACACATTTCTGTCTATTTATGTTGTATAATTAATTCTTTCAAAAGAAGCACCTTCTTTCCTCTCATCTTCATTGTTCCCTCATTGTCCACAAAGAATATCAGTTCTATAGATTGAGGAAAAAGAGGCTCCAACTCTTTAAGGAAGATGAAAGTAAGAAATTACAAAACGTTGCCTAAAATGGATTCTAAATACCCTTGGGTGTGGTGAAATGTATTTAGTGGCTGAACAGAGAGTCTGTCCTTGCTGAGATTCAGAACAAAGCAAAGGAAGATAAGTAGAGAAGAAAACTTTTCATTAAGACAAGTGAAGATAGAAATATCTTCATTGGATAATGGCTTGGTGTTTATGTTTTTTTGGAACCATATCAGAATACCTGGAGGATTTAGGTTGGAAGGACCTTTAATATCATCTGGTTGCAACCCTGCTGCCATGGGCAGGGATACCTTCCACTAAAGTCCCATCCAGCCAAACCTTGAACACGTCCAGGGATGGGATGTCTACAACTTCTCTGGGCAGCCTGTGCCAGTGCCTCATCACCCTTGGAGTAAAGAATTTCTGTTTTATAGCTAATCTAAACCTTTCAGTTTAAACTCACAGGCCTTTGTCCTATCACTCCATGCCTGCGTAAAAGATTGTTCTCCAGCTTTTTTGTAGGCTCCCTTCAGGTACTGAAAGGCCCCAATAAAGTCACCCTGGAGAATTTCTTCTCCAGGCTGAAAAATCCCACTTTTCTCATACTTTCAAAATGAGACTTTCCTCAAGAGCATTGTGGGAAAAGTGCATTTACTCCAATAAATGGATATCAGGGTGCTAGAAAAACAGCTAAAACTGGTAAAAGACAGCACAGTGACAAGAAATCAGTAGCAGAATGATCAGTATGGTCAAAAGAAGGCTCTGTTTGCCCAAGAAATACACAAAATAACCTAACTGGAGCAGGAAGAACAGAACAGAGAACCCTGGCCCTACTCTGCAACCACAAACTGGAGATTGGGTAGTTCCAACATTAAACAAACCCAAGTCCTTCGGGAGCACACTGCAGAATTAAATTCCTTCCGTGCTTCTTAAATTATGTGTAGGACCAATGGTAGCATAAATTCTGCCCAGTACCAAGTACGAGAAGAAAAGCCTAGAGAATGTGATACATCAGATTATTTGAGTAAGATAAAGTTTAGCCTGTGTTTTGCTATGTAACAAAACCCTAAAGCTTCATTATTCCTTGTTCACTAGCACCAGTAATAAACAGGAACAGGGAAATATTTCCCAAACAATATATTAGATTTATATTTAATTTCTAATAAATTACACCTAAGAGGAAGGAGAAAACCCTGAGAATTCTCAAGTGCGTACTGAATCATCGGCCATTTCACCCTCAAAAGAATTTGAATTTCAACAAGAATTTTTAATTGAACCCCCTGGATTTTAGCTTATGATTTAATCTACCAAGTTGCTAAGGCAACCAACGATTATAGCTGCTGGGCAAAATTCACAGAATTGTTAATCGATCTTAATCTGGATACACTGCATCAGTAGTTCTTTCACAGGGGAGACAGACAAGGCTAAGAAAAAAATTGGGTTTAATACTTAATTTACAACATACAATGGCACTAGAATTGCAAATATGCTTTTCATAATACACATCCCTATTAGAAATACTATCTTTTAAACCCAACTGTTCCAATAGAGAGAAATCTTTTGCTGAGATTTGTATATCATCCAGCAGTTTGTGTCTCAGAGACATCTAATCAATGAGCTTTTTAATGTGCTCAACTCTCCCTCTGCTCTCAAAGGGGGAGAATGGATTTACCCAAATCGAAAGTTACAGTCATTATTCTAATATGATTTTGTTGGAGGATAACTCATGGATGGTGCTGTTTTCAAATCTGTGCACTATTTGTCTGGCCCCCTGTACAAAGTGTAATGGCCTGCCAGGGCGTGGTTGAGAACTTTTGCAGCTCTGTTCTTGATCCTGTTTTTACCATGAACATTAACCAATCATTTAGGACCTCTATGTTTGTTCCAGGCTCCTATTTCCTATCTTCCTATCCTCAAGTAGAGTGATGCAATTAGACTTAGCTACTACAGAAGAGTGTTGTGAGATCCACTAACTTTGAAATTTATTTCTAAAATATTCTTAATGTCAAGTGTTGTGCTTAGCTAATATATAGCATATTAATTTTAATCACCAACAGTAGTTAGCCAGGAAGTTTAAATTCTGTTTTATGGTCCCATTAAACGTCCATAAATTTATGCATCCAGATATAGCTAACTTAGCATTTATGAGAGTGCTTTCATTCTGGTTTAATCTAATTCACTTCTACAGTGAGCAACTAAGCTCTTCTGAACATACACTGTTAGAGTGCTATTACTGGTGAATTTCTTGGAAAAGCTGTAGTTACAGTACACTAAGGTGATATTATGCACAACAAATCAATTTAGTTATTCAATTCAATATATTTATTGAATGACTGAATTGATTTGTTGTGCATAATATAATATTTGAACTTCTAATATGGTGACTGTTCTTCACACTGTTTTTCTCATGTAATCTAGAGTATCTCTTGTTCACTTTGATTTCCTCAATAAACTTAACCTAGAATACTCAATCTGCAAAAATAAAACAGGGACTAGCACCTATGAAAAATTACCAGAAAAGTCCATCACAGATGAAGGAGTCCAATGACCAGTGTAATTTTCAAACAAATGCCTGTGCAAGACCTTTGGGACTCTACTGGTTGGATAAGAAGGTTGCAGGTATGCAATTGAAGAAGGATATTCCTTAAAAATTCCTTAAAAGCTGATACAGAGAGCAATGGCCTTTCACCATATACTGGAATTTATATAATTTCTTGATGGCAAAGAAAGCTATCACAACATTCAGAGATATGATAGGACCTTAACCTTTTTGATATTTAATAATCAATTACTATTGTTTGTGAAAATAAGGGTGTGATCCTCCTTTGAAATACCTGAAACCAGAAGCTCTGATTCTACAACAGCACACACGGGTATAACTCACTGATGAGCCAAGACCTCATGATTCTACTGCATGAAATACCACTCAGGATAACATCCCAAAAGAAAGGAAAACTGTGAGGCTGCGTTTCAGCTGGAAGTTTACAGCTGTCTTCCTTTTTGCATCATACTGTTTAAGATCTTTATTCAGAAGTTACACTTTTTCCAATTCAGGTCTTGAAATCAAAAATGATCATAGAATCATAGAATCATTAAGACTGAAAAAAGACCTCTAAATTCAGTGAATTCAACAATTGAGATAAAGGGGCTCGATGGAAAGAGTGAAGAGGGACAGAACTAAAACCAGTAGCATGAAATTGTTACAACAAAACTTTTTTATTCCTTCTGGGTTTCTCATTTGTATGTCTCATCTCTTCTTTCATTTTCAGAACAATTGATTCAACATCCCCCCAGTTAGTTATAAATTCCTCATTTGTTCCAGGCTCTTTTCATTTTATCTACTGAGAATTTATTTTTTTAATAGATTTCTCCCCAGTCTGCACCTTATGTTACCCATTGCCTTCCTTTTTACCTTGCATTAGTTACTGTGTTAAAATATGTTTTTTTAAACATCTCTCTGAAGAAACTTGCACGTTTTAGTCAAAAGAAGCACATAATTTATTGTCATGAGGAGAAAAATGTATTTATTTTAAAAGTCTGCAGCTATGAAGCATATATAGACCCAGTATTAGGCTTATGGTTGAACTTGATCTTAAGCCTCATCCAACCCAAATGATTCTATGATTTCATGATTTTTTTTAAAGAATAAGATTTTTAAACTTTGTGAACACATTTTGTAATGCATATACACACAGATTCACACATATATAAATACAACTGTCAACTGGTCTTCAGCCCTTCCAAAGGAAGTTAGAAAAGATAGAAAGCTTTGAACAAATGAAGGGATTTCTGTCTGAAAGATGGAAATCAAATTGCCCATTCATGTGAAAATTAGAAAACATTAGAAGGTACATGCAATGTCATATACATAACACTTGACAATAATACTTAAGAAGTCCCAGCTGAAACACTTTTAAGTGCTTCATCCTTTCTCCAAATCATTCATATACAATAAATCTTAAAACAGATCCTTAAGTGTAATCCTCCACAGCTTTTCCTTCAGGACAACCCAGTTTTAAACCTTTTTTGCCTCTTATCTATACAAAATGAAAGGCAGCTAAAGAAAATGTACTACTGTGCAATAAATGCTTTTTCATCTAAAACTCATCAGTACAATTCCCTTTGAAACTCTATTTTATACCAGGTGACTAATTAAAAAGGAACACTGTTTATGCAATTTTGACAATATTCCAAGTAATGAACAATAACATGGCTTTTAGGCTGAAATCCCCACTGACTTAATCAGGACTTTTGCCAAAATATAAATATGCCCCATGACAGCCATGGATGCACACAGTTACAACAAAATATAACATTAAATGCTTTGGGGTTTGCTGCTCTCATCACTTTTTATTTGTCCATTTTTTCCCCACATATTTTAAAATGACTTGCTTACACTTGAAAAGAGTTATATTTGGCCAGTCTGATTCTTGATTTTTCCCTTACTGCCATTAACTCCAAAAGTCATCAATATCAGGAAGGTATAACTATTATCACATATATGGGATTAAAAAAAAGGCCAAAAATACCAAACCAAACCAAACAAGCTATTTAGAAAGGTAAAGTCTATAAAAGACGACTCAGGGGAATAGTTTATGAATGACGTTTTATAAGGCACTTGTCAGAGAATCATCTCTGCACTCTAATTAACTACACAGTATGTTATAATTGTAAAAAATAAAAGTTTTGTCATTTCCTTTGACTCTAAATATAGGAAGTCTTAATATCTACAGTAGTGTAGGTAGAACTATTCACAGAAGACAGGACCTCAGAAAGCCTTTTACAGCTGATTAAACCTCGTTTTTTTTCATTTGCTGAGGGGTGAGTGGGGGCAGCAAGGGACAGACTGCAATTGCTGTGACTGCAGCACAGCAGAGGTGCACAGAACTATGAATTGGTAATTCCAGGATTTGGATTCCAGCTACAGTGGAGTGCACCATATGTGATATCCATCAGGGACTTTCACAGAGCTTCCTCACTGCCTGAATGCACATCACCCTGACCTCGGAGCTGGCTGGCAGCACACCAGACACCTCAGCTGCAAAACTCTAAAGACTGAAAATTTGAGACGTAAAAATTTAAAACTATATATATATATATATTCAACTGCACTTCCAGATAAGCAGCAAAGTATATTGCCCTGTTATTTATGTGGATATTGAAGGCAAGAGACTTGTTCCACTCACCCTGGACAAGCAGAAAGACAAAAATGGCACTTCTCTCTCCCTTCCAAGCCATATTATCGTCAGCTCTTGGACTACAGTCCTGGAAGGACACATGCTGACCTAAAAATCCTCATAGATGGGGAACACTAAACATTTCCAAACCCAAGTTTAAACATAGTGACAAGAAAAGGGAGTATCTTGTTTTTCTTGTGGGGGGTCTCTCATGAACATTTATCAAATAACCCCACATATTCTGGGATGCAGTATATGTGGTAAAACATCATATTTTGCCAAAGTCAGACACAGATGATTCATTGCATACCCTAAAAGAATTTCCTGTTCTAGAATTCACAGCCCTCCATGTGGAAATTGTCTGTAGTTAAGGTCTGAAGGTAACTTTTATTCTTTATCTTCATAAATCAAAAGAAAGGTTCGAAACTAAAAGGACTGCAGCATATGTTCTGAGAAAGTCTGTGCATATTTTGTCTCATATTCCCCATAAACTGTGCAAATAATGGATTATTCACTCAATAACAGAACAAAGACAGAAATCAGGTCAGCTAGACCTGAAATATTTCATTCAATCCGACACAAAAGTTTTTGTCTGGAAGAGGGAACATTACTTCTTTTGCTACATTTACTTTTGGCTATTTTGTTCCATTTTGGAATGCCACTTTAAAACGATGAACCCCAAAATATTTTGCAGCTTTTAAATAAAATGTTTTGACTTTTGTGAAACAAACTTTACATTAAAAACATCAATACAAAACTCATCTTCAGTCAGATGAAATTATTTGTTGACTTTCATTTGAAAGTTTTAAGGTAAGACTGAAATAGCTTTTTGTGGCAAATTTGCTATTAAAAACATCACCATCTGTACTCATGCTAAACACTCCATGTTTAGATTCTTGGGTTTAGCTACCATTTCTGACAATACATGTGCACCTCTGATTTTATATTTTTTGCACTGAAAAGTATAGTTTTGTTGCAGCTATGTCACTTAAAACTGAGAAAAAGAAATCAGTTCTTCCCCATATTTAAACATGGGAATACATGCAATTCCTTAAACGTTTCAGCAAGATCACTAAACGTTTACTAATTTTATCTGTCTGTTTCCAGAACAGGCATCAAACTGTGGATCAAAACCACAAGAAGGTATCATCATCTTGTAGGATCAGATTTTTTGTTTGGTTGCCTTTCTTGAGACTAAAGCAATAGGACAAACCTTACCATTTTGGTTGGTCTGCAGCAATAACTAAGGAGCAAGTGAAGATGTGCATTAATTTGTGCAGTCCCTAAGGTGACACCCAAAAAATTTGTCCTTCATTTTTTTGAGGTTTTGAAGTTTAGACTGAACTTGAAAAAGACTTTATCAACAGCTTTTGCAAATTAGTAGAAAACCAGACTACTTTCACTAAAATATGTTTTGTTTCTCTCAATACCTGATCTTATCAGGTAACAGAAATGTTCCAAATGCAATTCTTTCTCCAAATGCAATGATCTATTTGTTAGGAAAATGTTAAAATTAAGAGTGTGATAAAAATAGAGCATGATAAAAATACATCATAAGTATACATCAAAAATACATCATAAAAATACATCACAAGTGAGGTTTCAAGTGACACACACTGTATCACTTTATTTTGATTATGTGTCCAGTGATTATGTGTCCAGTGAGCAAGAGTCTCTGGTATAAAAACATAACATAAAATAGCAATGGAACCTTTAAGTGTAACTTATTCTCACTGTTTCAGTTGCCATAAGATCTTTGAGTCCAGCAATGAAAAATAAAGCAAATAAAAGAAAGTCTTTATTATTTGGTAATAACTCAGAGTGTTAGTTCACCTCTTAGGAAGGAATTTCAAACATAGCAGCTGGGTTCTTTTTTCTCTTATGCAGGTTCCAGAAATTACCCTTGAGCTAGCAAATTTCTGGAACATCCAATCTGTTCAGCCTTGAAAAGGTTATGTATGACAGGTTATTATGTTCTACTAAACATTGACCCGTTTTACCAGGGCCAGATCTATGGGACAGCAACAAGCATTGAGCTCTACAACTCAAATGAGAACCTCAGTAATTTATAATTTCCGATCCATCTGCTCAGTGCCATATGATCTGTATTTCCTGGCTTTTTAATCTTCTATCTACAAGGTCCTGATTTTTCATGTTTGCTCATGAATATTTTCAGATTCCAAAAATATAGACCCATAAGTAGCAGAATAAACAAGACCTCCTTTTGTATGGCTCTGAGCTGTACTGTCAAATTATGATGGCTCATAGGGTGTTGGTTCCAACAGAAGTTTCTGCTGCAGCAAAATTTCACATTTGCTCTTTCTCTCTCACTCCCCCACCTCTTAATCGTAATACTTAATCTTTATTCAGTCACTGGTATTTATACCAGATGAGTTAATTCTGTATCTTTCTCTATTAGGTTACCTCTTTTTATGGAAGTCATAGACTTTTTCTTCAGCTACTGACCCCTTTCAGATTTGACTGAAAACGACAAAAAGGAGAAGAAAATCAAAGGGGATGAAAATTGTCACCATGGCCTAACACAGTATTTTATTTAAAAAACATTTTTCTTTTCCCCTTGCAATTTGTTTCTCCTTTTCTTCATTATTAATGTCTAAAAGCTTTATGCAATCGAGCTTCTTATGGCATGAAAATGTTTTCAATATTTCAGCTCTTGAATTTTGCCATTCACTTGTAAAAATTCTGCTTAGTGAATTCAGTTACTAAAAGATTTGGCTACAAAGCTGGAAGCCATTCTTAAAATATTTAATCAGTTAAGTATTTCTGAGTAATTTATGTTTTCCTCTCCATTACAGATATGTATAATTTTTCAAAATTCCATTTTATCATCTGCCTATTTTTCCAGTTTTATTTAATTCATCTGAAACATCTTACAGCTTTATCTTCTTTCCACTGCCCAAATAATGGTATCCCATATTCAAACTGCCCTGTCTGTCTAGCTAATAATTACATTCATACTTCTATAGCACTGTCTAGGAAAGATTTCAAACTGTGCATAGACTTTTTCTAGTCCAGGCTGTCTTGGGATGACCTTAGTCATAAACCTTCTGCCATACTGCAGGTGATCCATTAATTTCTTTCAGTTGTTGTGATCACTGGTACTCTAACTCTCTCTGGTATTTTTTTTTTTTCAGAGGTGTTTTCTTTCCTCAGTATGTTAGAGGGACGGGACTTTGTGAAACTTATTTAGTAAGTACAAATAAATTACATGAGCCTCTTTTCCACTTACTACTAATTTACTGACACTATCAGAGATTCCATTAAGTCAAAAGAAATGCATTTTTCCTTTAGAGAAACTATTCTTGTTTGTTACAATCCCATTACATTTATCTCATTAAAAGTACCTGGCACAGATTTTCTGAAGTGTAATTCCCAAGATCATCCCTAGAGTTTCTGAAAAGACAGATAAATATTTCCTGCCATCCAGTTCTCTAAGTGGAACAGCTGTGACACTGCACATTTTTATTAACTACTCATCAGCCATCTAATTCTACTTAATTACTACTATTTGTGATAGAGTAACATTTTTGTCTACTCTTTTTCTTCTCCAAATATACAATGCCACCCCCAACTCATAAAAATCTAGACTAAACTTATACTCAAAATTATAAACTGCAAATTTACCCATATCTCTGGAAAACAGACTGTACCAAGCAGCTACAGTTCTTTGCTCCAAGGATCAGATTTTGTCCCTGAAGCACTTATACAGTACTGGGAGCCGTAAGTGGTTAGAACTGCTCCTACAACCATCCCAAATCTGCAGAGTGCTGGGCACAGATGTAACAAAAACAATGAGGACATGTGGGTGGTAGATTCCTACTCTGTGGCCTTAACACTTCGGAAAAATAAATGTCACTGGAGCAGGAACACCCAGGATCTGCACGGTCTAGCACTGCACCTACACTAATTACTCTTTGAGCAATTTGGCAATGCAAAACACCCTTGTCCACTGCCCTGACTGCTTTCTCCATCTTTATTTGCAAAAAGGATGTGAAGTGGGAGCTCGAGGGAGGATGAAGTACATAGAAAGGCTAGGTTTGGAATGGGACTAAAAGCCTGAAAACCATGATTTCCTATCTTCTCCCATCTTTTTAATTTTTTCTCAGATGATCCTCCTTGCCCCAGACTGCTGGAGATGCAGCTGCCTTGGGTAGCCACTGTGCCCATCAGCAAATGAGTCCTTCCTCACAGTCAAAGAGATGTCAAAAACTCAGACCACCTGTCTTAGAGGGAAAGGGGAGCTGGGAAAGACACTGCCAGCTCAAGCAAAAAGGCAATTCTGGGAAAAGAGAAAGCATTTCCAGAGTATAAGGACTTTTTGCAACTCAGCATCTTGACATTCCATAAAGTGTTGCCCTAGTGGTTCTTGTGTTTGCATATAAATCATCAACTTCTTTCTTCTTGATAAGATCTTATCACAGGTTCAAGTGCCACTGCAGCCCCCAAGACACTGCCAGAGAACAGTATTATAGTACACCATGATGCCCTCCATCAGCACTTTTAGAAGGTATCGAGCTTTAGAGTACTAAACCCATTACCAAATAATATTACAATACTCAAAAATTTGGAGAATTTGGATTTGACAGTGTGCCTATCACAGGTCTTCATTATCACACACAGCAGGCCAACAGAAAGAGTTTGTGAGAAGAGAGGTGGAGATGGGTGTCTCTAAAAACAAAGGGTCCTCACAAGGATGCGACAAAACTTGTTACATTACATCTCAAACCTCTTAATAAAACATTCATCCTACCATAATTAAGAAAACTCATTTACACTAACCATTATGATGAAAATTATGTTGAAAATCCCATCTAATTGAAAGCATAGTAACGCTCATCAACTCAGTTAAAAACATGTGTAGAAATAAATCAGGGACATTAATTGATTAACACACTAAGCAAATGGTGGTATGCTAGCTGGGGGAGGTAATTTCTACATTGTGCAATCATGGCAGTGTTACTGACTCTATTCACAGAACCATTTTTCTTCAACACCAAGGCTGTTTGTTTTTATCCTCAAAATGTGCACACTTGTCCATGTGTTTCTCATTCAGTGAGGTGCAAAGCATTCCTGCATTGCTAATGGGAAAAAGCCAATAAATGTAACAAGATAGCACTGGTCTATAATTCAGCCTTGAGATATGAACATCTCTAGCTAAAGAAATTACAAAGGAATTATACACTAGCTTAAAAGGAGATATAATTTGATTCTAATAGATAGATTATTAGATAATATTTGAATATATGCAAGATTTCCTATTAATTTTTGCTGATTTGCTTTGGTTTTAGTCTGGGCAGCTCTGTGGTTAAAGCTTTTAAAAGCTTTTCCTTGCCTATATGATGCTTAGGACAACGGGGCCCTGCACTGCTATCATAGCCCCTGGGTAATACTATAACCTAAATTATCATCATCATCATTTAGATTGAATTAAGAGGCTTGTAAAGAATCTGCATCTAGGGAGGAATCTCCAGACCAGTCTAGCTTAGATCATTAGTGAGAGCTGTAATGAGAAGGGCAGTGGCACATCTGCTTTGATGTATTCAGGGGCTGGAAGAACTGCTCTAACCTGGTCAAAAATCTAGAGGTAGCAAAGATAAAACAATCTGAGATATGCTACAGCATGATGCTACAGAATGGATGAATTTCATCCTCTCCCACACCTCTCATTTTATTATCAGATGAGATTCTCAAAAAGAATTTAAAAGAGTTTGTGACTTACAGTTCTTTGAAAATCAAAGGGAGATGTATTCCTGCCTAAATGAGGCTGAAACCTACTTTTCCCGAAAGCCTGAATATAAAAGAATCCAGCTTTTCAAGATTATATATAAACACCACCGTCGCCCCTGGGTTTAACAGTGTTTGGGAAAATTTTGTACTTATCCACCCACACATGATCTAACTGAAGTCTGCAGAGCATTCACCCACAGATGGATATGACCCACTGTCTTTGTATCCAGAATGGTGGAGCAATACTAACAAACCCAAAATTTCAGTCAGAGTCGTCCAGCAAAAATCATTTGGGGGGTGCTATTTTTGTTCAGGTTTCTTCCCCTGTAATCCCCAGAGGCAATGCAATGAGCAGCTCCTTTGAATATTAAATTATTGAAGTTCAGAAGAATTTAATTAGTATCTTACCTACTTACCATCTTGCAACGATGCCTCTCCTACAATTATGGTACTACATTACAAGCAATTTCAGCCTTATTGAATAACTGGAATAAAACCTGGGTTCCAATTGCCAGAATTACCTGTATTAAGATAGCTATAACTGACTTAAAAACCAGAAAATGTGAGATTCTCTCTGTGCATGCGGGTTTACAGCAGTGTTTTCTCTAGTATTCAGCCTTAATATTCACCCTTAATATTACCATATTCACCTTAGGATTACCATACTGCCAAAAGAAATATGTTTAAACAGCCTTGCAGACATGTCAGTTTTCTCTGACAGGATGAGCAGTTGAATAATCACGAAGTCAAATCAGGCTGCAAGGTAGCAAAATGTAGGCTCTAAAATATTTTCAAATATTTTAACAGTTTGTGCCTCTTTCTCCCCAGCTGCACACGCCTATGTGTACCTCAGCCACTGACTGCCAGACTCCTTTTTCACAGTTCCTCACATTCAAAGTATTTGTAAAATATGTTTTCTCACAAAGCCTTGTACAGGAAGCAAGAAAGAAAGGAAAAAAAAAAATTTGCAAGGACAATGAGAGCGAGAGAAAAAGAGCAATGGCACAAACCCCAAACTGTATTTTCCTCAGCCTGTTTCTATACCCTGCTGCATTTCATGTGGCTCCAAGATGGCTCAGATCCCTTTTGGTTTGAGATAATGACCTGGCATAGAAGTGAGCTGCTGAGTCATCGTGCTTCAGCAAGAAAGTATGAGAAAAAAAGGTTGGTGATAAAGTCAGTGTATGAAAAGTGGACAGCCACAGCTGTGTTTCCAGTGGCTCTACCATCTAGTTGAGTACAGAGAGTTTCTAAGTCATTCTGCTCTGAAAGATAAACCTGTTCAGGGAAACACAGAGCCATTAAGGCTGGAAAAGACTTCTAAGATCAAGTCCAACCATTAACCTTAACACCCTCAGGTCCACCACTAAACCATGTCCCTTTGTACCATAGCCACATGTTTTTTGAGCACTTCCAAGGATGGTGATTCCAACACTTCCCTGGGCAGCCTGTTCCAATCCCTGACCACCCTTTCAGTGGCAGTTTTCTAACATCCAGACATTAGGAAATAACCATCCAGCTACTCTGCAAGCTGCATTGTAAGAAGAGTTTGATGCTATAGTCTTCAAATGAGGAAGGAACAGCCCTTAAACAAAGGCACACACAGTCCTCCAGAGGCATAGGTGTGGAAATTTCCAGTACACAAAGTGATGAAGGAGAATAGGAGAAGTAAACTATGCTTTTCAAAGTAATTCAAGCACTCCACCTTTTTAGTAGCTATAACAGACTCATGTATTTGTGCTCTATGGCTTTGCTCAAGACTGCTTTTCTTCTGTTTGGAAACATCACTGGAACAGGCTCCCCAGGGAAGTGGTCACAGCACCAAGTTTTGCAGAGTTCAAGATCTGCTTCGACAACGCTCTCAGGCACATGGTGTGATTTTAGGGGTTGTCCTCTGCAAGGCCAGAAGTTGGATTTGACGATCCTTGTGGGCTCCTCCCTACATTGGATAGTCTATGATTCAGTGATAAATACTGATGTGATGCCCTGCCTGGTTGATCGTTGCTTTTTTTGATTGATTCAGCTTTTTTTTTTTTTTTATTAGTCTTTGAGTACAATTGTTTAATAGTCTTTGTGGCCTACTTTGCATTCCGAAATAGAGACAGGATTAAAATTCCCTAACTCCGGTATCTTTAGGAGAGAGTAGGCAAAAAGCACATTTAGAAATGGAAATCTGTCTTAGCTATTTTAACCTGAGCTTGCTTGAGCCAGATTTCAGACATTCCCTGATGTCACAGGTATTAGTAAAGTACAAGCAGTACAGAAACACCCTTAGGTTCACTTTATTCTTCCCATTCACATTTGCCTAAAGTAGATATCAACATCTCCACAATACTGAAAAAATAATGCCTTTTCTAAACAGAAGTAAAATTAGGAAGACAGTACTTAGGAAAACAATCTCTAATTCAGTTCAGATCTGCTCAATCTGCAAATTTATTGCAAAACAGCAAAAGAAACAAACTGCCCAACAACTTCCAAAGAGGAAACAGCAGCAATTTCAATGTGAAACCATCTGCAGGTGTGGTCTTCATATGCTGGTTGATGACTTTAACTCTCCTAGAGTGTAAAGTTGTTAACTTTGTGCTATTTTGGCTAATTCCCAGTAATTAATATAACTCTTTATACTCTCATCACTGAAATTCTACTTCCCTGCTTGGCATTTGCTCATCCACTTGATCAAAGGCACAATTTGTGACACTGACTTCAAAGTAAAAATTTGTTTATTTGCTGTAAAAACACCATTACTCTTTTTAGCCTTTCCAATGTCATGTAATCAATTATGATAATTTTATTAGGTCTATTATCAAGTTTAATGATGTTGTTTGTTTGTAAGCAAAAACTTCAACCACTATGTGGTGATCAAATCCAATGCAGCAATTCAGACAGATGATTATTAAAACTAGTGGGAGGAAGGCTTTGAAAAAATCAGCTAGGTACACTTTCTTTGTGACTGTGGTCATTTTCTGCAGAAAACACTTCAATCTAAAAAGCTAGTTTCTAGCTCTTATCTATGGAAAAGTCTCATTCTGTTCATATTTGGAAGATAGATGCAATTTGCTGTTCATGTGTCTGTTGGTTGAAAAAAAAATTGATTGCAGCTTCTTTGGCGCATAGTTTCTGTAAGTATTAGCAGAATAAAAGCTACCCAGAGTGCTGCCATTTCAGTGGGCAACTGACATCCACTAGACTTGATAATATTCAATATATTTCACATTGCTTTTGTCCAGGGAGAAGAGAACCCACCTGTCAGGAGCAAGAAAAATGAGAAAAACTGTTCTGAAAGTCCATGTACAACAAAGATGAGACAGGCAGTGCTGTGTCAAGCAGCCAAGAAGCAAAATGATCAATAAGAGCACAGTTGTCTCGTACAGGAGGGCAGCAATCGTTACACGTTCACAGCTCCCTGGTACAAATTTGAACTTCACGGGTGGCTTGAAGGGTTAATAAGATCCACGTGCATGTGTAGGAATGAAAATAAGAGAAATGTAAGAGAAGGAGAAATACAGGAATGGATCCTGAAGGTAAGTCAGACAAATGGAACAGAGAGAAGGAACACTGATTAACTATGGAAAAAACCACAATATCATGCAAAAGAAAAGACAACACTGTGAAAAATCAAGTCAGTAAACAATGCAGATCTTAAAAAAGCCACCTGAGTCATCAAGACTTCTGACTATTTTTTTGACATTATGCCAAATTGCATCAGCTTCAGTAGCAATTTTTAAAGATTATTAAAAAGCAAGTAGCATGATCTGAAATAGATTGAAGGCAACCAAATGGCAAAAGGCATTTCCCTTTGTAAAAATATTTTTGAGAGAGATCTTCTGAGAAATTTCAATTAGCCATTGATACCAAGATCACATAACCATGGAATGGTTTGGGTTGTAATGGACATTAAAGATCATCTAGTTCCAAGTCCCCTGCCATGGGCAGGGAGATGAAGTCACACAATAATAAGGTTGTGAAGATGTCACACAAGAATAATTTTGAGAACTCTTATTTAGACTAGATTCTTGAAAAGAGTTGGAAAGTGACAGCCAGTTCAGAAAGACCTATCTTTCTTTTAAATTTCAAAATTCTGGGTTTCTTCAGAGCTCCAAAGTACACGAAACTACATTAGAGCAAGATGATATAAGAGCTATGAGAAATAGGAGTTTAAAAATTTTGGAAATAGCTAAAGCGCTTCTTAGGCTGCCAAGATACTCTTTCATAAGATTTGACTAAAGGGATTCTGTTCTTTTCATCCTGAAGGCCACAGCCATCCAGAGCTCCTGGAACTGCAAACTTCTGCTTTCTTTTACACCTGCTACTGATAAAAGCCAGAACATTTTGATGTGTCACATCATCAGATGTATAAACACATGCATCTTCTACTGAGTGAGTGAATTATCAGTATATTCCTCAGTGAAAAGGTATTATGGCACTTTAGTGCTTCATTTAAATTGTAGAATACATTCCCAAGCGTCAGCAGTAGCTGAAGTCTGACAGAAGGGCATTTCAGCTACTGAGCTCAGGGAAACAACTGGTGTTAAACCTGTCTGACATATCTGAGAAAAATCCCTCCTGTTACACTCTGACTAATAACACCAAGATGCTTTATTGCACTTTTCGGCAGTAGGTCACAAAACACTTTGGAAAGGTGGCAAACATCATTACAGATACTTTAAAAATATTCTGGTACTTCTAGACTTGGAGAAAAGAGCTGGCAGAACAGACAAATCCTATCTTCATAGCATCTTGTAATTATTCCGTGGATTTATTGTATATATATTATGTATTTCAGATGGGAAAAAAACCTCTCTTTATAATATCCCATCTCTCAGGTTTTTTTCCATATTCTGTGAGTATTACACATGGCCAACACATCAAGGGGAAAACAACTCAGAAAATTACAGGGAAGCAAGAAATAACTACTATTATGCAAAGCATCAGAGAAAGACAATGAGAGAAAAGGATTCTTGGAATTTCTTATTTACTTGATGCTGTGTGAGAGACATAGTCAGGAATATCTGCAGTATGCCAGCCTTCTCCCTCCCACACAGCCCCCCACCAAAAAAAAAAGAAGGAAAGAAAGGGGCTAAGGAACAAAACTATTGTTAAAAAGAAACCTGCTATTCAAAAATAGTAAAAAATAAATCGGCTAATTAATACTAATGGATAAAGCACCCAGTAGATCAAGAACACAGAAAGACTCCTGAAACAGCAATTCAGATTAACATTTGAAAAGATCTTCAATACCTAGGGGGCCCATATAAAGTAAACAGGGTCCATAGCCTGAAAATATTTTTGAATTCCTTTGAAAATTCCCATCTTCATTCTTCAGGCAAGTCTAGCAACACATAGTGCACTGGTAGATTCTGTCAGAACCCGCTCTGCTTGTGTCCATCAGAGGACAACATTTATTTTGCCAAAAAATAAAGGATTGCAATGCCTGAGGTCTACTTTAAGTTGCTGAGATTTCTCCAATTAAATCACCTACTGACAGAAGCAATTTTATTTGGTTTCTTTTTTATTCTGTCAGAAGCTAAAAAGATAACAAGATATTGTCAGCAACTACATAAATCATGTGGAAAGCCATCAATCAGAAAGCCAAGGCAAAACATCAAGTACACAAAACAATGGATTTAGCTGTGATGACAAACCCAAAAAACTATTCTTCACTAATAACTGTTCTTCACTGCAACCTTCAATTTTTGCACCATTTCAGGAATTCTTTAGAGTAAGACAAGGACTCAGAAATGAAAGATATTCCTGCCCACATGAAAACGAGGCACGAAATATTACTCTAAATGCTAATCTATAAGCTGCTTATTTTGCCTTGAAACATAATGAAATAAAATCAGAATTCAGAGCTACTTCTATCACTTCCTTAAGAGCAGGAACAGGCACAGGCATATTTGTGAGCTTCCTTTGTCTCCTTCTAATCCGATTGCATTTTTATATTAAAAACCATAGATTACAGATACAAATGTATGATATATGCTTATCTGCTGTTACAGTAGGAGATAAGAGAAAAGCAGTACATGATTAAACATGTAAAAAGTGTTGTATCTTAATGAAGCAATGTACTGAATATTCAGTGGAATCCACTGACCAGCACGGGGGCTTTGCCAGTGACTGCATACCAAAAAAGGAGAGAGGAGGGTAAAGGACAAAACAAAACCAACTCCAAAATGCAAAAGCTAGAAAGCTACCAGGGCAGTGATCAAAAGTATCCTTAAAAAATCATTGCTACTGGGCTGAGCCACCCTGCGGATAAAAAATGCTTCATGCAGATTAGCTATACTTATGAAATGCAGTCAGTGTAAGCAAAGAAAAGGATGCAAGATTAAATTTTAGATGGCTTGCTAATACATCCATGCATACATTAATATGTCCTCTATATAACCCCAATTAATTTTGTAACTGCAAGAGAAAACTTCAGACTGCTGTTCCTGACATGTAACAAAGCCTCAGCCTCTCTGTCTTCCACAGCTTTTAAAGAGCCTCTGAAATGCAGCATCTTTGCTCAGGAAGAACAGTCTGTGCTGTGCCACTGCCTCAACTCTGTCACACCTCAACAGCAGAAATTAAAGCAAATTCAACCTTTGTAGGGTTTTTTCCCCTTCCCTATTTGAACTTCATCTCTATCATAGGGTTCTTCCTAAGTAATAGGAATTAAGGGATCTCAGCAGCTCTAGAAAAAATAAAAAAAATAAATTTACTTTGTTACCACAGACAGATTATCCTCTCAAAAAAACCCCCAGGAATTACATTTACACAGGACTAGAAGGCATGGCAATGCTGAAAGCTGTAGCAACCAGCTTTCTCTGTGTTAAACCTGGTTCCCTGGAAGCTAGGGGTATTTCCATTACCTGGGCAGAGGACTTCCCTGCAATTGCTCAAACCTGCTCTAGTGGAACTTGTCTCTGCCTAAGGCAGGGGGCTGGAACTAGATCATCTGTAAGGTCCCTTTCAACCCAAACCATTCTGTAATTCTATGTTTCAAAACAGTTACTCAGGTCTGTGAAGCATATTTCCTTACACTGTTTTCCAGCTCTAGGCAGCAACACCTCAAGTTTATTTACAGGTCATAGGATCCACTGCAACATCAGGAGAGTCTTGCACTTTGTTATTTTCACAGTACCCGTGACCAGTGCATGACTTTGGTCTTCACACAGTACCAAAAAATAGTCCCAAAGTTTGTTGAATTGAGAAATGAGACTGTTGCGCCCAGAAAAAAAAAAAAAAAAAATTGCTATATAATATTCTGACCTTATTTATCCAAATTGTCTTCAGAACTCAATTTTTATTGAAGTCAATGTTAATTCATGAAATAAATAGCTCTTGCCTAATCTACATTTTTAGACACAAAAAATTACTCTTTATGACAGTTTCCAGGAAGCTCAGGCTAATAGATTCTTCACAGAATAATTAATCATCCAGGCTCATCCTCAGAGCCTCTTTCCCCATCTTTGTTAATTTGTCCGACAAGCACAGAAACCACTGTAGAGAGGTCTGACTCACACCTGGACAGGGAAAGCTCCAGAGGTGGGGAAAAAGCTCTTTCATTACAGACAGCAAAGGGTGAGTGACAGATTCCAGGAGCCTCCACAGGAATGACCTTCCTGCAGTCAGGAGGATAAAAAGAAGAATGATGGGCACTCACAGGATACTACACACTCACTAGGAGATAGGAATTGGGAAAGAGATATCTGCCTTGGAGCAGAAACAAAATATGGCCCCCAAACAAGATACAGAGAGTCTCGAAGAATCTTCTGGTCACTCGTGGTGTGAAGGGCTCTGTATTGGGTCCAGTCCTGTTTAATACCTTTACTGATGACCTGGATCAGGGGATCGAGTGTAAATTTGCAGATGACACCAAGTCAAATTTCACCAAGTCGGGTGAGAGCGCTGATTTGCTGGAGGGTTGAAAGGCTCTGAGGGGGAAACTAGTCAGGCTGGATTGATGGGCTGAGAAAACAGCATGAAGGTCCTGCCCTTGGGGCAAACGACCCCAGGCAGGGCTACAGGCTGGGGGAAATGACTGGAAAGCTGCCCAGTGAAAAGGAACAGGAGGTGATGGGAAACAGCAGCTGAACATGAGCGAACCTGTGCCCAGGTGGCCAAGAAGGCAAATGACATCCTGGCCTGGCTCATCCATGGTGTGGCCAGTAGGACCAGGGCAGGGACCGTCCCCCTGTACTGGGCACTGCTGAGGCCACACCTCAAATCCTGTGCTCAGTTCTGGGCCCCTCCCTGCAAGAGAGACATTGAGGGGCTGGAGCGTGTCCAGAGAAGGGCAACAGAGCTGGGGAAGGGTCTGGAGCACAGAGCTGATGAGGAGTGGCTGAGGGAACTGAGGTGTTTGGTCTGGAGAAAAGGAGGATCAGGGGGGACCTTTTCACTCTCCACAACACCAAAGAGGAGGTCACAGTCAGATGCAGGCTGGCCTCTTCTCCCAGGAAACTGAACCTGTGCCAGGGGAGATTCAGGTTGGATATCAGGATGAATTTCTTCATGAAAGGGTTGTTAAATATTGGAATGAACTTCCCAGGGGTGGTGTAGTCACCATCCCTGGAGGTGTTCAAGAGATGACTGGATGTGATACTTAGCACCATGGTCTAGCTGACAAGGTGGTGATGTGTCAGAGATTGGGCTCGATGATCTCAGATGTCTTTTCCAGCCTAAAGGATTCTGTGATTCTGTAAATCAAGTAATAGGTAAGACAGGGCTTCCTGCCATTAAAAAACAAAACAAAACAAAACAAAAAAGTATCAATGTGCTCTGGCATGGGGACACGCAGCATTCCTTCTTCTGTAAAGCAATTTGTACAAATGCCAATTCGTGGATAACCTTAACTTTGTAGACTGCTGAGCCCATTTGTTCCTTGTGGAGATGGTTTTTCTCCTCTCTTCACTGGTACTTCCATCAATCCTGACTCCCTGCAAGCTGTCAGCAACCCAGCTGAGCTGCAGGACAACATCTTAGGACAGAAAGAAAAGGAATAGCAGCCAGTGTGGCTCCTTCCCTTCCAGAAAGTGAGGCCACCAAAATGATCTAACTGAAGAGATTCATTACTGATCATTCTTGTTTGAAAGTAACTTAGCTTAGGATACTCACAGTTATTTACCTGGTTACTTGTTTTTGCTTAATTTCCCCTAATGCTTACAGCTGAACCTGGCATTAAATTAGGAAATGGAGATAGCTGCAATAGCCTGACATTTAAAGTATTTGGACAATCTAGGAGATGCAAGATCCTTACAAGGATTTTTACTTTTCAGCTTAACTTAGCAAAGTGGAGTATACTGAGAAACAAAAAATCTCACATCACAATAACACTAGTAAGGTTCATTTAGGAGCCAGAATTATTGTTCGTTTAAGGAATACTGATTAGCTCTGTTGCTGGAAGGAAGGGGAAGAGGCACGTTTTTAATTTAGAGACAGAACTTGCACCTCTGATTTCCAGGTACAGTTGTGTTGAATTCAGATTTCCCAGAACACCAGGCATTCACAAGGCACTTTTTCCTGAATTAGTACTTTCTAAGGCATCAAAAAAAAAACCCTCTTAACAGAATATCATGAAGTTTAACAGATGCAGATGAAAGAATGGTGAGCTTAGTACACCATCTCGTGTCAAACAAGGGGAAGTGCAAGAAAATTTAAAATTCTTTTTTCATTATACTATAAACTTTCTTCCTTTAAGAGATTATTAAAACACAATTTCATCACCTCCATAAGTTGAAATGAACATTTATTATCTTAATATGGCAACTTTAACAGAACTTCTCCAATGCTCGCATTTTTTCCAAATGTTAATACATCCACGAAGTGAACACTTCCTTTACAACTTGACATTCAAAGTTGCTTAAGCTGTTGAAAATTTTATCTTCTGCACACTAATAAGCAGATCAACCTTTAACAGGAATTTGATGCTTTCTAAAATTAAGCATTTTCCTGAACTAAGTTGACTGTACATGAAATGCTACAGGACAGTAGAAAAGCAAAGCAATGCAAAATATAATAAGGTGAAGAGTCAAAAAAGACGGAAAGAAAAGAGGGTCTCGTTTGCAGCAAAACTGCTCTTGCTCATTATTATCTTCTGAAAGGGAGTAATCTGTCTAATGCATACCAGATTTTAGGTACTTGGAAGATAAGAAAAACATGCCTATCTTTTATTTCAGAAAATTACTCATATTCTAAACAGTATTTATCATAATCAGTATCTGTGTGTCTCAAAGAGATTTTCAGAATGTACGAGGATCACATTTCTTATTATTCAGCACATAAAACAAGTGCAAGGGTGTTTAAGAAAATTAGTTTTACATTTTGGTTTCCAAAACAACCTCCTGAGGTAATCAATAATCATAGAATCATGGTCATAAAATCATAGAATGGCTAGGTTGGAAGGATCATCTTAAAAGACCATCTAGTTCCAGCCCCCTGCATGGGCAGGGACACCTTCCACTAGACCAGATTGCTCAAAGCCCCATCCAGCCTGGCCTTGAACACTTCCAGGGATGGGGCATCCACAACTTCTCTGGGCAACCTGTGCCATTGTCTCACCACCCTCACTGTAAAAAATTTATTCCTAATATTGAATCTAATAATGTAATAACAATGAGCTCCACTAGGGTGTTTCTGGACTACATCAAACCATCCAATCTGAAATATGAAATTACAGCCAAATCCTTTAAGAATTTGTATACTTCAAAATTTAAGATACATCTATTCTATGTAATTGTGGGCCATATCAGGCATTTCGAATCATGCCTGTCAATAAAAAGATGGTCTGAATGCTTCCATTTTGAGTGTCAGAAAATGTTTCAAGAATCCCTGGAATGTTTTACCTGGAGATGTACACAGGGGAACAAACAGGCCCACAGTTTCTCTGCCTGAACTTCAATTACCCACAGAACCTTCCCCTGTAATGATGAGAACCTGACCTCAAGCTGAGAAGCTGGATTATGGATGCAAACTGAGATGTTTACAGAGAACTGGGGAGCAGAGTGATGGTAGCAAGCAGTCTACATGCACAAGAAAGGTCTAACACTTATTGGCTTCCACAGATGGCTGTGAGCACTGGTCATTTGTGAGGGCTAGAAGCCAGCCCAAAACTTTGACTTTATAATTTTTATATAACTTTCCAGATTTCTTTCCAAATGAACAAAAATATATGGAAACAAGCAACTCTTTTATTCTGTCAAAGTCAAGTCACTTAGGAAAAGTGACGTGATCAGGGTGGACATGCGCCTTGGTCTCAGGACAATATTTTGGTTCCAAAGCCCCTTAACTAGATTATTTTTATGCTCAAAGATTTTCCTTTTATGATACTATTTCAAAACAAATATTGGCTAATCATCCTGTCATGAGGGCATCGTGCAGCCACAAAAGATTGCTTCAAAACTTTCTGGGGAGGTGCACCCTGGTGCCGCAGACTCTACAGGGAAATTCAGGGAGTGAAATGCAGCCAGGCAGTGACTTGACCCCACCCAGCCAGGCAGCCAATGTGCTTGCTGGCCTGGGTGAGTGAGATGGACAGTCCTAATGGCACACAGGATATGATGTGATCCCTGGCTGTTGTGAAGGAAATTTCCCAGTCTGACCAATCACAGACTCTAACAGTCACACTCCCAGCATCAGAAACTGCACCAAATTCATTCCCCAGCACTCGGTACAAGCAGACTCATGACCTTCATGTATGCATATTTTCCCTTTGCTTCAAATGCTCTGACCTGGAACCAGAAAAAGAAGGCAGAACTAGTCAACAGCTCTTGGTGGAGTTTCCTGACAGTGCTATCCTGCTGCAACTCCTAAGAAATTTCCTGACAGTATTTGGGCTGCAGTACTTGTTATTTCTCCTCAGAGAAGGATTCCAGCAGCTCCACTTCTCACTGGAGTCAATGAAATATTTAAATTGCAGGCATTATTTTTCAGTTAATTCTTAAGAATCCAGTATTTTACATTTACCTAGGAAGGCATGCTATGGGTTGAGAGGCATTTTTCACCATTATTTAGTGAAGCCATGTTCACACAATACTGCTGAGAAGATGGCAGAATACTTAATGATATCAGGCTAGGTTTGATATCAGGACAATAACTAGGTTTGTATTTCAGGACAATAACCAATTCTGACTAGATTTTGGAGTATTTGGAATGCTATTTCTCAACTATGTGGAAATCACTGAGACCAAAACTTCTGAACAGGGATTTCAGTCAACTGCCAACAATAAAAGTGAATCCAAAGCATGTGTTTCAGGTAGGAAAGGCAGTGAAATGCCATGAGCTGCAGGAAAAGAATTCCTCTAGACTCCTGAGCTACTTCTCTACTGAAGGTTAAAAGATGGGACATAGACAGCAGGGGAAAGGAAGCAGGAACTTCAAAGCCATTTGAAGAGACAAACAGCTAAATTTAGATTAAATGGCAGGCATGAGACTATTAAGTGACAGATACAAGACACTGGGAATCTGAAGGAAAGAAGGGAAAGGGACAGAGTCAAAGACAAAAATCATCATGCTGAAGAGAAAACCTGCAGGAGACACTGATTTCCAAGAGGAAACACTATACAGCTCCTGTCCTACCATCACTTCAGAAAACAGCAGCACACAACAGCTTTGTCCTGTTACAAGAGCAAATAAGACTGGGACCTGTTTCAAGGCAATTGTGCATGTCTGGGGACACCCTTCACTTCATGAGTTTTTTGACATCATGGCTACACCATCAGCTTGGATTATGTAGCCTAACTTGAAAGTCTCCAAATGTGAAAAATAATGTCTGGTTTTGACCCTCATGAACAAGAAACAGCACTGCAATCACAATACTCAAGGAGTTCCTAAAGGAACAGGGATGTTTCCTTTCCAGGCCAGAAATTGCTTGGTCCATGACTGTCCCCTGATGCTACACATAGGCCTCATGGAGGAAATCCTTTCCAAATAACTAAATTGATAACCTCAGCACAGGATGATCACTGCTTGGTACTGTTGGTTTCTGCATAAAAGTTAGGTAAATAACCCAGGAAACTGCTAAAACCTGAAAAGACAAACATCATACAAACTAAACACAGGAGCAACAAGAGCAGAGCACAGGGATTCATTCACATGCCTATTCCGTGAGGGCTCAATGAACACCAGCTGCATTCACATCAATCTTTAATAATAAACACCTCCTTTCACTTGTAACCACACAGTAAACACTGCACTAGGCAATCAGTGCCCATTTCACAGGCTTTGAGCACCAGAGGGAGCAAAGCCCATCTGCCTTCTTTGCTGCTTAGATAATTGCTGGAATAAAACTATCACTCAGAACACCGCTGCCTCTAGCAAAGAATATTATTCTTTTTTCTCCCCTTCCCAGGCCCAGTAGAAACTAAAACAGAAAACCTGTCATGCTAATCACTGCATCTATGCTCCTTCCACAAGAGAAGCTCTAGGAATATTTTCAAACCACGGCATTCTGATTAAAGGACAAATATAAATTTTCAGGAATGGATTCCTTTTTGGTTATTTTACAGGTTCACCAGGGAAAGAAACATTTTTGCCCAAAAAGATATATCAGAGGACAGCAGACCCACATAAGAAGCTAAAGCTTCTATATTTTATAAATAGTTGCCTTGGTTAACAAAAAGATATCTCTACAGCACTCTGAATTGCATCAAAACCCACAGAAAACTGCAAGTGCTTGAGCAGCAAGGATATGAATAGAGGCAAATGAGCTCCCTTTTCAGACATAACTTGTGACTTTGATATAGCTTTCTGAGAGATGTAAAAACTAGGATTCCATCAGACGGTTACATTTACAGTATTTTTTTATTTTTTTTTTTATTTCTGAACAAGGATAATCAGGAAGGGAAGTCTGCCATTTCAAAATCACCATGATATTGAGGCTGAAAACCTGCATTATTCATTTCACAATGTACAGAAAAATAAGCTCATTTGCCAGGAATTATTTTTACTCGAGCAGAGGCCTCACTCAAAGCTTTAGAGTGAAGGCTCACATCTCTACACAAAGCTTTGTCAACTAAACTATCACCTGTTCCACTACAGTGAGCCTTAAAAACCCATCACAGGACAATCAATATGAAATGATAGATTTCAGAAAGCACCTTGTCTGTTTGTACAAGAAAATAAGTTTCCCAGGCATATCATACTATGCGTTTTCTGGTATTTGAGGACCAAAGCCATGAGTTTTATGGATCCTACCTTCAAAGGAGAAATGTGCGACTGTAAAACGTATCCATGGACATTCTCTATTTGAGACAAGTTCTTCTCTGACACATGAACAAGCTCTGGGCCTCTCACTTCGTGGGTTAAACGAGGCAAAGTATGGTCATGTGGAGCATCCTCATCTTGATAACGATATTTCTAGAGGAAGAAAACATCAAAGAAGAACAAATAAGCTTTTAGGAGGTAATGCCTATATTTTAATATAATTGTGGAATAACAAAACATGAGACAGTAGAGAATAATCATAGGATTTCCTAGTGTGTTCTAGAGAGAATGAGTCATATTTTTTTTACCATTGTATCAAAGAGAGAAACGTGGTATATGTTGCATTGATACACAAAATTGTCAGCATCAAATAGACATTTGAGATGAGACACTGAAGAAAAAGAGAGGTTGATCAGCAAAGCTGTAGTGTCAGATCACATTTTACACACCTGTGTTAATAATTAGAGTTCTATAGCCCTTCTCTGCAAAATACTTGAGCTATTTTCCACTTGGCAGTGTGTACTTTAATGCTGGAGAGCATACGCACCTCCACAGAGCCACAGTCCCACAGAAGATTCCCCTGCAGTAAAGTTCTATCCTTATACCCTTCTTCTCCATAAAGAGGCAACATGAGGACTTGAGGGGCTTGTCCAAGATCCCAAATGAAACTTGTAACAACAAGCAATGTAGCCCTAAAAATTAAATTACCAGATCTTTCTCCAGCCAAAATGCTTTGTAAAAAGGTACCATTCTCTCAGCTGTGCCCTGAGGAGGGAGATGTTGGATAAGCCTAAGACTTATAAGCCATATAAGAAAAATAAGTCTGAAGTACAGGTACAATCACAAGAACATCCCAAATCAGACCTCTTCCCCTTCACTTCATGTTCATCCCCTTCACTTTGACCACTCAGCTATGGAGTGCTATTTCATTTACTCATCCCTCATAAGGAAACCACCCCAGTGTATTTCTGCCTTCAATCTTATGTATGGAAATGTTTCAGCAGTTGCCAATTACTTTCAGAATATACACGTGACATGATTTATTCTCTTCTTCTTTTCTGGGATATGCCTGCAGCCCTCCACATATTCACTTTCCAGATAACATAATTAATGAATATATGAAGTGACTGGCACCAGCCAAATATTATTTGGGCAAGAAGCCATCAGCCTAATAGATAGTACTCCAGCCAATGTCACATTTAAGGTTTGGCATATAGATCATTTAAGCCACAAGCAATCAATTATTTTTTTAATAGAGTCTGTGCTCTTTCTAAAAAGACAACTACTCTGAGACATCCTCCTTAAAGTGAGTCATTTGCTAAAATGTAATTAGGAGAAATAAGAGCAGAATACCAGAGTCATCTCATTAACTCAGGAATGGGGAAAATGGAAATGTCCAGTGGCTACTTCTTAAGGAGACAAGACAGCAATGACAGAAGCCATAAGAGGCTCTATCATAGAACATAGAACCATCTGGATTGGAAAGGATCTTTAAGATTGAGTTTAACCATCCAACCCAGCACTGCCAAGTCCACCATTAAACTGTGTCCCCAAGTACCACACACACACAACTTTGAAATATCTCCAGGCATGGTGAGTCAACCCCTTCCCAGGCAGACTGTTCCAATGCTTGACAGCCCTTTCAGTGACGAAATTTTTCCTAATGTCTAATCTAAATCTCTCCTGGCACCACACTGAGGCTGTTTCCTCTCATCCTATCAGTTGATACTTGGGAAAGAGACCAACCCCCACCTCACTACAGGCACCTTTCAGGCAGTTGTAGAGAGTGAGAAGGTCACTCTTGAGCCTCCTTTTCTCCAGGCTAAACACTCCCATCGTCCCCAGCCAGTCCTCATCAGAGGAGGGAGAGAGATTTTTATATAGGCATGTAGTGACAGGATAAGGGGGAATGGTTTTAAACTGGAAGAGGTTTTAGGGTACATATTAGGAAGAAATTCTTTCCTCAGTGTGATGAAGTATTGGAACAGGATGAAACTCCACAGGGAGGCTGTAGATGTCCCCTCCTTGGGAGGGATGTTTGAGCCCAGTTTGGATGGGCCCCTAACCAATCTAATTTAGTAGATATCATCCCTGCCCTTGCAGGGGGTTGAATCTTTAAGGTCCCTTCCAACCCAAACCATTTTATGATTCTATGATTCGTTCTATGTATATACGTACATACATATATATAAATACAAACATACATACATATATATATATATATATATAAACATGTATGCTATTCTTTCCAGATCATTTTTGCAGTTTTACACTGCCAGAAGCAGTGTAATGTGACCTTAAAGAGAGAACATATCTTTGGCCATCACTAAGTCCTTTCCCCATCACCGCACTGCAGTGTAGCTGTTGCATAAACAAGAGCAAAAGCCCAGAGCAAATTGATTCACCCTGAGCCTTGTGCTCCCAAAGAGCAGAACACTTGTGTGGATCTCCATTGATAGACTTGCTTTATAATCTGAATTGATCTTTTTATCCAATAACTGCACATTCCCAGGACAACTTCAGTAATATCCATGTTTATATGCCATCAACTGAAAAGTTTACAGAACAGAGTTCCACTGTTCTATTTTTCTTTGTCTCCCTTCCATCCCAAGCCCAGCCTCTTCACAAAGTATGAGCCTAAAACATTTCTGGGTCAGTCCTGCTATGGGTTTGCCTCATGTTCTAAGCACCAAACGCATTGATTTTCATACATCTTTACTCCCACAGCATCTCTTCATTGAAATGCTTTCAGCTGTGAACCAAAACAGCTTGACACAGCAAAAACCCAGTGGTAAGGCTGAAAATACCAAACCAGAATGAAGACACTCCTGTAGAAATGCCTTATTCATCTCCATCACCCTGCTCTGATGGGGTCCTGCAAGTGTCCTTGAAAAAAATCCGTTCCCTATAAACCTTTCTCTAAGGACTAATTCAAATTTCTGGAGGGAAAAGCATGATTGCATGGAAATGCTACTCTTCATTTGACAAAAGAACAGGTGGATGTCTTATGATAATTAAATTACAAATCAGTGCCTGCTGCTGGCAGGGTATTGTACGCTGCCAACTAGCATCAGATATTTAAAATCCTCTGTAATTACCTATAATGGGGGTGCGGAGTGTGCTGCTGTGAATTTTTAATATGAACATGCCTTTTTATAAGAGATCATTCTCTCTACAGTGTGAAGTTATTACAGCATCACTGCTCCTCACATCATACTGTCTAAAGGAGCATTTCTAAGGTTGTGATTACCAAAGAGATGTCAAGATGTCAAAGCTAGACAGAACTGAAGACATAAATCCAGCAGGAGGTAATGGTCAAAACCCTTAAATTTCAACAAAGGCAGTTCTCAAGCTACGATAGCCAGAGAACTGCACTGGCATGAAAATACAGATTTTCTTATGACCTACCTTTGACAGATTGACAGTGAATCAAGATATCTTGGAATCTGTCATTCAATTTTGGGCCAAAGGGAACTAGTATTTTTAGAAAAGTTTGTTACTTATTTTTTTCTTTTTGTCATTGCTGTCAGTTTGCAAAAAATGCAACTAAAACATTTCATTTTATATCAGGTCAAACTGACCTAAGCTACTAAATGTGGCCCAGGTGGAGTTGCCATTCAAAAGCACACGTGCCTGGTTCTCTACACAGCTGTTTGGCTGGACCACACTCCAATACATCACACATTCCTGCTGCTTGCAATGGGAGGGCTGCAAAAGGAGGAAGCTAAATGTGCCAGAGGAGCCACAAGCTCTACAAAACCCTGTGAAATGGGCAGCCAATGAATCCTGGACTACAGAGAATCCTGACCTACTAGAAAACACTCTGAAATGTCAAGAGACACGTAACCAAAAATCAACATTGCTTTTTCACTCAGCCAAAGCTTTATAGTAGACACAGCTTACAGATATTAATAATGGAAAAAAAAATACCACCACATACTATGAGATAATAGCCCATTAATGAGTGAATCCCACTCCAAATCACTCTTTGAAGCCAGTGTGCTAGCCAGTGCCAGTATATTATGTTATATCTTGGGAAACAATAGCAATACTATCAGTTTTAGCTCTTACACATCAGCATTTCTATTCTCAAATAGAAGTTCTGTTTTGCAGTCCTCCTAAGGAGGGGCCAGACTTCTGCTCCTTACAAGCTGTGAATCTTCATATAACCCATTCAACACTGAGACCACAGGGAAAGGAATTTCTGCAGAAAATTTCCCACATGAGACAATGACCTCTTACAGATCCAGTTGTCCCACTGCAATCTGGAAATAGGCAAGGTATGCAACTGGGTCCCAATACTATCTTCTTCTTAATTCTCACTCACTTGCCTTTTCTCTCAAACCAGCATTTTAGCTGCTTTGCAGCTCCCAGATAGGTTAGCCCCATTGCTGATCATCTACTGGAACCTTTGGACAGGGCAAGCATCACCCACCTTCTGCATGAGAAGGTCCAGGATTCAACACCCAGGAGTTTTTGAGAAAAGTTTTGGATGCCTCATCCCTGGAAGTGTTCAAGGCCGGGTTGGATGGGGCTCTGAGCAACTTGGTCTAGTGGAAAGTGTCCCTGTCCATGACAGCGGGGTTGGAAGTAGATGATCTATAAGGTCTCTTCCAACTCAAACCATTCTAGGATTACATGATTTTTTTCTCAGCAGCCAACAAAAAATAAAATCCTAATGGTCTTGGTCCATTTAGACAAATGAAAAATCTGCTAATTCCCACTAAAAAAAAATATTAATGTCACCTTGTCCTACTTTGGTGCTCGGTGTTTTCTTTGGGTCTTTGATGTGTTGAATTTTACTGTCACTGCTCTCCAAAGGCAGCAAATTTCAATGTCATACCAATGAGCATATTCGGAAAACAAACTTTACAATTTACACACACAAATCATTGGGCATTCATCCAATCATGAGCAGAAATAATATTACTCATCCAACTGATTGCAAATGAGCAACACAGCTTGAATTCTGAATATTTGCAATCAATCTATAGAATAAAAAGAGAAAAAAAATACTCTTCTCATTATACAAAATGGAAGAAATCACAATCTGCTTGCCAAGATTGTGGAAGTAGATTAGGAAGCTTAAATCATTGAATAATTATACTTATTGTGAATTACTTGCTCTTTTGCTTATCAAGTAGATTTCCAACAAGCTTGTCACTATATCACAGCAATACCTTCCATCCAAGAAGCCCAAAGAGCTTTACAAGTGGCAGTCAAGACTGATAACATCCTGTTGATGTGTATCATTTAAAGGTGGGTAAAATTAGGCACAGAAATGCAGCAACTTGCTCAAGGTCACAGAGAGAATCAGTTCATTAAGCAGTAGTAGAACTTAGAGAATTTTTCCAGTCCTCTCTTTTAAATCCAAGATCTAATGCACCTACACTGAGTTTAATAGCAAAGATAATTATTATCATTATTTAGACATAAGGTTGTAGGTTTGCTGATACCATTGTAACTTATTTTTAATTTTTTGGTCTAGTTTTTTTTTCCCCTCACAAATGTTCCAGGATAAAGCAGCCTTTCTAAAAGTCAGGACTTAGGTTTTTCCTCTGTCTCAGTATAATAGCTAGCAGTACTTTGGGTGACTTAGAGTGTGCTATCTCTGAGAAACATACAGTGAATTTTAGACAACAAGAAATTTCCTCTAAGAGCCAAATTAGTTGACAGCAAGAACATTATCAGTGCTGAATACTGAGAATTAACATATATTTTCCATTTAGTACAACAAGAATTATTTTTGTTTTTTAGGAAAGAGAAAAAAAAGTATCATTTTTCTTATCTCCATTTATTGAAAGCACCAGGTTTTTGCCCACAGCAGGGAATATATGCTTAGTTAAAAAAAAAGGCAAGTATAATGCAGTGGAACAAATATGTTTTACAGTATTCTCATTTCTTTTTTTTTTTTTTTTTTTTTTGAAACCCTAAATGATTTTATTTTTCATGATGAAAAAGAAGTGAGATGAGCCTTAGCCAAAGTGCCTCTTCATTTTATCAGCTGGAGGTAGTTGCACCTTTTCCTCACAAGATGGCACAGTAACCATCAAGTTAAAGCATAATCTCACTTTGAACTATGATGTGTTGCAGGGAAAAAATAAATATTTATGCAATATCATAGAACTTCAAACGATTTTTATTTTGAACTGGCCTGATATAAAATTATATTAAAAAAGAAAAAGAGTCAAGCAATTGTTTATAGTAAGTATACATAAAGAAGCAGTGATCATACATAAAGCTGGCAGATGGAAAAAAGTTTTAGCAGTTCATAGAAGTATCAAGAAATTACAAGCAAGTAAGAATCTATCAGTTTTTGTGAGCTTTAGAATGAACAAAACCACTATGTATTGACAAGATTGAGACTAGCCCAGAATGCTGCATTCCTCCAGGAATTCTAAATTTTAATTAAAACCGCCTGCATGCAAATCTGTACCATGAGGTATTCAGCTCCATATGCTGCATCACATTTTGGACCTGTTAACAGCATCAGTTTTGCCCTCTGGAGGCTGCTACTTGCTATCCAATAATTTAAAATAGATTTTTAACTTGAAGTGCCAATATACAAAAAGACATTCTAAGAGGGTGGCTTTGCTTGGATGAAATGGTGAATGTGACTGCAGACTAAAAAAATCAGTAACAAGAAAAAAAGAAAATCCAGCTAATACTGATTGTTTATCTAAGAGGAGCAAAGGGAAGACGTGGGTGAAACTGTACCATTTATCAGCATCAGGCAGTAGCTACTTCTCTATCCCTCTGTCCTGCAATAACATCACTGGCTTACTCCTTTTTATAGTCTTCAACTCTTCCACTCAAAGTGCTTTTTTTTTTCCTGGTATGTCCATGTCCCCCCAGTTGCTGTAGGAGCCTTCATGCCTCTGCAGCTCCTTTGTTTTCCCCTGCAGATCCCCGTGCAGCCCAAGATGCACATCCTCACTGATCCTTCTAATTCTGCTGCTGCAGTTCTCCAGCACGGAGGCACCAAGACCCACAGATTCTCCTTTTCCACCCCTTGCCTGCCCTAAAGAGCAGCTTCTGGTGTGGAGGTTGGAGGAGGCTGTGCTGAGGTTACAACTGAGCATTTGGAGAGGCAGAGCTGGGAAATGGCATCAGTTGCCATGTCTCAGTTTCCCTGCCAATAAGCCTGAGGTGGGAATGCAGCCTGGCAAAACAGACACTCAAGGTTTACATCAGAAGAGTATGGAGTAATCATGTAATTAATAAATTATGGATTAGCATAGCCTGAAACAAAGGAAAAAAGAAACAATAAAAAAAGCCCACACAGAACTGATGGTTCGCCCCTCTTGTGTTTTCTGTATCAAAAAAAAAAAAAAATTTAATTTAGTCCAGCAGCATGTGACACAGCAGGCCATTTGTGTGCTGCAGCTGAAACCCTCTCCCCTGTTTTCACACAGGAATTGTGTGTCTGTGGGATTCTAGTATCATTTTTCACAGAAATAGAGGATTCTGCTGCAAGGCTCTGTGAGGTAAAAGGATGCTCTCAGGCTAAGACAGGTGAACGCTATTGTAGGTAATTGCTTCTATTCTTGCTTTTACCACAGAACTCTCCTGCAATACTAGGCTTTTCACAAAACATTACTTTCCACAGCTGTAAAACTGAGATATCCTTTACTTTAAAATGTCCTGCAAGCCACAGATGGCCAATTTTTGTGGAAGTGCTGAGCATCAGCAGCTTCAGCTGAAATCAGAGAGATGGGCTTTGTACAGGAGGAATACCATGGAATCCTGTGCCCTCGGTCAGCTCCACACTAAAGAATTTCTTCCTCATTTCTGCCTGTTGCCTCTTGCCCCACTGCTTGGCACTAGTAAGCAGAGCCTGGCTCCCTCCTCTTGACATCCTCCCATACTTTGATAAGGTCCCCCTCAGTATAGCAGGAAAATCAGTGAAGAAATTAATAATGGAGCAGTCGGAACTGCTTGCATTAAATAATGCATAAAGACATATGTTGAATGTAAAATGCCATATGAAGTACCTCTTCAGGTACTGAAAGAAGCAGAAAGCCCATGAAAACAAAAGTAAATGTGTAATTAAAAATGTATTAGAGTTGATACATATTATAATACTACATGACAATATATGGCCACAGAGGGCCTGCAATAAAATTGCTTAGACCATCCCAATTCTTGCATTTCCTAAATCTCAGTGGTTAACTTTATCACCCTGCCATCCTTTAATAGTTCTTTGAACACAAAGTATACACACATAAAAATACCTCATACATTTTAATAGCATTCCTGCTTCTTCTAGTGTGAAGAAGGTATAGAGATAAGTATTTTTCAGTATTTGTGGAAAACTAATTCTTCTTAAATAAAAATAGAAATGCCTTGTGTACATAAACTTGACAATCTCACTGTTCTCACCCTGATCAACCTAGACCATTAGCTCTGAAGATAAAATTCTTTTTCTAAAAAGCAATTTATGTTGGAGCTGAAAAAGTTATTACAGGTTTCAAATATTCTTCTTATCAGTTCCCTCTTTGAAAAGCTATGAATTTTTACCATCAGAAAGATGGATTTAGTCCATTTTAACTAGATGTTCAACACGCCAGCAAAAACATTTGTGTCAGGTGCATTTGCATGTGCTGGACACTTGTAAGGGTTGAGTTAAACATTTCAATAGCTGAGCTCTTACTGAAAAAAAACTGCTTTGGGCCTTTGGGTCTTAATCCTTCCACAGCCTTTCAATACAGCATAACTGTGGTAAAATAATCTGCATTTTCTTTTCCGATACTTTAATAAGCCCTGGTTAGTGCACAAGCAGGCAAAATAGCTGTCATTGTAAACAGAACATAGAGAAACATCAAGATTTTACATTAACAAGGGAATATTTGCTTTACTGAGGCTATTGCAAAAACCTGTATTTCCACATTTCATCTCTCCACAGCAAACTAGTTCCTGATCTAGGGAGTTTATGGTTCCAGAGGAAGCTCCTTCAGCTCAGTGATCTGATGGTGACACATCAGGATAAAACTCCACTAGGTAAGAGGCTGGGAAGGAAGAGAGTACCCCATTAAACTGCATGGTACACTGAGCTGAATGTAATGGGAAAATTCCTTGGGATTACATCCTCTGATGAATTTACCACTCCTTGGGCCATACTTTACCTGAAATTAAGAGGGAACATCCTTTCATCAGCCTTATTTATTCTATTTAAAACAAACTAACAGAGGTACTACACCTGCACTGTCTGGAGTGCCAAGCAAGGCTCCCAGCACAGCCTTCCTTAGTTTCACAAGTCCCATAGGGCTTAGCCTGAACCAAGGCAGTCAGTGGGTCAGGGAGAATAGAATTCCAGGTAGCAAAGCAAAATTTTAGGAAAGCAAGGGATGTGTGCACAGATTCCTCCTATCTGTAGAACTGCTTTTAGACCTCAGCATCTACAATTTGGCTTTGTCTTACTTGGATGCAGAAGCATTTTTCACACTTGAGCTTAAGTGTGGGAATCAACCAGCACTCTCCCTGATGGATGAAGACAGTGATTCTCTATTGGGGCTATTGTTATTTAGGGTTCTCCTTCCACAGTCATGTTAGAAGACTAGGCATACTTTTATTTTTAAGTGATGTGAGCACTCATATTTTCAAGAAGCCAACTGGGCTCTTAGTGCCTGCAAACACTGGAGGAGAGTTGCAGTGGAGAGTACATGCCTCAGTCATAGAATCATTAAAGTTGTGAAAGATCTCTATGTTCATGAAGCCCAACCACTAACCCAGCACTGTCAAGTCCACCTCTAAAGCATATCCCCACCATTCAGATGCCTTTCAATACTCCCAGGGATGGCAATTCCACCACTTCACTTTTCCAGTGCTTCATCACCCTTTCAGTGAAGAACTTTTTTCTGTAATATCTGATCTAAGCCTCTCCTGGAGCAACTTGAGGCTATTTCTTCTAGTCTTGTCACTAATTCCTGGGGAGAAGAGACTGACCCACACCTCACTGCAACCTCGTTTATGGTAGTTGCAGGAAGTGATCAGACACTTGTTTTGGGTCATGTTATAGTATGTAACAGGCAGGGTTACTAATGTCTAAAAGTTCGTTACAGCTGAAAAATGCTACAAAAGTACAAATTTATAATATGTGGCATAGAAGACTCTCTGGGCATCAGACAATGATTTAGATGGAAATGTACTACCAGTCCATGAAAATCAGAACTCTACATGTCTTAACCTGAAGAACCTCAAATTTCATTGCTTTCAAAAATTTCCACCCAGCCTTTCTGTAGGATAAAACTGTTGTATGTTAACATTGTGTCTGCCTACCTTTGTGCTGAATTCTACAGTATTTTGCACTGTTCTTGATTGTTTTTGCTGGTTTGCAGCTGCAAAGAGCAGGGGAAGGCAAAGGAGAAGGTGGAATGCTTTAGAAGTTAGTAATGTTATCTCTCAGGAGACAAAAAATTTCTTTCTGACAGACTGACCTTATCAATGTTCAAAGCCATCCCTCTTTGTAATAACACTAGTTTAATTAAAAGGTTAAATTCCTCCTCTGCTGAATAAAAATTCCTATTTGAAAAAGTCTAGATAATGTAACAACTTTCTTTTTAATTTCTTTATGTTTTCATCTGAAAAAAAAGTAAATTTCTTATATAAAATAACGTGAAGAAAATAAAAACTAAATTCCTCTGGTCCTAACAGCTAGCTTTCAGAAAGGCTGGATAAATGACTGTCAGCTGAACAACAATGTCATGGTACATTTTCTGTGTTCTTAATTATTAGAAAACCAGGACAAAGCACAATCCAACCAGGTTAAAATTAGATTCAGCCCAGATCATAAGGCAATCATGAGGCACTCTTAACTTTGAAATGAAAGACATTATCTTAAAATGATACCCAAAACAAAGCTCAGACAATCCCAAGCAAATAGCTTGGTCTAGACACAGCAGTTTTATTATTAGGCAGAGAGGGTTTTTTAAGTCCTGATCCAACAAATGGATTGATTGATTATATAAATAAATATTTTCCAGAATTTTATATGTGCAGTGGGCCAAATCTGCAACATCCATCTGGAAATACAGCCTATTTAAAGATATTCATTTTCCATCTTTTTTTAGTGCTTGGCTAAGTTTTAAATGGATCGTCAAAGACCAATATCTCTGTTTTCTGATGAAGCAACAATATAAACTCCCCAAAACAGAAGTTTTCTTGTAAAAATTACATCATTTTCTCTACATAAACCTCCTCTATGAGAAAAGACAAATTACTCTGCATTTTCTGTCAATCCTCTGATATTCAGCTGATAATACCAACAAGGAAAAGAATTTGTTGAGTCTGGAGCTGTGATTTTCTGCTGAGGAAGAGAAACGCTTCCTGGGAACCAAACTGAGAGCTACAGCTCTTTTTATCTTGACAATGAGAAAGCAAGCATAACTTTCACTTGTTGTTGACCTTTTTTGCAGTTGGAACACAGATCTAAAAGTCAGTGCTATATATATAAAACATTATTCACATAAACTATCATGTATAGAGTGGGAAAAACACATTTTACTATTTATAAAACATCTCTGCATGAGCAAAGTTCTGGCAACATTAATCACAATTGTGTGAATGCCTACCCACAGCAAGGAAAATGTACCATTTTGAGTGATTCATCTCATCTCTGCTGCTCCGGAAGCAGTGGGCTACCCTCGAATGGAGCTTGAAACTAACTACACAAAAGCTGAGATACTGGCACGGCTGAAGCTCACTCAAAAGCTCCTCTGGCTCTCTGACTTTGAGCTCAACAGTGAATGTCTGCTGTCCCTTGGGAGGTGTGTTTAGTTTTTGGTGTAGTGACTTTGTCCTAAACACTACCTGATTAAAACCAAAGTGAAAACTGCCTGTGTGGGAATTGCCATAACTTGTGAACATACAACTAGATTAGATGTTTAGATTACACATTGGGAAGAAGTTCTGAACTGCAAAGGCTGAGAGACACACAAGTTGCCCAGGGAAGATGTGGGTGCCTCATCTTCGGAAGTGTTCAAGGCCAGACTGGATGGGGCTCTGAGCACCCTGGTCTAGTGCAAGATGTCTCTGCCCATGGCAGGGAGGTTGGAACCAGATGATCTTCAACGTCCCTTCCAACCCAACCATTCTATGATTCCATCATTCTACGAATATTTTGAATTTTTTTTAACACCTTTGTAGCTCCACGTGCTGAATAATCACAATGAGCTCTCAAAACAATCCATTCTATGATTCTATCTGTAGTTTTGAAAGCTGAACTTAGCATTAAGCAAATCCCAAATGACAGTAAATTTTTGGCCCTCTGGATCCATGTTGTCAGAGATATTTTTCAGCTCTATTAGCTTATGAAATTATGTCCCTATTAGCTTTTCTAATTATCAAAGTAATACATGCTTCAGCAGTAAAATGTTTCGAACGCTTTCTTTTACAAGTGATTAACTAAAGTTATAAGATGCACATTAGTTGGCTGAACAAATGTAGGATGATAACTCACCTTTGAACTGACTGTCCTCATTAAAAAAATACTATTAGAATAGTGAAAAAGCTAGGAGTATAGGATCTTAACACTTTGTCTTCATGAACTTTCCAACTAATAAGTTGGAAAGTCATGGAACCACTGTGAAAATGTTTCCTTCATTTCTTATTATACCGTATTTACAAAGCGATTCAGTAAAAATTTGTCTTAAACATGATGAATAAGACTCTGTGAAATGCATTACATTAAGAGGACAAAGTCTATTCTTAAAGCTTCTGAAGTACTCTGTTGGAGCCAATGTTTTCCAAGTGAAGCTTATTCTATCATTGTACCAAAATTTCAAAGTGTTTCAGCTATTATGCTAATCACATGAAAATTAGCAGTTCTTGAGTCCCTCCCACCTCACTAATTTTCTCACATCAGTGCAGCTCATTTGCAAGTGTTCGGCTCTCACCTGGAAATAGGTCAGATGTCTGCATTTCCCAACACCCTTGCATCCCTTCTGACAACTCCCTGCATGCTCTCAGAGTTGACCTGCCTGCAAAATAATTTGAAAATCTGCACTTCAGCTATACATTGCCAAGCTATACTAGCTAGTCTCATAAGCATAACTGGCTACTCAGGTATTCTGGACCCATTCTGTTCCTTGTTACAGCTTCAGAATGCTTCAGATTTTCAGTAGTACTTTTACATAAAAAGCACTGACTTGGAACAGACTATAAATGGCACATGTTTGCAGTTCTACACAAAAAAACTGGAGCCTTTTTTCTGTATCCTATAAATCTGAAATTGCAAAAGGTGCCATTGCCATGTTCCTTCTTTGAATTTATTTTAAAATATACCAAAGAAAAAAAGAGTTGCCATTTCCTTCAAAACGTGAATTCCTAAAGTGACTCTATATCTGACATTTCTCTCCTGTCATGTACTTCTTTGTTTTTGTATGTTTGCTGTTTTTTCCTAGGATATATCAGAAATCAGTATTTGGTCTTCATTAGTAGGATGTGGAATATATATTACTTGTTATCATGAAGAAAGTGCATGCAGAAAAGTCCCAAAAGAGCATGAAACAGATTAAAAACAAAGGATATCCCAAGTGGGATTAATGCTAATATCTGTATTTATTTATACCACTACCCACAGGGGTTCCACATTAAATAGTACTATTTCAAAAACTGGTAAAGCTGATTTCAAAATGAATTAAATTAAGAATTTCTTTGAAAAAACTAAGGGAATTCAACATCTCATACGATTGCTTTACTGTAACTGGAGTGCCAGTTTTTTAAATATTAAGATATATATAATTCAAAACAAAATTCAAAGGAAGATTTGAAATATATTAATTTGCTTACAAGTGTGATTTTAAATATTTTGAAGACAGCTAATAAAGATGGATACATTTCTACGAAATATTTCCAAAAGGAAGAAGAATCTGATCGTTTTAACTACCTTAGAGTTACATAAAAACACATGAACAGTCAACATATAAATATATTTACATAAATTTCATTTTCTGTTTACTTCCTGTCTTAAAAAAGGAGCTTGCTTTATAAATATTTTCACCTAAAAAGTCCCTTTAAAGTACTTATTTTAGATTTCTGTATATTGAAATAGTAAAGAAGGTTGAATATTGAGATAGTAAAAGAAGGCTTAGAAAAGAGACTAATACTATTCATTAGGCCTGAAGTTCATGAAGGGATAACAATGTAATTTATTAGAGCTTTAGTATAGCTGAAAAAAGCAGGAAAATATTTAGGCATACTGTCTAGGAAATTAAATTTATTTCTGTCTTTAGACATTCCTAATCTGTAATTTAAGTCTCAAAGAGAAAATTATAAATAAAGCAAAACAAAATAAAAACAAGTTCAGAGATGATGTTAAAACTCACATTTCCCTTGGGGAGGAGGGAATTCATAGATATCCTGCAAGTGCAATTGTCTGTTGCAGAGTTTCTTGAACCTCTCTCTGATATCTCATGCAACCCCTTACATTTCCAAGTTTCAAAAGAATTTTAAGAGAGGCGAAATTATTTCTAAGTTAGTTAAGTCACCTGCAATTCATTAAGTGGAGAAATTCAGCACACACATCAAATCCTAAGAATCACTCTTTCTCTTTTGCCTTAACACTTCCAGTGAAATGTGCTTCACAAAATTTGACAAGTCTGACGTGAGATGCACAGATTTAATAGTCAAGGGTTTGCATTCATTCCTTTGTGCAGGATGCTTTGCAAAGCCATCCTAGTCACCATTAATTTCAATCACATGAAATACACAGAGAATCCCATTCCCTCTCCCTTACAAATGGCTGTTTTAGCCGAGACCTAATAACAGAAGTGGCAAGCTGAGTATTGATGGCAGATCTTTTCTTCGGGATATGCAGAAACCACGAAATGCTGAACCTTCTGCTCCTGCGGAAATTACGTTCCTAATTTCCTGAGGCTCCTTAGAAAATCCCCAGGCAGTGCTGTGTCCAGCCAGTATTCCCATTTGCCATCAGCATCGTCTGAATGAATGATCACTGCTAATGGAGGGAGGTTTCCTGTGCTCCCAGCCCTCTTAACAACCCTCACAGATGAGTTATGCTGCTTTCAGCCCTGCAGCAACACCTGAGACGTCTCTAAGAGATGCAAAGATCACAAGGGAAAAGCCAACCTAGACAGGGAGGGGGGATGGGAGACTCCTCTCCCATACCCCAGGGAAAAGAGGGAGTGAGGTTTGGACATTTTTAAGTTCTGCATCAGCGGTACAGACTAGGTGAAGAATTAGGGTCGAGGATCATCAGACAGCAAAATAATCCACTAAGTTCACAAACACATGGATGGCCAAAGAAAGTTCAGAAATAAAAAAAAAAAAAAAAAAAATTACACTCAAGCACTTTTTCTTCTATATGATCTTTCATAAACAAGGTATGATTTGGTGAGTAAATGGAAGAATTTGCAGCTCTTGGGAACATCAGCATATATAATAAGGAAAGAGGAAAGCCAGGGCTTGTAAGACTGGAATATGATATTGATCTATGTTGACACAGGAACAAAAGGAAATTGAAGTAGCAATAATACTGAAAATGCTTTTGCCAACAGTATGAGGTGGGGAGATAATATAAAAAAATACCATTGATGGAAACAGACATGGTCAGAGAGCTCCATCATCAGTGTGCATAATGCCGCCAAACCCAGAGGAGTGAGAGTCTGTCTCTTCACAGAAACGCTAGGGTTATGACATACGGAAAAAGTTTACAGAACTCTTGTTAGGGTGTACGTGCACACAACTATGTATGAAAAATATTTTAAAAATTTAATAAAGTTCTCAGTCTCAGCTTGCACTGAGACTGAGACCTGCATGGACATCAGTATTAAACAGCATTAAAAGGGATTTAAAGAGTATTAGTATATTTATATTAGTAAAAATGAAATGAAAAGTCACTGAGAATGTCAGATGTAATATTTCTGTCTTTCTTGATTCTTTACAGAATTTCTCTAGGCAGAGGGAAGACTACACTGTCATAGCAAAAATGGTTTCATGAAGACATTTAAAGTGTGCTCTATAATGAAGAAAATGCTGTTATTGCAGAACTTAAAGCACAGAACATCTGGTTTATTCAAAAGATTCCTATTAGCTGAGTGGGATCATAATGACCAAATGCATTAACTTTATTCATACAGAAAAATATTTCACTTCACAGTGACAAGTTCCCTTAGCAGTTTGGTGCTGATGTGGAGAATTAACATCAGCATAAAGTGATGATTTTGTAACCAAATTTCTTTCAATGAAATAAGATACTGTAAACGGGATCTACTTCTTTTTTACTTTATATCTGTGACAGGTTTAAGTCCACACCTGTAATTCCATTGCACATTTCTGTTGCAGAGGTATTTATTCAGTACACTGATATAAGAAGGGGTTTGACAGATTTGTAGGTACCAACAGCAGCAATAGGATAAGTATTCCTCTAAATTGTTTGGGAGGAAAACCAGCCTCTCCAAATTAAATGCCTTTCTTAAGAGAAAGTATCTCTATAAATGTGCAATAATCGTGGGCCCTCTGTTTATGAATTCCAGTATGGGAAAAACTGGTATTATTGAGGGGTCAGTCTGGAATAATCAACAGTATTTACACCATTTCCACATCACATTCTCATACTGATGAGACCAATGATGTTTGCAAACCTGGGAACATGTATGGGCCACTTGTTTTCCATAACTTTGTAATTTTGTTTTCTATATTTTAGCTTTATTTATCCCTTAAGCTAAAAAAATTACAAAATATGAAACAGAAACTGAACTCTTTCATCTAAAACTAAAGCTTTTGGAGGAAACATAATCGGACTACATTGAGAGCCCATTGTTCGCTAACATCCTTCAGTTCTCCTCATTATCTCTGGATAACAAGCTACTTTCCAGTATCTCCTGTAGGCTGAAAAATCTTGCTAAAGCTCAGCAAATTAAAAAGTCCAAAGCTGCAGCCCCTAGAAAGTGCCCTTAAGTGCCTACAGCCATATCCCAGGCATTACTAGGTTAGCTTTACAAGTTACTGCAATTTTTATTATCAAAAAAAGTCTATAGCAGTGTAAGGATTTGAAACTAAGTCTCCAAATCGTACATTAAAGCTTATTCACAGAAAATTCTCCATTCAAGCTCATGGAAGAAGTAAGGCCTCTAGCAGTCAAAACCCTAATGCCATGCACAGGATCCAGAACCAAGTGGTTAAAAACAATAATGTGGTCAGACTCTTTTTAAGGAGGTAAAAGAAAGCAATAAAACAAAAAGACACTACCATATTGAAAAGTTATTGAAACTTTAGGCCTGTCTACAGCAGTAAATATAATGGAAGAACCTCTTTTCTTGCAAACCAAAGTCCACCCACTACACCATGTTGTGGTTTATCCAACAGGGAATATTAAAGGGGGTACTAAAAAGAAAATTCCATCACCATCTGCACACAAAGTGCAGCTGGTGTTTTAAGTTCTGATCAATGCATTCCCTTTCTTCAAGTTCTATTTACACTTGCATTTGACAGGAGTCTTCCTGGGGATATAATCGCAAGCATTACATGGTAATTTGAAATGAGAACAAGGACATTACTAGTAAAGGGAACATGGGCGGACTGCAGTTTACTTAAAATAAAATTGTAGAAAAAGGTCTCCAAGAAATTGTATTAAAGCCTAAAGAAATAATTCAAGTCCACAGCGATATATTTTTCATGGTAATACCTAATATTTTGCTACGGGCAACAGAAACTGTAACTTCATTATTAAAAGACATCAAGTAAAAGAAAACTTGGAGAAATAAGCAGCACAACTTTTTGTACATAATTTTCCTCATTTTTAAAGGAAACGTGTGTGCCGAGAGATGTGCCCCCAAAATTAACTTCTATTTCATGGGCTGCAATATTTTAGAACCACAAGGACCTGTGAAATTGGAAGGGGAAAAAAAAGACAAATGGGGAGGGTTAAGGAGCATTTTTCACAGTCAGATGGGATTGCTAAGACATGCTGAGTTTGAGGAAAAGGAAGTTTTCCTTGGAGTGGTGCATGCAGGAAGGCATCTCACTGAACATCTCGAGCAGCTAATTTTGTCCTCGGTGTTCTTGCACCTGCAGGCCACAAGTGTTGCCACTCCCCTGTAAGCATAAAGTGACTAGAAAACATCTGCCAGCTGCTTCAAGATCTGAGAACCTAACACTATGAATCTGGCAGTCAAGCATACCTCTGGGATGTTAGCAGAAATCGTAGACATGTATAGGTGGGAAGCACAGGCTTTCAACAAGGCAGCCATGGGGATTCAGATGAAAACTTGTGTTCCTTAACACTGACAAGACTGCTCTTTAAAAACAGTATGAAAACAACTGGAAAAAAAATTGACTGTTTATATAAATGTGTGAAGGAAGGATTGTTTGAATCATGAGTTTTCAAAAGATTAATTTATTTTCTGGGTGTTATTTATCTAAAGTCAGGTGAAATCTATTTGTCTTACTTCTTAAATGCATATGGAAAGAAAGGAGGAAGAAAGAAAGACAGTGATAACAAAACTTACATTAACTTTAGCCTGATTCACATTTACATACAGGCTATTATATCCCATGCTAGCTGTGCAAGGAGTTTTTTGACTGGGGGCAAATGTGTAGTTTTCGCTCAACTTAGCAACTATTTATAGTGACCTATGCAGGTTTAACAATCTTAATGCAAATAAGAATGAAGTCATATACAAAATAAATAGAATGGAAACTTTGCTGTATGTGAAAGTTTTCTAATACTTCCTGCAAAGTAAAAAACACAATCAATTTTTTTTATTCTTTGTTTCTCACAGAGTTCTGTAAGATAGAAGAATTACACTGCTAGCAATTACACTTCTTATATTTTACTGGATGTAAAAGCCATTCTGGAAAATATTCTGGAAAAATTTTATAATCTCCACAATAGCAGCCTCTTCTCAAGGCCACTTAAAGAACCTCAACAAGACCTAGAATTTTTTTCCCAAATTTTCAGTAACAATATGGGTTTTGAATCACTGTAATACCAGTAATGTTTAGAAATGCAATTCTGAGACAATATCAGATGCCAGCCTTTGTGATTTTGATGAAATATCTATGAACTATTGTAGCTCCAACCACTGAGCCTCAGACCAGCAGTTACTGCAGGGTGAACCCAGTTCTGTCAGCTCCTATGAAATTTGCTGTAGCTGAAAGCATGGCTAAGGGATTCAGGTTATTATTAATAAATTCAAAATTAATGAATTAAATAGAAAAAGAGACAATCATTCAAATCTTTTAAAATGTTTTCTGTAGTCTTTTCAGTAATCTAGCTAAAAGGACTTTATTTTAGAGGTCAGTTGCATCAGCCTGTTTTGAGAAAAAATAAACATATGGTAACCTATGTGGTGTTCACCTGTGAGGCAGAAGCTAGTAAAAAAAACCCAGAAGGACAGTTTTCCGAAAGTGGGAATCTTAGCTTTACTTATGTGCCAATAGTGTCACTTCATAAATTTAAGTCTTTTACAATTAAAAAAAAAGTCCCATTTATTATTGTGGCATATTCTTCAAAATGTAAATTGAAAATGTTCAGATGATGAAGTTTCTTTTTTCTCCTGAATCTATTTTTTTAACCTTTACATTTTTTCTTTAGATTTAACATAAAATTCTCATTGCTTAGTTAGAAATTCTCTAGATGTCACTCAGCAGGTCAGAATGCTGAGTGACATCTAGAGAAATGAGGGAAATTAAAAGGTTTTCACTGAATAAAGGTTGAAAAGAAATTATTGCAAAGGATGTTTTGCAACAACAAAACATTAGAAGACTAACTGTTAAATTGAAAATATAGTAGCACATTAAAAATGGTAGGAGAACTAAATAAACAATAAGAAACTACAGTAAAAAAAAAATAACGAAATCATGCCCCAAGGGAAAAGGTAATTAAAACAGGTATGTTCTTATGAAATGTTCTAGTCTCAAAGAAATTGTATTTTAAAAGAAAAAGGAATAGTCACACAGATCCAAGATAGACTGTATTTGAAAAGCAAAACTTTTACTGATTAACACTGACACAATATTTAGAAACACATACTTGCATTTGCATTGTTAGTTGCAAGAAAATACTACTTGCTCCTCCTGAACTACTTGTCCTTACTTGTTCTAGTTTTCTAAACTCTGGCAAATCTGATCATTTTAACTCAGCCTATGATCATTAATAAAACCAGGACCTCATTTTTATAATGATGTACTGATGGAGGTGAACTGATCCTCTTTCAAATCAAAAGAAAACCAAGCACTTCTGAAATGACCTAAAATCTACTTACGTCAGTGGAAGGACTTTCATTTATTCAGACTTTTTTTTTTTTTTTTTTTTTTTTTAACCAGGAAAATGGTAAGCAAAGAGCAAATAGAGCTACTAGACTCGCTGCACTGAAGTGCCAAAATGTGGCACAGAGATACTTTCAGTACCTTTTCTTGCCTTTTCAGTAATGATGCTTGAGAAATGCAGCTGGCAGGGGCTTAAAAGCACTACTCTTCAGAAATAAGTTGTAAAACCCCTACCTGAGTACAGCCTGGTGAAAGCTCTGGCCACATGCCCCAATTATTCAACACTGCTCCCCACAGACAAGCATCTCAACTACTCAGTCCTTATCTCTGAAATCTCTACTGATCCAGATCCAGTACAATAAGAAAACAGGACAAAACTAAGGTATTGTTGATGGATAAAAAAGCCGATGCACTCTTAGCACCAGAGATTTGTCCCTCACGTGAAGAAAATCCATTTGTCCAATCACAGAGTTATAAAATTATAGAGTGGTCTGGGTTGGAGGGACTCCGAAGATCATCTAGCTCCAGCTCTCCTGCTGTGGGCAGGAACACTCACCACTAGACCAGGTTGCCCAGAACTCCATCCCACCCAGCTTTAAATACCTGCAGGGTGGAGTCTCCACAACTTCCCTTAGCAACTTATTCAAGTGCCTCACCACCCTGACAGCAAAAAACTTCCTCCTTATGTCTACTCTAAACCTAATCTCTTTTAGCTGGAATCCATTCCCCCTTGTCCTGGCATTTACATGCTCTTGTAGAAAGTCCCTCTCCAGCTTTCTTGTAGGCTTCCTTCAGGTACTGGAAGGATGCAAACCTTCTCTTTCCAGGAAGAATAAACCCAACTCTCTGTGTCTTTCCGCACAGGAGAAGTGTTCCATCCCTCTAATCAACTTGGTGGCCCTCCTTTGGACTTACTCCAAGAGGTCCATTTCCTTGCTGTGCAGGGGACCCCAGGTCTGGACAAGCACTGCAGGTGGGGTCTCTCCAGAGCAGAGCAGAGGGACAGAATCCCCTCCCAGCCCTGCTGCTCACACTGCTTTGGATGCAGCCCAGGACACGTCCCCGGGCTGGGACTGCCCAGGCTGGGTCCTGTCCAGCCTCTCACCCACCAGCACCCCCAAGTCCTCATGGGCAGGGCTGCTCTGGTCTGTTCATCCCCCAGCCTGTGCTGATACCAGGGTAGCCCCAACCTAGATGCAGAACCTTGCACCCGGTCTTGTTAAATCTCATGAGATTTCCATGCGTCACTTCTGGAGCTTGTTCAGGTCCCTCTGGATGGCACCCCATCCTTCAGGTGTGTCAACAGCACCACTCAGCTTGGTGTCATCTGCATATTTGCTGAGAGTGCACTCAATCCCTATGGCTTTCTTGAATGAAGGAGGCTGGAAAGACATTAAACTAATTCCTGTAAAATCTAGGATCTGTTTCAAACAAACCTATATGTAGCACTTTCCTGGTAAAGACAAATAATCCAGTGAAACAAACATATTTACACATTGTATAAAAAGCCACATGCATTATTTTCTTTGAAAGAAGTAAGGCAAGAACCACATGCTCAGCAGCCCCTAAGGGAAAGGGAAAAGCCATAATTATATATATATTCCAAAGTTAGGTGAAAGAAGTAATCAAACACTAGAACTGGTTGCTCAGAAAGGTGGTGGATGCCCCACCCCAGGAAATATTCAAGGTCAGGTTTGAATGGGACTCTGAGCAACCTCGTGTAATGTAGAATGTTCCTGCTCATTCCAGGGAGCAGGACTATACGACCTTTAAAGGTCCCTTCCAACCCAAAGTATTCCATGTTTCTATTCTGGGAGGTAATTTTTAATCTTTGGAGTTCTCTGAGAATCTTCTAGAGTTTACCTTTAATTAAAAGAGGGCTCTTTTCTACTTCATTCTACATAAATTATTCACATGAGCTCTGTGTCTCAGTGATAGCACATTAACAGCTCTGTTATTTTATATAATTGCTGTACATAGGTAATCAGAATACATTATGTTGCAGAGATAATTATGGCAGTGTTTTCTGTTGTTAAGAGATGCTGGGAGCCTCAGCAGTGTGTTTTTGTGACATGCTGCATTTCATATGGATAGGGAGAAAATTGTCAAGAATTTCCCACGGCTCTGCATTTTTCAACAAATCTATTACTCCAGCAAATAGATTAGTGACAGAATCTTTCTTTTCCAGGGGCTAAGTCATGTTACCAGAATATAATGTATTTAGGAAAATATTTCCTTATTTTGTGGGTTTAAGCAACACTGCCAACATATTTTGTGGCCCATGTGTTATTACTTTACGGAGTCATTCACAAGAGAGCCCCTTTATCAGTGTATTCATGCATGTACAACAGTACATAAATTACTAGGAGTACAGGGAAAATTTAAATTCAGAGACCTAATACTCAGAAACACAGATTTTCCTATTCACATACTTGAACATATAGAGATTATTTGGTGGGGTTTTTTTCCCGTTCCCAGAGACAAAATTTTTTAACAAATAGCTATCTGCCCAAAAATGGAAGGAGTTCTACTAGCTCTAATTTTCTTTTCATTTGAAACGTCCAGATGGCACAAATGCATCAGAAAAGTTGCGTTCCATACTGCTGCACATGCTAGCAGGTATCACCCTAATTTATACAGCATTTTCCCCCGTGATTTTTTCTGCAGTGCCAATTTTTTATGTGAGATGGAGACTGCTTTCACCAACATGCAATTAACAGGAAATAAAACCTCATATGTGAATTTTACACCAGTTTACAACAGCCAACCAACTGAAGGATGAATTTTACCCCCGTCTATTGTGACGTATTATATTGTTTTAAACTTACATCAACTATTTCCTAGTAAAGGCCAATGAGAAACAACTCACACGTCTTGTATTCTCTCTTCTTAGCAGTAAAAGCTGGTTTTAGTACATTACTTAAGTGTATTAAAGATTATTATTTTCCAGAAACCGATATATCAATATGCATACATTAAATACTTTCAGTTTAGTTATCAATGGCTAAGAATCTGTTAAATGGGGAAATAATACAGCACATAGTGCTTAAAACACCTGATAATATTAAATATATTTTCAATTATCTGTTTCCATTTATGACAAGCAGAATCTCTTCACAATTGCAGTAGCTTTGGGGATTGATTGGCTTTGCTTTGGAAATCTATCAAAAGGTTTCCTAGAGCTGAAAAATCAAAATCCCCAGGAAGCACTTTTCAAAGTATGTAAAAAAACTCATACCTGCCCGAGTTTTAGACACTTTCCTTGCAAAGCATGACTGCACTCTCATTTTAAGAGGAAAAACAACCATCAAACCCAGAAAAAAGCATCTTCATATTTTATGCATTAAATACTTCCAATGTAAATTGCTTAATTTTTTTTTTTTGTCTTGACCCAGCACTTTATAAGCATTTTTCTGGTGGTTACAGATTTATCTTTAAACTTTTGTGCTCATTAGATATCCTATATGTTCCACTAGCTTTGAGGTTCAGCACCAGGTGCAGAAACTGACCCTATTCTGTTAATATCTGGGGTTTATTCCATTTATTTTCAAAGGCTGGGAATCGAAAGTTAACATTTATGACTTCAAGAGGAAATGGAAGGATAATAATGATGATGAGGATATATTCCTTACTGATACAGTAACTGAATATTCAAACATGTTTTGCATGTTATATATTTGTGACCTTGAAAGTCATAGCTTGAAGCCACTACATTTGTTCGGCTTCACCACACACACTTGATCTGTTGAAGCACTGACTCATGACATTAAGGTGCGATGAGTATATAAAGACCATTTGCTATGGAATTAGGAAGACTACAGAGGTTATAAAGAAGAGTAATTCATGGTTGATATAACTGGACTAGGGCTGGAAGCCTTCCGACATCATTGCCATTGTAGCTCCACCACAAGAACATATTAAAAAGAGTTAGTAGTGATAATTAAGCCAGACAATAATTTGATGGGGTTTTGCTGTCATTTAAACTAAAAATGCTTTGGGAAAAAAAATATACTTGACAAACTGTGTTTTACTGAATACTCTCAACTCCCTTCATAGTTTAAGCCATAATGATCAAGTGAGAGCATTTTTACTTTAACTGTTTTGCATGCATTTTTTTTCCTAAAAAAAACCCCCATCAGAGCAAATATGAGACTGCTTTTACTGAGTAATGACAGTATCCATTTTTTATATAAATCTGAAAATGGCCAAGAGTGACTATGACATTGTTGCAATGTACTGATGTCTACAAGTTAATTAAACATATAATGGCTTAATATTATTAATCTGCATTTAAATCTTATCACAGTAAATAACATGAACCAATTTTGTTATTTTAGCAATGTATTCAAAACTCAGCTCCATTTCACTTTTTAGACTTAATCACAACTGTTTGCTACAGCGTTTTTTGCATGTTAAATATTGTGATTTTTCAACAGAGTACACACATCATTTCTGTGTACCTTATTACAAAAACGGAAAAGCTGATTCTTTAAAATTAACTTTATTGGTTTTACACTTCTACTCCTTTTGTATCTGGAGCCCCAATATGAGAAGGATATGGACCTCCTGGAGTGAATCAAAGATGCTCAAGGAGCTGGAGCAGCTCTGCTACAAAGACAGGCTGAGAGAGCAGGGGCTGTTCACTATGGAGAAAGGAAGGTATGGGAGATCTTTACTGTAGCCTTTGAAAGGAGCTTATAAAGAAATGGGGACAAATGTTTTAGTAAGGCTGGTACCTATAGGACAAGGGGAGATGTCTCCAAATTAGAAAAGTGTAGATTCAGACTGGATACAAAGAAGAATTTTTTTTTATTATTATTATTATGAGAGTGGTGAAACATTGGCACAAAGAGGTGGTGGGTGCTTCATTCCTGGAAATATTCGAGGTCAGGTTGGATGGGACTCAGAGAAACCTGATCTAGTTGAAGATGTCCCTGCTCATTGCAAGAAAGTTGGAATAGATGTTCTTTAAAAGTCTCTTCAAACCCAAACCATTCTATGATTCCACAATTCTATTAATTCCTCTATAACTGCATGTCATGTGGTCCTCATTTTGGCAGAACTGAGGTTAGACTGTTCCAAAGAACTTAAGTGAATTAGTCTCATGTGTTAAATAAGTATTATAACAAGTCCTTGTACATTTAACCCTAAAGAGTCATTGTGGTAGTGCAAAACATGGCTATTCATATCTTTACAGGCACTCCAGCACAACTCAAAGTGCTTCCACAACAATTGGCTTTTACACATCTGAATAATAACTGCATTATTTCAGGGTTATCAATACATTGGGGTAATTGCACTGCAAGGCCATAATATGAGCTAGAAAAGAGCTGCCAGCATGAAATTTTGTCAGAACTTTGCAATGCTAGCATTTCTTTATTAAAGGAGACAAGAGAGCATAATGTAAGAATCCATTGGATTTCTCCAGTTTCATGGAAGAGCACGGAGGATGCATTCTGGCAGACAAACTCTAACCGTTCCTCTTGATTTTGCAGCACAGTGATGTGTGGGATTTATGGCCTCCTAAAGTGATGGGGGAAAGCTCTGGCTCCCTGGATGACCTGTTGATACCTTGCGGGTACCCTCATGCCTCCAGTGCTCTCCTGTTCTCCATCCTGATCCCTGGAGGCAGCATGGAGGTGCTCTATATCATGCTCCCCATGTCATGTAGACTCAGAAATGCTGTCCCTTACAGACGGCAAGTGTTACACAAGAGTTCATAGAGTTCTGTGAAGCTTTTTGAGAAACTTTTGAGGACAATCCATATGCTTTAAAGTGTGGGATGCTGTGGACCTGGAGATAATGCATTGCCATATATGTGTTATCCATAGAGGACAGTTAATATTAGAGTGAGTAGAGAATAGAAGTTATTGAGGTGGCAAAGCTGTGACACAGAGATGTGGTGGAGGGGTCAGGTTTGCTCCCCTGAGAACAGCAGCATCATGTACCACATGCAAAATTCTATCTTTCCATGTAGCTTGGAGTCATAATTTGGGTTGTAAAGGCACTATGGCCAGTACAAAAATAAATGGCAATTTAGGAGGATAAGCTGCTCACTAGAATTTGAAAATACACGGGTTTATAGCAAAAAAAAAAAAAAAAAAAAAAAAAAAAAAAAAAAAAAAAAAAAAAAAAAGTGATTTCTCAACTGATTATTAAATTGATTAACTTAACTAGGCTATTAATTTACCAGCTGTGAAGCTTTTCAAGGTTTTTCAGGGATGCCTGATCTAATCTATCTCACTTTTCCTGCAAATGTGACATGACTATATTCACTGGATGAATAGTTACTGGCTCACTCATTTCTGTCTTTTGAAAACTACTTGGGCTCACTCCTCTAGTAAATTGAAACCAATATGGACCAATCCTCATAAAGTATAAGCAGAGAGTGACAAAAAGACCTCATTAAAATTGTATAAAAATAAACTAGCTACCAATTCTTTCCATGAAAGATAAAGATGTAACAAAAAAGTTTGAATATCCAAAGTTATCCAAGGTCAAACTCTTCCTTTAAGCTTGATTCAAACTACTGTGTTTGGGTTCTGTTCAGATCTGTGTGAAATTGTGAAACTATGTACCTATGAGCCACAATGCTTTGGCAATAAAATGAAATTAAGTGTCCATCTGCCTTAGCCTGGGCTCTTATTTCTTGCTAATAAAACTCCTCTCAGCAGAGAGCTGATAATTCTCATTTGCCTACAGTTGCTTTCTGACAGATGCACACAATTTTTGAGCTCTGCTGATCACCTTTGAGTCCGTCCCAAATCAAACCAACAGTAAATGAAGGTTTAAATGTATGTACCGAGAAAAAGTAAATGTGTTACACTTCAGGTGGAATGCAATATTTATCAGTGATAAATCTTGGGAAAAAATAAAGGTTTTCTGAGGTTCTAGTCATTAGTCCATCTTTTCCCTACACCATGAGCACGACAGGCAGATTGTACATGAGAAGTGAGAGGCAAAGAGTGTAAAAGAGAAGAGAAAGTAGCATGAAAGCCTCTTCTCATCACATCATGATTCTATACTCAAATCTGAAACTATGAAAGAGGCCATGCCTATTGGCACCTTCCAAAATGCTTCTCCTTTGCCTCAGCAGCTCAGGTCTATCCTGGCTGCTGTCATGGCCCACTCCACGGAGGAACATGTCTGAGACCGTGTATCTCCCACAGGGCAGCACCCTGCCCTAAGATCCTGAAATCCTCTGTCTCCATCCACCACGGCAGCAAACTGCTAAGAAATTCTGCCTTTAAAACAAGCAACAACACATGCACTGAACCCTATTTTTAAAACCATTCCAATTAAAAGCCTAAAATAGAAAATGTAATGATGATTTTAAACCTCAATAAAATGAATCAAGCACATCATAAATTGCAGATGACAAAATACATAAAGCACAGTGGAAGGTATCTACACTCCTCTCTGTTAAGAAGGCAGGATGCAAAGCCTACACAGTGAATAAAATATTCTAAAGCATTTAATTCATACAGAATGCAAGATTCCCTCAGGACAAAATTTTAGGTATCTAAACAAATAAAATCTGTTAAAGTATTATTTCTTTATAAAGCCTGATCCAGGGAAAACCATATTTCAAAATACAATTCTAGACACCCAGTATTCAATTTCTTTCAAGGTTATATGAGGCAAGCCAGCTACAATGGAAATTTGATGAAAGCAAAATGCTTTGTTGTGGTTTAACTCCAGCAAGCAACTAAGCCCCACAGAACCATCTCCTCCCAACTCCTTGCACCTCCCCAGCCTTCTTGCTGGCAGGGCAAGAGAAGCTGAAAAGTCCTTGACCTACTATAAACACTACTTAGCAATGACTAAAAGCATCACTGTGTTATCAGCATTACTCTCAACCTAAATCCAAAACACAGCACTGTGCCAACTACCTGGAAGAAAATAAATTCTACACCAGCTGAAACCAGGAGATGTTTATACAAGAGGAATTTGGAGAGCTAGAATGCAAAACATAAAATTTGTTCCTAATCACTCGTTGTTGCAGATCTATAAAGCTCACTGAAAAGCCTGAAAGGTTCTATTGCAGTAGATTAAATTTTAAACCAAGTGCATACACAGCCACTGAAAAAGTAATGCATAAAACATAATGAGAAGAGGCAATACCAGGACTGAAATCTAAACTGCATTTCGATGTGTAAATTCATAGACTCAGCACAATTAAAAAAAAAAAAAAAAAAAAAAAAAAACCAAAAAAAAACAAAACAAAACAAAAAAACACCCACACACCAAAAAAACAAACAAAAACCAAACAAACAAAAACCAAAATCTGGAAGTCCAAACTAGCTACTAGATTCAAATATTGCCCCCAAATTGTTACAACAGATGAATACATCTGTGGATCTTTGGTTTCTCTTATTGTTTACGTCTGGTTTTAAATATTGATTTGAAAGTTAAAGCTGAATGTAGTTTTGTAACACAATAAAATATTCACTTGTAGCATTGTGAGCAACTTAATCCCTACAAAGAAAAACTTAGGCTACCAGTTTGCTAGCCTAAGGATAGTTTTATTTCAATGGAGGAACTCCACATTAACTTACATAATACTTATATATTACTTAGCTATGGTTAGGATTTAACTATTTAACAGGCTTTTTGTACTCTTCATTTGAAAGGGTATTTCTCTACTGTGCAAATGGAAATTGTAGATCTGTTACCCCTTCTTCAATTAAAGGAAAGAACTAAGGAAAAAATAAAACAAAATTAGTCAAAGTTGGAGGACAAGGAAATATGACCATATTTAAGTTTTGTTCTTGGAAACAGGTACCACCTCCAGAAACATGCTTAAATTAACCCTAAATGGAACATATACACAGAGGGCAAGAACAAAGTTTTTGGATCCCAAAAAAAGAGTCCAAAATCTGATATATCACCCTCAGATTACTTCTGCAAGCACAACAGAGTTGGATTAGAATATCTCAGGTAAATGGCTTTATGAACAAATCAAAACCAGGCATCCCCTGGTAAAGACATTTCTATTTTACCTCCTCAAAAATACCAGAAAACAAATTTAGATGAAGCTTCACCAGATAATATACGTATTAAAAAATGCAGTTATCGGACAGATAAAATGAGCTCAAGCTTTTTCCACTGTTAATGGAATTACACACATCCAGGGGGAAAAAAATGGAACTTTGTTGACTCAGATATATTTAAATCAAGTGCACCAGATTTCCCTTTATCTGTGTTCTTTGAGGAATGCAGTGTATAATCCTTACATGAATGGATTTTCAAAAATCCTTTCCAGCAAGTTACTCTTCAGAATTCAGGGTATTCCATGGTGCTCTATTTGTACCAGTTATGAATTTTAGAAGCATGGCAATGGCTTATCTTAACAGTGCAAAACTGTTAACAGGGGTGCTGACAGGCTGTCAGTTCCAAACGGCATCACGGGATTCCGGGAGTCTCTGAATCAAACTCTGACTTCAGCTGTACTAACTTTATCCTCTGTGAGTCAGTTTTGATGGGGGTATCCACTCACTCTTAGGAGTCATGAGTATTAATTTAAAGAGGCCCAACGCTGTTGTTGATTTTTTACTGCAACACCTCAGCCTTCCAGTGACTGCAGTTAAGCACTGCAAAAGTTTACTGCAATCTGTGCTCTGAATAGGACATGGAGTGACAGGATCATTACTTTGTTCAGGTCTTTCATTGCTGTCAGTCTGAAAGAGTGAACATACAGCTCTGATTGTCATAAAATATATGATTCCATCTCTATAGCTTATCCACTGAGTATTGCAAAGTCATGAGTCAAAGTGCTTTTATGAAAGTTGAACATGAGTGGCATAATTTTAGATTTCAAAAACTGAAGATGTTGAGATTTCAAAAGATTAAAGAGATGGGGGGGGGGGCGGGGGGAGAGGCAAGAGGAAATACTGTCAGAGGCATTTATCCAAAGCTGTGAGGCCCAGGCCATCATTACTTGGCACTGAAAAAAAGAATTTCTATAAAACATAATGATTTAACTATAAAAAGAACTCCACTGGTGTAAACATTTGGAGATAAGAAGAAATAACGGCACCTTCCATCATATTGATGATCAATCTATACAGATATATGTGGTATTTTACTGAAATTATTGTGCAGCATATGGCAAGGAGTTCTTGCAATTTTTCCTTCATTTGTTACACAGATTTTACCATTTTTCTTTTTGAATAGAAAACATGTTACATTATTTAGACATCATCAAAAACTATGATTTGTTTGTACTGTTGTAAAGAGCTAAAAAAAATTACAGGGGAAAAAGGAGGTAACAGTAAGTCAAGAAAAAAAAAAAAAAAAGAAAATTTCAGTGAAGAGATCAACTGTTTATCCTAAACCACACATTAAAAAAAACCCCTCCTACTAATTTCCAGTCTGAAACATGCCTGAAGACATAAGACTGCTAACTAATATGATTGCTAACACTGAAATTAATTATGTCCTGATCAGACTTCCTAGAAAGAATGGACTGCCACGAATTGTTTTAATAAGTATATATGAAGTCTGAAAAGATAAAGATGGCTTGTCTAGAATTCTTTTTTATCCGTCTAGTCATCACAGCATTTTATGAAAATAGCATTACGTGGGATGAAGAAAGACTTGAAGAAACTGCAGCATTACTAGAAGTTGTAGGCGAGAAAATTTGGAGAAGATTAATAATTTTCTGAGGAATGTGGAAATTCTGTCATATACATGTGTGTACATCTAACACACACAGTCACAAAGCTGCACATTGGAAGACCAGTGCCCCAGGTCCAGCCCCTGGTCATCATGTGGATGAAAATAACTTTTCTGTGAAATTAAATTGGTATGGGCATGGGAGTATGGACATTCAGACTCCCTAATCTTATAGTTATGGACTGCTGTGGGTATTGTTCAAGCCTGGGGACAGATAGTTGTCTAAGATGCAATGTTTCTTAGATTACCTGCTTCACAGATATGCTGTGTCAGTCAGCCAAGGAACTGTGCTAATACAGGAGTCATCACTAACCTCAACCCCTGGCCCTCTGCAGTAGCAGGTGACACCAGAGTGTTTTCCTGGAATCCTCCACCCATCCAGCCCAGACTTACACTACAGTTGCCACCTCCTGGCTTGTGACCTCTCCCAGAGCCCTTGTGCCCATCAGCTGCCCCTGCACAGGCCTGATGTCATCGTCATTCTCGACAATATAAAATTTGACATGCAGTGCATGGTCATGCAGATTGGTCACAAATCTGACAGCTTCCAAAACTGCAGTGATGGAAAAGGTTCTGGGAAAAACTTAGCTCTGTTGGCTGGGGTTCATGACTGTTCCAGAGAATGGCACATTGCCCTGGGCATATTTACACCTCCATTTTGAAATTACATTCCCAACTTCTTTCTATTCACCTTTGGTCAAATACAGTCTGTCCCTTAAATGTTTTATGCAGGAGATTATTTAAATATATTTATAGTGTATGACATACAGCTTTTCTTTTCACAATGCAGCAGGAAAAAAGGAAGTACCTCCAATGAGATTTCAATGGCATCTACCTTCTTAAAATGTTCTATATTAAATTGACTATTGAATCAAAAATACCATGCTTTGCCAATAAGCTATTAAATCTCTGAAAAAGTATATGACATTTTAAGGAAGCTGTTACAGACAAAACTACACTTTACCTCATATTTCAAAGATCCTTTAAAAAAAGACCAATTGTTCTGTCAGCTTCATTGTGGAAATCCAGAGCAACTCTGCCTATTTCTCTGAGGCTATGGCTGGGCCCCTCACTGATTGAGCTGATTAGAGTCGACAGGAGCCCCCTGTTGAACCCAACAAGGACTGAATTTCTGCTATAGCTTAATACAAAATTATTGGCTTGGTCAGGCAAGGACCTAAGGTTTTGATTATGTCCCCACACGAGGACATAATTAGCCAGTAATACCCAATCCTCATTAGTGCATGCTAGTTTTTGGTCATGCTAACCAATACTAGGCCAGGATAGCTCCATTGCAATGATCTCTGTTTCTCTCCTCTCTGCACAGGCTGAAATTACTTTCCTCATCTGCCTCTCACTGCTCACAACCACTTTTCCTGGAACCTCACTGCAAGTAGTTGCTTCTCTTGTCTTGTGCCTCTTTTTTTTCTGAGAAATATCCCATTCCTGGCAAATTATTGACATCACAGCTGGGTGCCCAAGAGATGCTGGTTCTGTTGGAGAGGACATATTATAGTTTGAACAAAAATTCTGATATGTGCTTGTCTTTGCTAAAGTCCTAGGAAATGTCTCTCCACATCTGACCAACTGTACTTAAACATCAGTAAAATAGATTAAATTTTCTTTCCTCAGACTGAAAAACAGTTTGTAATTGCTTGGAGATGTTAATTTTACACCAAGGGTTTTTTCCCCCTTTTATGTCTTTATGGCTTTGGGCCTTCAGTAGTTTTAAACTCCAAATCTACAATGAAGAGCAAGTATATGAAAAGATAACTCACTGGAGTTTATGTCCACCTCTGATCACAATGTCCAAAAAAGTAAAGTAAAACAATTGCAAAGGCTCATAAGACAGTATCTCTCTTGAATGTATTCTTTCTGTAACTCCATAGGGAGACATCACTAATAGTCAGCAATATCTCTCATTCCATGCCACTCATTCAGTTCCTCCAAACTCACAAAAGGGCTCTATAAAATATCCTAGAATGCATCTTATTAGTCTTTTTTAAGGAATACAAGTGGATTTTTTTCCCCACAAAAATGAGTGCAACAGGAAAATGGAGTACACTAAAAATCATTTTTCAATTGAAAATTGAGGTACAAAGTACAAAAAAAATTCCAGAATTACAAAAGAGAGGAATTTGCTTAGAAATATTCATATAACTAAATGTAAAAATATAAACATGCAGAAATGAAAAGTGTTTTGGTTTTTTTTCAGAGCACTGAGTGGTTTTAGATCTTGTTTCCTGAAATAATGGAAGAGCTTAGCAGATTGTTATTCCTTATGAATTGGAATAGGCATGCGATACTGTCATAGGACTTAGATTTAATGAGTCAAAAGTGGTAAGATTCAAAAGTCAAAATGTGGTAAGATTCAGAAATATTGGGTTGTTGTTCAGATTAAAATTTGTTGATTCTTCCTCTTTGGTCATTTTAATATTCTTAAGTAAGCACCCTAAATTAAATGACAAGCAGGACAGCAGACACTGCCCCAGAGTCAGGTCACTTTGGCATCACTTCATGTCCTTTCTCTTCCTAGAGATTTTGTTGAAATAACCTATCACTCATTCTTTAGGTTCTTTTTTCTTTTCTTAGTGTTTTTCCCACTCAATCACTATCAGAGTTCATTGCTGTTGAACATTCTAAGGTAATTTTGAAATAAGCATGGTTCAAACCAAGCTGGTCTGAATGATACTTCATTCTGAAACATTAAAAAAACAAAACAACTCTCTTTCACAATCATGTGTGAACAGCCACAATCTTTTCTTTCTAATCTTTGAACTACCAACCACAGAACAACAAAGCAAAATAATTTCTTATACAAAACTGAATTTAAATACTTTTAAAAATCCCTTAAATATTCAAGGATGGCCAATCTATGGTACATGAACCGAATCAAGGCCATTAGAATGACTCCAACACCTCACTGTCCTCAGTAGCATTGGAGGAAGGCAAACTGTGTCCTATAGAAAATAAATCTGCAAACAATAGTCAGTCTGTCAAGGTGTGTAGTGCCACACACCACACTTCTGGGCTGGGCTACTTCTGAGGTAACTAAAATGTTTGGCTATTTTAATCTCCAAATAAAATTCTACAAAAGACTGCTTAGATCTGTGTGGTTCAGAATGCTCATCCCACTTGAAGTTGTTCTCAAATTTAAGTTAGAAGAGATTACAACATAATATGTCTGATTTTCAGGGGAAAAAACACAAACAAACACAAAAACCCCAGACTGATGTTTCCAGGGTTTTTTTATGAAAATTTGTGGAAAGTATTTCCCTTAAAATTCTGCTCATGGAGATAGGATCCAAAGTATTTAAAACACCACCAAGCCTGACAGAATTCAAGAAGCATTTGGACAACGCTCTTAGGTACATGATGTGACTCCTAGGGCTATTCCGTGCAGGGCCAGGATTTGGACTTGATGATCCTGATGGGTCTATTCCAACCCAGGATACCCTGTGAATCTATGAAATTGTCTACATGCATGCATATTAGCAAGCTGGAGTCACGTCAGAAGGTTTGCCCCTTTGGTAAATGGGACAGTCCATGCTTTTTTTTTTTTTTTTTTTTTTCCCAGTATTAAACATTATATTCAAGATACAATAAAAAAAAAAAAACTGTGCTTCTAAGAGCAAATATTGGGAAATTAAAGCATTCTTGTGTTATGGATTAGAGAAACTTGACCAGATTTATGTGACTGAGAAAAGCTGATGCAACTGGGGCAGCTGAAAGTTTTGCTTATGAGAAAACAAACTTCTGAGTTTATCTTGTTCTTAATGGATAATTTATCTTAATTCAAGTTTTCTCAAGTGCTTTCCAACAGACATTCTCATTCCTGGAAATTACAGTCAAGAAAATTGCTGCTTTAACAATTCAGCCAATTTCTGAAGCTTTCTAGTGATTGAGCTACCTGCAGGTTGACGACTGATCACTCCAACTCTAACAGTTTAATGCATCTGTGGCCATAATGACCCTACAGAGATATTACTCCAGGTCCTCTCGCAGTGTCAGCACTGAGAGAGAGGTGACTCAGCAGCCAAGTCAAAAGACACAATCCACTGTGTTCTTGATGGATGTTTTGCCTTTCATACTGGCTACTGCTGTGCTGCAGATGAAGCTGTGAGATCTTTAAGGCAAAGTCAGCCACAATCAATTAACAGAGAGCTCACTCAAAAACTTAAAATAATGTAGAGTGTTAGAGATTTAGGGGAGACTGCATGTAAATATATCTGGTATTCATACACTTGCCAAGGAAGCAAAACCGTCTGCCTAGGTCATCTTAGCGTACACCTGGGAAGAGCTTGGTCGTCTTCATCAGCAAGAAAACGTGCCAAAAAACATTCTTGAAAGCTCTGGAACATGACTATATAAGGAGGTGATGGCTAGGTAGTAAAGTAGGCGCAGTTTCCTTGGCCCCTCTTCACCCTTTCCACAAGAAACCTCCTAGTCTCTTCACAGAAAGTTCTGATAATAATGCAGATAAAAGTCAATACTCACTCCTTGTGTCTTTCACCTACAGTTTGCAGAGATGGTGAATAAATAAAGGAATTAGGGTTTACTTATATTTAGCAGCTTTTAGCAGAGGTACTGCAAAAAAATCATCAGCTGCATTTCAGGAGAATATGTGAAGTGCAAATACCAGAGTGCAACTTCTGACACTTCAAATTTTAATCAGGGCAGAAAGTGTTATTTTTTTAATTATTCTTCTAAGCTGTGTTGAGATTAGAGGAATACTGCATGGTATGATTGTTTCTGAGCTTTGCCTCAAGGTCTTACTTCTCGGGTTGACATCTTTTTAAGTCTCCTTTGCCTTAACAGGAACTCTAAGTCCAGTATAAAAACAATCACAAAGTCAATAAAATGTTCCTAGAGGAAAAGAAAGTTTAACTAGGAAGGTATGAAGATATCTTTGTCTAAGGCAGCCTCTTGGAAAGTATGAAAGAATGAAAACTCTCATTACCATCACCATTTGCCCAAAGCTAGCCTAACTCAGTAATTAGAAGTAATGCTCATTGCTTTTATGTAGAGCTGACACCAACACTCAGTGTAATTTCAGTACAAAGTGCAGCAGATATCTTCCTTTTCTAAAAGTGCTTGTTTGTAGCAATGCTGATTCAGCTTTTCTAATTCTATAGGTTGGGTACATGCAGTCAGAGCTTATCTTGGATAACTTAATATTAAAACAGTTACAAGGAGTAGAAAACAAAAACTGTAGGATTCCCACCAGGAATAATTTAGCTTTTTCTGCAGACCCCTTACTGTATAAATTAACACTGAGCTCCAAAAAATAGTGCTCAATGGTCAATATGGTGAAAACATGTCAACATATTATATTAATTTCTGAAATCTGTACTTGATGTCCTGTCTTAGGATAAAGTCTGAATAGAATTTGTATATCACACTTGTTTTCAGTTAATTGCACTAATTAACTGCTGACAATATGATATCAAACAGTAGTATGAACATTACATAAACAGTTGTTCAAGGATATTTGTTATCTTTTCCTATGACTTCACCAGACAAACTAGACTAAACACACATTAGAATAACACTGATTTTTTTGTTTTTGAAACATCCAATTTGGAAAAATATATAAAATTATTTCATAAAATCACAGAATAGAGTTGGAAAGGATGAACTAGGATCCTTGAAAACCAACAAGTTACTGTATTTTTAATAAGACTAAAATAATTGAGCATCTCCCGACTAAAGCAGTACCCAGAGGTATTCTCACTCATTTCTGCAGATTCTATTCCTATGTTGTGACCATTTCCATCACCTGGTAACTATTAATTTGGCTACTGTGTGCTCCACAAGAAAGATGCTGGAACAAGTTCAGTGGTGGTACAAAAAGATAATGAGTGGCTCAGAGCACATGGCACATAGGAAGGTTGAGAGAAGAGTTTGAACAGCCTGGAGAAAACAGAATTCACCAGACAAAAAGTATTACAGGGGTAGTCAAGCACTGGAACAGGTCACCTAGAGAAGTTGTGAAGTCTCCCTCCTTGGAGATATTCAACACTGGACTGGACAAGACTTGGGATAAGCTTATCTAACTTTGACTGGATGTAATTTCAGAATTCAACGTTGTTTCTATTTTTACTGGGCTTTGCACCAGACAACCTCCAGAGATCCCTTTGAACCTACTTTTTTTATACAATTCCAAGATTTTTCAGAAAAGAATGATTTTACTGTTTCTTTTTAGCCTAAAGGACTATACTTGACAATCTTTTGGACTACTTTTTTTAAGCGGGAAATGTTATAAAATCACTTCTTCAGCCTAGGGAAAAAAAATCTTTGTCAGTGGAATTCAAAATCTGAAAATATTTCCAACTTTCACATATTGTCCCTTTTTTGATTTAAAGATACATTTCTACAACAGTATTACTAGGAACGATATTGTCATAGCACAACAAAATATTATTAAAAACCAAAAATTTTTATGATAAAATAATTACAGAGGAAAAAAAAATAAAGCCTCTTCACTTCAGGCATTGTTCTGAGTCACTGGAAATGTTGGTATTCAAATTTTTCAACAGTCCTGCCAAAATGAGGAAACAATGAAAAATTATTTGTATAAATTATATCCTGCTAGGCTTAAGATAAAAAGTAAAACCAAGAAACAGACTCCTGCAGAAAGGGTTGCTTTTATGAATAAAGTTTTGCAGATTGTTCACACAGTCAGTGAGCTCCATTTCTGAACACAAGAGCAAATTAATGAGCATGTAGGTCTTGCACCATTGCTTTTCAGGAAAGCCAAAATCTCCTCAGAGAAACAGTGGCAAGTCCTATATTTGTAAAGCAAATGATGCAGTTCCCTTAACTCCCAGATGTCCTGAATCCAGATTTCTATCCATGAAGTGGCACAGAAGGAAGAGTGTTATCATGACCTATGGAAGCCTGTTTTATCTATTGGCCAGTTTATATGCAGATTTTATGCTGAAAGCTGTTCAGTGCAGCCTGTAGATGTTGGGGTCTTTCAGACCTAGGTAGGAGCTTGTACTACACCAATTCTGATGGACAGTACAGAGCCCAGCGTGACAAGCAGCAGCCGCTGACTCCTGGACTAAGCTGCAAGCAGAAAATATGAGCAGCTGTAGAAAATAAGTAGAAAATAAAAGTACTGACAGGAAAGAACAAGAGAAGAGCCTTAATGCAATATCCACAGAGCTGCAATCTAAGGTGAGCCCTGTGTTCTCTTTTGCCCTGGAGCTAGAGACCCTTGCCGAGCTACCAAATTCTACCAAGATCTCATTAGTGACCAATGGTACAAATAATCAATGTCTGCTGCACTACAGCCAAATCCTCTCTTTTCCAGGTTACAAAGGCTGCCCTCCTTTGTGCAGGCAACATTTAAATGGTAAACACTTCCAGACCTGCACAGGACACAGGCTCAGTTCTTGTTAGAGGTGGTTTAATGGGTTTTTTTTATGTTTATCTCTTTATTTTCCCAGTCCACCTGAGGATGGAAGAAAACCAAAAGCCATCTGAACCCCTGGACACTGAGCTGGCATGACAGTAATGGTGCGACGTTTATAGAGCACTTCCAGAAGCATTGGCCAGATGAGTGCACTGTGTGATACAGGAATGATCTCTGGAATAGCTCCAGCTGCAGGGAGAGGAAGAGGGTGATGGAAGTCCTGGCATCTCAGGATTCCCTCCATGATTTCCCAGGTCTGGGCAAATCCATGTCTGAGGTGGTGACATTAAGCTCCATCTGCCACAAAACTCTGAGCTTGAGTTTCCATGCACTCAGAGCTGCTGTCAGTATGAAGTCTGGAGCTCTGCCATGTGGGAAGGAGAAGCCCATTGCAGTGGGAAAATAATTTCCATATCTCCAGAAGCCAGCATTTCCCATGCCACAGGGAAGAATATTAGCTGTATCTGTTCCATTCATTATTTTAAATAACGTAGAAGTGAAAGGAGCTTAATACCCAGAATCCCTTTTTTTGCAATTACTGCCATTTTAATTGCCCAGTATAAGCCATTTTCTCATTTCTGGCAAAAGAAATTGAAAAAATAATGTGTAAAATAGATATTTCCGTTTAATTTGTGTTTAAATTAGGAAAAAAATCTTCATCTGAAAATAGTGTAACAAGTCAGTAATAGCAAAAACAGTGAGGAAAAGAAAACAGCATTTACTGATGTTTTGTTTCATTGTCTTTTCCTGCAGTCATGATGAATAGAAATCCTCCTTTAAAAGGAAAAAAATCTTAAATCATCATCTATTTCCATTAGCTGGGGAAATCAGAAAAAAAATTAAATTGCTACGGAATAAAAGGGTCCAGATTCAAAGCAGAATATTAAGGAACGGGGTAAAAAGAAACTCTTTGAGTTTTGTGCTTTACTATATTCATTATAATTCAGAAAAAAAGGGACTTTATTTGAAATGTTGTAACTCAAATGCGCCCAAGTCAAACAGCTGCTTTTTTAGCTCAAAACACACTGGAGAGAGAAAGGGTATAGTTGATGTCAAATGCTGCTGGCATTTTGTCACATTCATAAGTCCTAATTTACATATATGCACCTACTTGCACTTTATAGGTGTGGAGGTCAATTATTGCAAGCATAATTAACATCTTACTGCCAAAATTTGTTAAGCTATTAAGGCAAAATGAAGATTAGAATAACAGAGCATGATAACCAGATGCTCTATTAAAGGATGAGTAATAAAACCTTGGGTCTGAAAATCTTGGCTCATTTAGAATACTGTTGGTTCCAAGAAAAATATTATTTGACTTAAGAAAATCAGAAGTAGTAGAAATTACAGAATTCTGTAGCATAAAAAGAAAAAAGTGTGCGAAGCTCATATAAAACAAGATTAAAGTAAATATTTCACGAAGAAGAGAAACTGACCTACATCTCCCAATAGCCAGAGAAAGAGTGGGGGGACTTTTAGGGGCTGCTTTCCAGCACCTGCAAGGAGGTAACCAAGAGGACAAAGCCAAACTCTTTACCCAGATGCTTCGTGGGAGAACAGACAACAGTCATCCACTGAATTGGAGGAGGTTCCATCTGGACCTCATAAAGGGGAAAAGAGCTTACTATGAAGTTAATTATGAACGATGAAGTTAATTAAGAACAGAGTCCAGTGAGGTTGAGGGATCTCAACCCTTGGTGGTTTTCAGGATGTAAAAGGATAACCGTGCTCTGATTTCAGTGCTGATCCCATTTTGAAGAACAGGTTGCACAGAGACCTCACAAATTTGCTTCCACTTCAGCAGTTCTGTGCTACATATGTGATGAGAAAAAATAAAAACCAATACAGAAATTTCAGTATTGAAAGGAAATAGATGTATACTATGTGTCTGTCTTTAAAATAGAAGCACTAGCAGTATTTATAGTCACTGCCTCTCAGAAATGGTAAATAAGCTCTGTGCTTGAAAGAGGAATAAAAATCAAAGGTCTGCATCTGAGATGCTGATTGAGAAGTGGGCGTTTAGGCAAATTAATTCCCATATATTCATAAGATAACCATATCATTGTTATTGACTTTAAAAAGTCCTTAATAGCCATTGAAATCTTACAGACTGAGAGAAAATATGAATAATAAGTGATTAAAAAAGCACTTTATTTTTTAACGAAATCAAGTAAAGCTGAATGTAGATCTGAATAGCTTTCCAACTTAAAGCCCCTTCACAAATTCAAAATAATCCATAAAATCTTGTATTTGCAACTCTGGAAGAATATTTAAACATATTTCACATATTAAGTAACTTCCCCCTGGCACCCAGCTCAGATATTTTGGGCAACAGGATCTACCTGTGTCGGGAAATAAGCAACACCAGTTTTGTCATAAGCATGAAATTATCAGAGGATGTCAGAAGTATAAAGACTGATGTCATGAAAAGAAAGGGTATTGCCCACAAGACAAGGAAACCAAAGAATCACCACAGTTTGGTGGTTTCAGAGCATGAAACATAATGGAGTAAGTCTTAAAGTCTAGATGAATCAAGTGGAGAGATGTCTGTTCTGCACAAATTCATTCAGTTTTTTACCAGTTGCTGCTTTGACTCCAATGTCACCTGGACTCATAGAACAGAAAAAGTGAAGATGGCTTGTTGTCCCTGGCAGTTCTGAGAAAAAAGGCCAAAATATGTTTTTATATACCATGCATTCAAAACCTTTTTAAGAGAATCCAGAGAAAGATCATGAGTTACAAGAGCAATTGCAAATCTTAATAGAGTTCACACATTCTACTGTAAGATAGACTAAGAGATGCATTTTCTGCTCAAACATCACTTTTTAAAGTAAACAAACTCTGTAGGTCTTCTGGCCAAAAAGATGATCTGAACAACTGAACTGGTTCATTATTTTAATAGAGAAGTAGCATTGATAATTAGTATGTGTTACCTTTCAAACAACAAAAAATTTGATCCCTAAAGGTACATTAATAATAAACACTTGTGCAGATAATTATAACCACTAAAAAAGTCCATGTCTAGACATACTTTCCAGCTAAACTGAAAGTGCCTTATCTATTCTTATATTAAGCAACTAATAATATTTTCAAATTGAGTTATAATTCTATCATATTATGGGTGCAGCTGATGTTGAGATAAGGAGTAATTAGGAACATCATAGGGGAATATAAAAGCTGCACAGCAACTCTCTGAGGGATCATAAGAAGATGATTGCTATATCTGGTCCTTCAGAAATTTAGAAAAAGCCCATTAACAGAAACCAGAGATTCCCAGTTAAACAGAAATGAAAGAAAATTCTTGCTAACTGCTTGCTTCAGATTTTATGGAAAGCATGCCTTCCTAAACCTGTTTGCTTCCTCTCCATGACTTTGGCTGAGAAAGATAACTGTTAATTGTAAAATATTCAGGCTTCTGAAAGGCTATTGCATATGAAGCAGTTGGAAAGTTAGCACTACTAGAGAGCATTAAGCATAGATTTAACAGACAAAGAACTGACTAGACAATAAATAAAAAAAGTAGTCAACAGGAGAACAACAGGATTTCAATGAAAATGCCTCTAATGTAGATTTATAGCTATAGCAGCACATCCTACACTACTGAACCGCTTCATGAAATCTTTTGAGATACATAAAGGTGCTTCTGGTGAAAATTTTGGATGACATAAGGACTGGTCAGGTTAGAAATACTAACAGCTGAGCTGTAGATGCCCATTCCCCCTAATGGGGAACAAAAAGAATTACCTGCTTTGTAAATATCTTTGGATATCTGGCTCACTGTAAAAGCCACTTGTTTTAGGTTTTTTAGCCAAAGGACAGAAATAGGCACTTTCAGATGCCTATGCTAGTTCAGATTAGTAAAACTTTAAAAGTGCCTATTTCTCACCTCTGATCCTAAATAAAACACAAAGTAGTTGAAACTCAAGAAAGTAGTTGAAATTACTCCTATTCCCTTTTTTTTTTTTTTTTACTACAAGAAAGTTATATATTTAGAACTAAAGAACATAAGTAAAGTCTACAGAAAAAGGGGTTGCATACTGGAAAACAGGGACTCCAGAAATAGTGGAAGGCTTGTGACAGGTGAGCAAAGGAACTCTTACCACGTTTATGACACATGAAAACCGTGATGAACTGGACATGACCTGACAACACGCTCTTGCAGCCCAGAAAGCAAAACCTATCCTGGGATGTGTCCAAGGCAGCATGGGCAGCAGGGAGACAGAGGGGATTCTTCTCCCTCTCTCTGCTCTGGTGAGATCCCACCTGCAGTGCTGTGTCCAGCTCTGGGGTCTCAACACAAGAAGGATGTGGGCCTGTTGGAGCAAGTCCAGGGGAGACCATAAGGATGGTCAGAGGGATGGAGCACCTCTGCTATGAGAACAAGCTGAGAGAGCTAGGGTGATTAATCCTTGATAGGATAGTTGTCTCCTTGAAGACAACTCTAGGGAGACCTTCTTACAGCCTTTCAGTACATAAAAAGGGCTTTTAGAATGATGGAAATAAACTTTTTAGCAGGGCCTGTAGTGACACAACAAGGAGAAACAGTTTTAAGTAAAAGAGAGTAGGCTTAGATTGGAAATCAGGAAGAAAAAATGTATGATCAGGATAGTGAGAAAAATGTGGTGAAAGATGTTGCCCAGAGAAGCTGTAGATAACCCATCCTTGGAAGTGTTCAAGACCTGATTGGATGGGGCTTCGAACAAGCCTGTCTTGTGGAAAATGTCCTCGCCCACTGTAGGGGATTGGAACAAGGTGATTTTTAAATGTCCCCTCCAACCAAACAGTCTTTGATTCTGTGATTCACTGCTTACTTTGGAAAAAAAATTAATTTAGTAACCAGATATAAATTTGAAGAGCAATAGATCCATTTAGTACAAAGGGCAGTACAGAAGCAATTTTATTTCAGCACACAATTTATTTTACAGAAGCAATTTTATTTACTAAATGAAAACTAACGCAGGGATACTACATAAAAGTAAAATGTCTACATTTTAATAAGGATATTGTAAATCAGGACCAGAAAATAATCAAATGATAGGGAAACATTTTCTTTCAGTAAAAGCTTTAAAAGCATAAAATGTTTAACTTTCCCATCTGATAACAGAGAAATTATTTGAGTGCTGTGTTTTATATAATAGAAGAAGCCATAACAAGAACCACTGACTTGTGGTTCTGCTGGAGCCAACAGAACTGCCTAAGGAAGTGATGGCTTCTCTGATACCTTTCAGGACTAAAGCCTTTGCAAGCAGGTATAAACCTTTGAAATACAAATATTCTCTATTCCAGTGCAAGTTAAGGCTTAAGGAAATCCAGCTAAATCTAATGGCTCTTCAGGCAGCTCCTCCTGGCCTTCAACTCCCTGAGTCTTTCTTCCTATGGACTGATGGGTGGAGAATAAAGATGAGGCAAATACACATGAACTGCCTGAGTTTCACTTCTGCCACAAGACCTAGTGACACGAAGTCCCTTAATTTACATCTGGACATGTTTCTTTCTAAAATCATTTAAACAGACTCTGTGACAAACTGAAGCTTTAGCAGCATGTGCCAAAGAGTAAACAAAAGAGCATCAGAAATCTGCTGTGAAGAATATAGATGGATATATGAGCAGTACTTGGCTATGCGAACATCTACAAAACCACAAAGGAGCACTTGAAACAGAGATAAGAGGCAAACCCCTTCGTTTGCAAAGTTTGCATTAGTTTGCATCTGAGAAGACTTGTTAGATGGTCAGACCAGGAAGATCAGCAAGAACTGCCATGGAGAGGCAGCAGATCACCATTCCGTAAGTAGAAGTGTCTCCCTCCTCCATCAGTACTAGACTAATATGTGATGTGATGCTAAGGACAGCACCATAAACCTGTACACTAGAATGCTAAAAAAACAAACGAATAGCGTTTTCTGAAAGGTTAGGTATTTCAATCCCAGTGCCCTGTGTAATACTAATTTAAAATTTAAATTTCATCAGTTGATTTTCCTGACAGTTTCACTTATTTTTACTTCTTGTTATGAATTACATGCGCTATTCAAATAGTTGATTGATTTTTCCTCAGATATCTGTCAGATCCTTTTCAGTGCCTGGAAAAGTTTTCTATATATACTTACGTCTCTCTAAGTTCTTGTGCTGATGACATCACCTGTTAGTATGCAGTAACTCAGAGACAGCAGGATATTTCAATCATATTATTATGTATTAGGAGGTAAGCAGGCAAAAAAAGGATGTGATGTAAATTACACAAGGGTATTGAAATTGTTCACTTTAATGAAAATTACATCAAAAGTTAGTCATAGAATGGCTTGGATCAGAAAAACCTTACAGATCAGCTAGCTCCAACTCTTCTGCCATGGGCAGAATCACATTCCACTAGAACAAGCTACTCGAAGTCCTGCCCAAGCAGGCTTTGAACACCTCCAGGGATGGGGCACCTACAGGTTCTCTTGGGAAGAAAATGCAAAAGATTGATCACATACTTGCATAACTTCGTATGTTAATTCTTTTCTATTGTGTATTCATTAAAGAGACTGGCTAATGGGAGTCCTGAAAATGTGGGACAAAGAGTTGGTCTGTTTATGGATACTTAAAAGGAATGTGTGCAAAGAGAAGTGACTGCAAATAAACACCGGGTTCATGGCTCTCCAGTCTGTGCTTCCAAAGCCACTTCAGCAAAAAACCACAACACCCAGCCCTTCCCCTGGCTGATGCCACCACCCACTCTGCGACTCGAGTCACACCTTCCCCTGCACTGCCTGACTGCCACACTTACTAGAGGATGATCCAGTTTCTTCCTTTGCAGCTTATTAAGAAGCTTATTTTCTCATTAAGAAAAGGGTGTTTTTCCACTGATTCTCAAAAAATCAGTTCTTCAAATTCTGTGCAGATAATTTTGTGCTCTCAGCTAATACCAAAAATGTGTTGGTTCACAGCACCAAACCTCAGAATTTCTATGTGTGAAATATCTATAATACAATCCTTACTGTTGCAGGATCTGAAAATAATACCAATAGCTCACAATATTTCTTACAAGCAGTGTTTGCTTCTGAAGCATTCAGTTCATTAAATCTGAAAGCAGCAGAGATAAAAAGCTTGTTTAAGAAAAAGGGACAAATTAAGTTCATGAACTAAAAAAAAAGGTTTCAGTAGAAAGAAATATATGGCAATAGGGCTAAGAATGAAGGACATTATAATATCTTTTCTAAGGGAAAAAAAGGAAAGAAAAAAATCTGTGAAAAATGCAGATCAGGAAATGTGTGACATAAAAAGGAGGTGAATACTGAAAATGCACTATACCATCTGGATAATGTTTGACATCAGCAAAAGCAAACAAGAATCTAAAGGATACATGTTCCCAGTTATAATGATAGATAATGTAGATAGCTAGTATATTGAAGACATCTATTGAGGTTGGATTCTGATTTTCTTGCTATTCCCCACTTTTTGAGGCACTTGTAACATTCTGCTTCCTTTTGGCAGCATCACATCCTTTCCCTCTGACTAATACATTAAGAAAATTCCTCTCACTATTGTCTCCTGAAAGTGTTTCACACCAGTGGAAGATCCTTTCAGAAACCACTAAAAAAAGAGGTTACAGCAAATGAGAAGAAATCTTGCCCAATTCCACAAATACTGTCAGGATACCAGCCTTAGCATTTTCATTTCTTCTGGCCCATGGAACATTTATATATAAACTACACTAAAATCTCAGAGAGTCTGAGTTTATTAATTACTTCAGCTGTTTCTCAGTATCTGACATAGCCATGCTAAAATAGTACTCCCCGGTTTTTTTTGGCAGCAGCAGTGAAAGGAAGATGCAGTGAAGTATCCTGAGGTGATCAATGGCCTAGACACACTGCAGGCTGGATGAAGGTTGCTGTTAGAATATTCTATCTTTATAAAAATGATCTGAAAAGTGTTAAAACTTTTTCCCCATGTCTTGGAACAGAAAACCACATGGAGTTTTGGATTTAATATATAAATTAGTCTAGCCACTAGGCTGAAAAGCTGTATCACTAGTTTAATTTTGAAATTTCACTCAAGTGAATACTAAATTGTATCTCTTTACTAGTTCACCCAATATGTTTAATAGCAGTAAATTAGAAATATTTAAATTGATTTATCCCTTGGGGGGATGTTGTTGTGTGGTTTTTATGAACTTTCTCCCTGTGAACAGACAGCACTCGCAAGTGATACATTCTGAGCAGCCTCCCCAGACTAAAAAGAAAAAGTCCAGGTGACATTTTGCAGTTAAACAAAATCTCATTCTAAGACAGAATGACACTAACAGGGAGCAGAAGTTTCAAATTAGCTGTTCATAACACACTGCTGAGCTGCTTTGATATCTTCTCAATGTAGAGGCTAAGATGAATACTGCTCTTTGAACATTTTAATGCATATTAACACGTGTCTTCTGTGACAAATTTGGACACCATCTTCCCATCCCCTCTTATAATATATGCAAAGGTGTCAAAGAATACATGAATATGTAAATATATGGATAAAAGAACACTCAGTGTGCTGGGCATCTGTACAGCTATAACCAATGTAAAAATGGAGTGTTTATTTAGCTGACAACAAACTTGTAAACGTCAGTATTTAGGCAGAATGATTGATTCCAATTGTCTGAGTAAGCAGAAAAGGGATGATTAAGATTTTACCAAAATATTGGTCATAAGACTGTCACAATCAATGCCCGTTATTTTAATTATGGTATTTGATACCACAGAAATTCAGCAATATCCAAGTTCAATTAAATGAGAAACAGCCTCAAGAAAAATAAGGAGATGGGCAACCAACATACTTAATCTGGGAAGATATTTTCATCAAAATCTAAAGTTTAATTTAAGAAGAAGATGAAAATATCAAATATTGTCCCTGATTGGAGTAGCTGGAACAGAATAAATAACGTGCATCTGGTTGAAAATGTAACGTGTTTAACAAGGCATTAATTAGAATTTCCAGTTGAAGTTCCATTTAGTTAAAATATTTAAGTGCATGGGATATGTGCATCTGATATGCATGCATTTCAAATTATTAGAGCAATTTTCATTAGCAGACACTTTATCAGTATGCTTCGGAGTGCTAGAAAAGGCTTATTCTGATTCCTTTTCTGTGTATCATTTGATGCCAGAATTATCATTAATTTCTTTTTAACCTCTTCGCTTTCACAACGCCCTTTCACGCAGGTTTGCTTGATCACCTCTCCAAAGTGAATTACACATTTTCTTTACAGAGTAGAACATCAGCAGTGCTGAAATAATTCAAGAATCTTGCTGTATGTCCTGTACTAGTGGAACGAGGTACAGGAATAGGCAAGGAAAAGCTGTGCAGAGTCCATCTGTCCTGGTTAGTGGTGCTCCGTGCCAGTGCAGCCCCATAACAGAGCTGTGCTGCTCTACATGGCACATCTCTGGCTCTGGAACACAGTTTCCTCAAAGAGACCAATGAAAATAGGGTATTTATTGTGCTACCATTTCCTGAATACCCTTTTTAAAACAAAACATCCTTTCTAAGGTCTAATAAGGCATTTTGTACCAAAATAGAGGTATGGCAACAACTAAGGAAATATTGTCAGTGCAGATTGACTCTTTACTGACTTTTTGGAACAATCAATGTCAGCATGTTAATACAAGATGGAAACAAATGACAAGACTAGAATTAACCATCAATTGGAAGGTCTTTATCTCTCCCTATGTAGTATGTAATGAAAATCTCAAGCTTTATGAGAGCAGTGACTAACTTTAAGTGAACAGTTTACAGCTAAACTAGCAAAGCTGCAGTATTCAGCAGCACTCCACTGAACCTAGTTTAATGCACACTATAAAATTTGTGCTTACTTCACAAAGCTATTTATACTTCCTTCACATCAAATACCCAAGGACCCATAAAAAATATTCCTTTTAATCTGTGGGATACCCCTACATCTAAAAAGACATTTGTTACCTGGTAAATCTGGATTTAAAGCCAAAAGTTCATAAAATTATATTAGATTAAAAATTAATTCCCTTGTAAGACTCTGAGACACCACTTGTCCAAAGTCTTAAACTCTGCTTTGCATCATGATGAGTTGCAAGAGAATTGAGGCACAGCCTTCTCAATGTGACTGCTACAAAGAAGTTTTCATAATAGGTAGCCCCCTCTTAGCTCTGTCTCTCGAATTTCTCACTATGGTAAGAAAATCATCCAAAATTCCCTTCCTGAAAAAATAACCTAAGAAATACAAAACCACAGAGATGAACTAGTAGAAAATCCATGTCTTTTTTATGAACTTGACCCATTTTTTCCCATGTTACTTCTGAACCTCCTTCCTCTGAATGACTTGCTGTGTTATGCCATTGGATCTAAAGAGCCTCGGCATTTAGGAATATCCAGCAGCATGCATATTTATGGTACTCAGCCACCATAAACAGATGGTCTGTGCTCACACAGTGTCACTTTGTGATCCAAGATTACAGAAAGTCTGGAAAGAGGAAGGGTTTCACTGTGGTTAGAACCGTTGGTCAACAGCTACATTTAGCTCAGCATCTTTCAAGAAAGCAAACAACCACTTTCTCTTTCACCTGCAAGTGGAATCTAAGCTTTGTTTAGCCTAAGACATGCAGTTCTAATAATCCATAGAGACAACTCTTTTCCCATCATTTCCATTGCAATCCTGCTCTTCATTTGATTACAGATTCTCAGCTCTGTAAATGAAGTGCAGTAGAAATTTTCTGCAGTATAAGCTTGGACTAAGGATATATTACAGACTCAAGACAAATGCTTCAGTCATCAGATCTGATGATTTCTAGCAGCTAGGTTTGAACAAGATCAAGGCTTTAGTCATCTACTTTGTCAGTTGCACAAAATTGATAATTGGATAAAGTTCAGGTCACAGTAAACCTACTGCAAAACATATTTTTCTTTTGGTTTGGTTTTTAAATAGAAAGTTCATCAGTAAAAACCTCTCAATTATTCTGCATTACTTCTCTTTTCATCAGGTTACTGTCTCAAGACAGCAGAGGAGCAACCCCCAAATTTGCCCTCTTCCATTGGAGGCATTAAGCTGAAATAAGCAAGTCCTCTATTGATACAAGGTTATATAATGATTTATCTTTTAGAACATTCAGTCTCTACACACTGAGCCAGTCTAATTTAAGTGTCTCTGTACAACACTCTGCAAGCAAAGTATTTCTCTCCACTCCTAAGAACTGTTGCCTAATGTGCAACTGAATAATCTCAGCACTTATACAAATAATAATTTAAAAAAAAAAGAAAGAAGCAGTCCATCAGATTATTCTGAGGGAATAATTTATCTGGTTTATGAATACATTATACAGCTATAAACACACATGGCTTATTTTTAATATGCAATATTCCAGCCTATTCAATAATATAAAATGCAATAAATCCCAGTGTTATATATATGACACTTCTTAACTTTCTCCAATTGCCTGCAGGGCACTGCAATATGGAGCACTATGCCAAAGCTGTATCTTTAAATATTTGTTTCACCAACCAAATGCTCCATGATAGAGCTTCATGCTATTCTCTCCTAGAATTAACTTTGAAATATTAAAATACCTTTATTTGTAGCTATTTAGAAAGTATTGCAATAGCCTGTTTCCTTAAATGGCCATAGCCTGTGCACTAAAACCAGACCCACTGATGTCAAGGTCATGAGTTCTCATGTACTTTTAGAAATTGGAATTAGATCCCTTTTGAGTTCTTTGGTACACTGATACTGAAGTCAACCACAGACAAGGACTTGAATCATGAATTCTTTGGGTTATTTAACCAGAACATGAGATGCCTGGCCATACTTATAGTTAGGAAGCAATCTGTTTTAGAAGGTGTGAAAATTCACAGAACAGTAAAAACAATAAAGATGTTCTATGTATTTATTTTTCAGAAACAGTCCCCTTTGCATGAACATGCTGAGCCCCCACTCACAAAGCCTACTTCTTAGCTAGAGCAATTCTTTACTTGAAAAAATTAAATAATATTAACAAATAGTGAGTTACATCATATGAAGACGTAAGAAGGACAAGTTACACAACAGACTCCACTCTAGGGCACAGAGAACTTCTGTTTGCCTACTAACATAAATGTTAAGCCAGGATGAAAAGTATGTTTTGCTGAAGCTTGTGGTGTCTCTTTGCATCGTACCACCCAACTAATTCCTATAGATGTGGTTTTATGCACAATAACTTGATGTAACTGTAAGTCTTATTTCTGCTGTCTTTTCAATACTGACTTGTTCTGATTTTGTGGATCTCAAGTACCACCACAGGTGCACAGATACTGTAAATTTTCACATACTGTTGCCACATGAAAACATGTGTCTTTAGATACCTGATAGATAATATAATAATACAGACTATTCCTTGACTGGACAGTATAATCCTTGACTTTTCAAAGTCAAATTCAAAGTCAAATCTGTGAATTTGCTGGTACCATCTGCTTCAAGACAGAAAAAACCTCAGTCCACCTCCCCAGCTTTTCCCATGTAAACCAACAAAAGCTGCTCTCTGGATTGAGATGTGGTTCAATCTTGGTCTTGCTGCAAATATTGTTGCATCTCTATGAAATGCAGTCAACACATAAATATAAAACCAAGAGGAAAGAGACTTCAGCCACTGGAGATTATAATATCCTTTACTCAGAAAGCACTTTTTCCATAGGCAATTCATGAACACATTCTACTTCTTCCTTTTCATCCATTCCCACAATTTTTTCCACATTGCTCAGACTCATTTTCCACACATGGTGCCTTTCCATAGACCCTTTTCACACATTCCTCTAATTTTTTTTTAATCAATATCTTCTCCAATACACCACTGACACTCTCTCATCCCAAGTTATCTTTCCAAACAGGTACAGAGATCTGGAAAGAGAAGTCATCAGTGCTACAAGTAGGATAAGCAAAGATAACTAAAGTTTCCCTCTTTGAGACCAATTACTCATTTAAAATTTACCTCTTTCCCAGCAGCTAAAGGCAAGTGCTGATATTCATAGGAAAACTTTGGCATTTGCTTAGTAATCACCTAATTTAAACTGCTGAATTACTTGGAAGTAGGGTCAGAAACAGTAAATCCTCAAAACATTGTAAAAAAAAAATCTTAGAGCTCATGAAGTCATCTGGTTGTTTGAAAAGCTGTAGAGTCTGTAAGCATAGGCAGAATTTCTACCTGCTGATACCAGACTGCAACCATCTCCAAATTACACCAAAGACCAGTGAGTATTATTTAAAAACTTATGGATCTAGCTTTTTTCCTCACTACTTCTTGGACTAGCCTTGTGAAAGCCCCATTAATTCATCTACAGAAGGTTTTAAAGTTAGTTATGGCCAGAGGTAAGAGAACCTAGAACAAGTTCAGCTAACACACTTCCAGGGTGGTGCACCAGTCCTTGGCCTAATGTGGGAACACAACAGTGGAAGAACTTTTCTTTTCCCAGAAGGCCTTTTTGCAGAGGTAAAAGCAGTGTTAAAAAATACTTGAGGATCATCAAGGAAGAAGTTTTATCCCCTTTGCGCCAAAGCATCTGGTACACTGTGGCCATGTGAAATTGTCTTTAGGCCACTTTCAGTATGTACTTTTGAACCCCTTCTATAAGTGAACACTGCCTCTTTTTCTGCATGTCAAAAGGGCTCAGATATTTCCTAAAAAGGAGAATGAATTGGGTCTTCTGGCACCAGGTTGCCAGGAGTGGCACTGCAATTACAACAGCAAAACATCCTGCAAAGCTGCTCCTGTATGATCTGTCTTTTGAGTTGTAATTAATTTTAAAAGAGAAGTTGTTATTACAGCATCCCTGGAAGTGTCTGAGGCCAGGCTGGATGGGACTTTCAGCACACTGGTCTTGTGGACGGTGTCCCAGCCCATGGCATGGGGGTTGGAATTAGGTGATCTTTAAGGTCTTTTCCGACCCAAACCATTGTATGATTCTGTGATTCTATTAAAAATTATCAGTAGTTGGTGCTTTCTTAATATGTTTTTGTACCTCTTCTGTCTTAGTTATTTTTTTTTTCTCCTTTACTTAATTAAAAAAACTATTTGGGAGAAGGTTTGTCTTTTCATTCTGTGTTCCAATGACACTGTTGCCTTACACAATAGTGCCCAGTTTTCACAACATATATAAAGATAGCAGGGAAAACTATCTCAGTAAGAGGGAGTTAATTTTGTACACTTTGTTAACACTGGTTAATGAAAAGTTCCTTAATGGCTTGAAAAATAGATTTTTAATTTTTCTCCTTTTACAAGTTTGACTTTAAATTTCACAAAAAGAATGCATTTATCTGAATTCTAAATGCAAGTTACGTTCAGAAAAAATGTGCCACTCAAGTTTACTCCAATTCCTGTATTTTCATCACAAACGTAATATCTGAAAACTGCACATTCAGTATATGATATAAAAAGTTTGTAGTGTAATTTTGCCAACAGGGACTTGTCAAGGACGGGGGAAGAGAAGGCAAAGTCAGAGCAAAACATTCAAGTATTTCAAAGTTACCAGAGAAAGTAGCCTGGCACAGTGGGAGTCAAAATGAAACAAAGGAAAAGCTGAACTAAACATTAAGAGTGAGCAAGGTCTGTCTAGGAAATAGAGAGTGAGATTTTAAAGTTTGGGGCCTACCACGTTCAGTCCTTAGTATATAATTGCCCTATTGAAAATCAGTCACTAATAAATGTCAATTAAAGTCACAGAATCACAGAGCTATAGAATTACAAGCTGAGTTGGAAGTGAGCTGGAAGTGTGTCCTATTGTCCAACTCATTCTGAAAGCAGAACTTCAAAGTTGAAGCAGATGTTCTCAGTGCCCATACTACATTAGAAATAATTTCAGGTCCTTGTTATTTTAGAAAATTTTAAAAGGAACCTTGAAAAATTTAAATCCAAAATTTCTGTTGGGTTTAAGCTGAATGCCAATTAAAACTAAGAAAATCACAATTCTTTTCATAGTACTTCTAAGCAAAATGTAAGAATCTCGTTATTGGAAACTCAGCATGAGTTAAACTGCATATTTCTAAAGGGACAGAGGCTTTTAGAGGTCACTAGAAGAGGCAGAAACCCTTGGATTATAGGGCAGAAACTAATTATGAGAGGTATTTTGCTTGCAACTGCTAAGTTTAAATATGTAACTGAGAAAAGGTTTATTTGCCCAAAAAACACCCTTTGATTTTCAAATTCCTATGGCCGAAGTGAGATACAGCTCTTCTTAGATCAGTAGAATACACTGCAATTATATGTGCATTTGTAAAGATCTAAGGCAACTTATTCAATGATAATTCACATCTCCAACAGCACTGAAGGCTTATGTAGTAAAGCAGCTCTGGATATTCTGTCTCTCAGTAATATATCGTGCCTTGTAGAAAACCAAATTATAGCAAAAGTATAATTTTATCAATTCTCTGGGTACTCACTGTTGCAGTTGGAACAAATTTTATTCTTATTTAGTAGAGTTGGAATAAAGTGCATGCTTGTTTCATAACAGGATGCTGAACATGGAAAGGTCTCTTAATGTTCTGGGCTTTATGGAATTCAAAGTCTCAATGTCTGAAATTTCTGCAGGCTCTAACCATGGATTAAACTAAACTCAGCTATTCTTCATTTGCAATTTAATCAGTAACAATGTGTTTTGCAAACAAGTGAAAAAGTCCTGCTTTTTTGTTATTGAGAGTTGAGTGCAAAAGACATTGTAGAAAAAATTCTCCCATGGTAAAACCTCACTCCCAGGTGAGTTAATCAGTTTACTCTTAATTGTTTCTCTTTGTTCTCTAAAATCCTCCAAGTTACCTACTAATTCCTATCTCTTTTCAGCACTTTACTGAATAAAAATATACTTGTAACTGGATTCCAACACCAAGATAAAAATTTTAACCAAACATTTTCTTCTTAGAGACACAGACACTTGACATTACAGTAAGCTCTCCATTTCTATTGCACAAAGAAATTCAAGAGTACTCTTTTATATGAGGATACCTAAAACACAACTGTACTATAAAGATATCATTTTATCATGATCTCTTCTACCCTGGGGGGAAAAAAAAAAAAAAAAAAAAAAAAAAAAAAAAAAAAAAAAAAAAAAAAAACAACCAAACAAACAAACCAAACAAAACAAAAAAACCCACCACACTTCAAATAACACAAAAAAATCCTCTTTTTAGCTGTAAACCACCTATAAACATTTTATATACACAATCAGGAGACTTTGAGTTCACTACAGCAAGAGCATGTATTTCTAATAGCATTTAATAGACTGCTTACATAGCCATTATTTTACAATTTCCTTGTGCTTTTCTGAATAGGTGAAGATTTATACTGTGAAGTAAAGGGAAAAATAATTTTAATCCCTTAATTGGAGAATGAATACATGAAAAAATTAGGTAGGACAGTTGACTGAGGCAGCAGCCACCAATGTAACGTAAAGGTGCTAGCAGTACATTTTAAGATAGAACACGCTTCTTTCTTCAGAAAGATTATACCATGGCAATTTTATCTTAAGCTACAAGTTTAATTATGACTAACATCTGAATTTACACTCAGAACTAAAAAAATTGTATCAATCATTCCCAATGATTAGGGATATCACAACTTTCTAACTTTAATAAATAATAGCATTTTAATGTATTTAATTGAAATGATGTCTCCAGAAGAAACATGTTTCTTAAGGAAAATTACCCTAAGATGCAAAATTTTGAAAATATCTGAAAAGGTTGTGAATTCATACCATGACTTCAGGCTCCTGAGGTTTTCTGAATCTGAGTTTCTTGACTCTTTACTGCTGTGTAATGATGACTCCATAAAATTATTTCAAGATCGCCTAATAACTTGCAAGATTACAAAGATTGCTGATTTTTGACTGTTTAGCTTCACACATCCTGGGTCAGTCTCTCAGGGTTGGGAAGCACTTGTAGCTCTCATGATATTCCACTTAAGTTTACCTTAGAATCCTAGAATCATTAAGGTGGGAATAGAACTCCAAGATCATTAAGTCCAACCTTCAGCTGAATACCACCCAGCCCACTGAACCATATAGCAAAGTCTCATGTCAAATCATTTTTTGAACTCTTCCAGGGATGGTAGCAATACCACTTCCCTGGGCATCCTGTTCCAATGCTTAACCACTCTTTTAGTAAAGAAATTTTTTCTAATATCCATCTGGACCTCCCCTGGGAACATCTTGAGGCCATTTTCCCTTGTCCTATCACTAATAGCCTTGAAGAAGAGGCCAATCCCCCACCTTGACACAACCTGTTTTCCAGCAGCTGTAGACAGCAACTATATGTAACTACACAATCACAAAATCCAAAATCCAAAATGTTTCAAACAAATAATGGAGGCAAGAGGGCTTTAGCCCCATCCAGCAAAAATTTACACTAAAAAAAGTAATACAAAGAGATAAACATTATGAAGGGGAAAAAAAAACAACAGCTACCAAAAAACCTCTCAAGGAAGTGAATAAGAATCTGATATTGCAAGCGACCACACGGGCATGTCTACGAAAGAAAGGAAATGCTGTAATTAAATATAACTCTTACTGTCTAGAGATAAGAAATAAATTTCCTCTCCTTTAAAGTGGCTCACTCCTTTATGTCATGTATCATCCAAGTTACAAATAAATATTTCCCTGTTTCTTTGAGGCAGATGTTATAGGAACCCCGTGATGGTCTCCATGGATGTGGTCACCTCCTGAAGGAGATATGTAGGGTATTCAGCAGTGCAGTGAGGTTAAGGTTTACTCCAGAAACCAGGGTTGGTGGATGCTCAGGACCACACATTGGCTCTAAAGGAGACTATTGGAATTTAGGCTGACACAGATATTCAGCACTTTTGGCTTTGTTTTCCAAGAAGGCTGGAAGTGCTTTCAGCAGCTGCACAGCTATGCAGGTGCCTCTTGGAGCCCTCAGAATTGTCAGGGGTTTGCACAGAAGTGACTGTTAGACTGAAGCCACCATCACTTCAGAAAACAGTTACAGAGAAGTGAACACATCTTCACCAAATGTGAGCTAAAAAACCTGACCCAACCACTCCTCTCACCCGCCTCCCAGTTTTTAAAGTTTATATAATGGAAATGACAACTGACCCAGCACCACAGAGTACAATTATAATTAACAGGAGACTTTTCTGAAAAAACGTCTGTGTTGCCTTGGGGAACAATGTAGGTCATAGCATCAATTAAAAGCAGAACAAACTCTTCACTGCCTCCGTAACACTTATCCCCAAATCATCTTGTTGCTGTAAATTAATGCATTGCTGCATCACATCACAGAAGTGAAAAAAGGCAATAACTTGTTTGAAAACTTATTTCAAGCCTCAGCACTCACTTTATCCCATATAATACAGGCAAGCAACATGGAATACTGATGTTACCAGTAGTTTCTTCAGCTTTGTGGAGCAGAATTACTATCTGTATATTCAGTTTTCTTTTACCTAATCTGAATATTAATATTAGACCTTTGCAGGAAAGCATGTGAGATTTACTTAACTGATGATCAAAACCAGCAGTTTACCTTTAATGGTGACTGCAAAGGATATATAGGATTCTTTAAAATCCTCAGCTTCATTTTTGAAGTTATAGTGAACATTCTTCTATGTGTGAGAGTGGAATACAGAAACAAATCACTTCAAGTAAAATGTTTTTTCAGGGTCACTACACATATTTTACCTAATTACTAATATTAATTACTGATTTTCTAATACTATATCAATGATGACTGTCAATAGAAGCCACACAAAAGACATTCACTTTCAAAGAATTGTCCACAGGTTATGTCCTTTTTTAAGATCAATTATTTCCTATTTCTTAAGAACAAAGACAATTTTCAACAGAATTCAAGCCAGAAGAAAGATCTTTGCAATAAAGCCTGTCAAGTGTTGCTAACCTTTGTGTTTGTTCATGTGGAAATACTGAGCAATATCTTGGACGCAATTAAGTCTTTTGAAGTTTTATTATTTACTTGAATGGGAGGTGAAGCAAATTCTCCTCAGCTTCTAAGACTGAAAGGGCACAGCACTGATAAGCTGGACAGCCTGAGCAGTATCTAACAAGGTTTATGAGAGACCACAAGGGAACATCAAGTGACACAATAAACAAAGGGAAAACAAATTTACAGAGTGCATCTCCACCTCTTCTACTACTCATGAGCAATATCAAATAATGAAAACTTACTGCAGGCCAAATTAAGACTTCCTGATGTCCATGCAGTACTTTCAGCTCAAAAAACTCTTAGTGAAATAATTCTATAGGGGTATAGAGGCAAGAGCAAAAACTCATTTCTGGAAACTTAGCAGTGGAAAAAGCTAAATAGCTATGTTAGTTAATAAATATGTATCTCAGTAGAGTACAAAGGAAGTAGATTTGCATGTCAGAGAAATTTTATTTTAATAGAACAAGGTTTTAAGACTCAAACTTTGCCTTTGTGCTCATCTGAATACCCCTGATTCCAATAAGGGTTACAGGAGCTCAGTTCCCTCTTTCCTGGTGAAATGTTAAGATCATACAAAGAATGCCAACTTCTGATTAGCCTGGTATCTACAGCCATAACATCTCAGCACCACTGTTAAGGACAGCAATTCCACTGCTGGAGGCTTTAAGGAAATCCAGAATGAAAAAGGAGCAGCCAAGCTTGAGAGAGTTTCCAATTTGTGTGTAAAACAGGAGACAACAGATGCACCCGTTCCTCTACAGTTCTCATCAGGATTCCACCAGAGTTTTAGACCCATCATTATTGAGACACTGAATTTCTTTTAGACATTAAGACAAAGGCAGACTTTGCTGAGGAATTAAGCAAAAACCATGAAAATGCTTTTTGGAAGGCTTCACAATTGAACAATGGACCCTTTTATCCTTGCCTACCTGCACAGGAGAGGCACTTCTTTTCCAGGCAATGATACAAGATAAGTAAGGTGGGAATAAGTGAAAATAATTTATTTTAGGTGCAAGTCAAAGCAGGAAGCTTGAAAAGACATCCTACAATGGGTGTAGATGTAGGGGGGCATCAAAACAAAACTTCTTTTAAATATGGTTTCTCTAGGGGTTGATAAGTGCACCTACGGATTTGTAGCTGGGGGACTCTGTTTCTTTTTACCTCCAAGTGTTCTAGAGTGTTATGGGATGAGAACCTATAATTCACTGCTCTGAGAATATGTGTAATGGTAGTACAGTAATGAATTAGTTCAATGTCAAACAGAAAGAAAACTACAGCCACTACAAAAGTCTCTCAAAGCCCTTCGTAAAAGAAAGGGAAATGCTATTAAGAGAATGAAGCAAGCTGCCCAAGATGACTCAAGAGGAGTTGAAAAAACATATCATATGTCTAGAACTTCGTTTTAAAGATTACCCAATTTCCAACCAGTTATTCAAAATATGACTGAGATGTAGATGGCAGACAGACAGCACTGCAAAATACCAAGCCCTCTCAACCAAACCCTTCTGTTTCAATCAAAATTTTGCAACTCCAGACTAAAAATCAGTGAAGGAAAATTAATTCTGAAGTTCATGATCTAGAAGAATTCAAATTTTATCCTCCACACATGTAGGCCAGGAGGTGGGTGTACTGAACTTTTTTAATTAATTAAAATGGAAGGAAGTGGGAAGGAAGTAAAAAGGAAATAAATGCTTTCATTAGGCCAAGTAATACAGCTCCACATTTCTCCATTTGAACTACTGACTGAGGAAGAAAGTGATAAAAATGATAAAATTAGTTCTATGAGCTGAATCTTCCTCCATAATGCCATCTAACCCCACCTTCCTGTGTAGAAGGAGTTTTATTGGACTCGGGACCTCAAAGATGTGGAGTTTAAGGCACAAAGCACCATTGGACCACTAGGATCTAATGTATTGCCACATGTAACACTGGCAACAACAGCTTGTCTTTAACACAAGCATGCACACCTATTTCAGGAAAGCACCTAATCCTGGAAACATATCAGGACTGAGGTCTACTGCTTTCTTTGATGGTTTGTTCTATGTTCTCACTTTTAAAAACACCTTCCCAGTCTTGGTTTACTCTTACCCTGGTACACATTCTGCTTTTCTCTGCTACTGTGAAGTATCCTCTTATTCCCAGTCATCCCACAGGAATATGCTGTCATGTTATGTCTCTCTCTGGAAGAATTTTTCTCCACTCTAGTCTCTCTTCTTTCTTTTGATATTTATTTGTCTCTATAAATTACAGATGCCAAACCTTGGTACAGTATTTCCTTCCACAGTCTCACTGTTGCACATACCAATAAAAGCACCTCCTTACTCATAATTTTTAGTGAGGATTTTTACATTCAAGTTAAAAATACAAGCCCCACTGAGCTGTCTGTTCTTTCCTCTGGAACATTCTGAGCATCACTTATGTCAGCCGTAGGGGTCCCCATGAGTATGTAAGGCTGTCATTGCTTCTTCTGGCTGTGAAATACTTCTCTTCTAGAGACAATTTTAACAATTTTGTTTGAATGACCTGTTTTCAGGCTAGACTGTAACTGGATTGCACTGCTTGATTACTATGTCCTCCTCTTTTTTCCTACTGTTTTATTCTTCACATTATTTTCAAATTCTAACATTGAAGAATTCATGTTGCTTTCCAAAGGATTTGTTAAAACACTGAAATATGTTGTCGACATCCAATTCTAAACTGTGGAAAACTGTGGAGAGAGACTATTTAAAAGAGGATGCAGTAACAGAACAAGGGGGAATGGCTTGAAACTGAGAGAGCAGGTTTAGATCAGATTTCAGAAAGAAATTCTTCCCTGTAAGGGTGGTGAGGCCCTGGCACAGGTTGCCCAGAGAAGCTGTGGATGCCCCATCCCTGGCAGTGTTCAAGGCCAGGTCAGATGGAGCTCTGAGCACCCTGGTCTGGTGGAAGGTGTCCCGGCCCATGGCAAGGAGGTTGGAACCAGATGGTCTCTAAGGTCCCTTCCAACCCAGGCGATTCTCTGATTCTGTTTTATGATTCTACAATTCCTCAAAAAGGGTAATTTCTCATTGTCTAATGCTTTGAGATGTCGATCTTCAAGGAATATTATTTTGATAAAGTATACTGTTATTTATTTTATACCAAATGAAATGCCTTACAAAAGCCTAAACAACACCATTTGACAAGCAAATGCACATTCAGGAATGAAGTTTATCTAGCATAATTGCTTTTCTGTAAAACTATGTTGACTATCATTGATTTCTTCCTACCTCTAATTTGCTCTTACGCTTGGTTTTTAGCTAAATTCTCCTTAATCTTTCCAATATTTTTTCTAGGGGTGAAATAGAACTAGCCTGCTCTGCTGCATTATTTGTAAAAAGAAAAAAAACATGAAAATAATAGCTTGACACTCACATTCCAGAATTTTAAAAATTCTCCAACAGATCCTTTCAGCCTCCTCTTTTAAGGCTCTTAGGTGAAAGTTACCAAGTAATGAGCCTTCTGCTTTACTTATTTTATCACTGGCAGATGTTGTTTAACATGCTTTGAAAGATTCAGTGCTGTTTGTACAGTAGGGACACTGGATCTCCTACCACCATATGGGCTTGCTAGGGAGCAAACAGCACTTCCCTCCTACTGTGTGCCACTCAGTATTGAAGAGGTATCAGAGCTTTTGTTCATCTTTGCATGACTAAATGACACTATTAATTACACAGTGATTGACTGGCATCATTTCTTGGTTTTGGTGTGACAAAAAAAGCAGCACAAATTAGTTAATTCACATACAAAATAAACCAAGAAATAAGCTTTGTTAAACTTTTCTCGAAATCTTGGGAGGTAGAAATTGAGTGTCCAGATATATACTCTAAGAGTTCTTGTCCATTATGCTTGCCACTGAATTTATACGAGGTTGCCGCCTTAATCATTACATATTTTTGGCCCTTACATTAAGGAAAATTACCTAGACATTATAAATTGATGTCCAGCTGGCAGACAACTGTGCAAGATCACTCAGAATTCTCATCCGTCCTATTTATCCCAGAGTCTTGTTAACCCCGGATAACGAAGGATAGCAATTTGGACATCAACAATATATATCACTTTAGGCTACTTTTACCAGAAATATCCCATTAGTGTGCATTATCTTCATATCTTAATCTGCCTTCTTTTCCTCCTGAGATTGCAAAGGACCCAACTGGCAAACAGCCAGAATATCAAGTTTCTCACACGTCTATTATCATAATGGGAGAAGGTCATACACTGAAAACTGAGCACACAAATGCAACATAAACTAAACTGAGTATTTTGATAACAGAAAATTATGGAGGTTACTATTCTGGTGCAATAGCGTCACTTGCAGTTTTGTTTGATTTGGAGGGGTTTTTTGTACTTCTGGTTTCAATGACAACTCCTCACTTGGGAAAGTTCTTCGATTAAAAAACAAACAAATAAACAAACAAAACCCCAAAACAAACAACAAAAAGCCAAATCAAACTTCAACAATGCTTTTTTCTGTCAGGCTCTCTGGGTCCATAAATATGCTTAGTCTTCCTGTCCTATATCCTGGTTTGGTCTTGCCTGTTGCATCTCAGAGACTCATTGTGCCTCTGCCAGACCAACAGGCAATAAAAAGAAATTTCAAGAAGATAAAGATGAAATTTACCTGACTACTTGTGATAACCAAGTCAAGACATTTACACCTAAGTTATTTGACCATAAAGATGTCTAGACAATGGAGAGACAAAGTCATTTCCAGGGCATGATCCCCCTTTATCTAAGGAAGCCATCCTAATCAAGTTAGAAGAATTGTGATCAGGACAGGTCTCTCCTTTGACTACCATGGCAATATCCTGCCATATCCTCAAATGTCAAGAGTCAACTCAAGCCACGTTGTTTTCTTAATAGTTCAAACTGTTTTCAGTTTGATCTGTATGTAGCTGAGGCTTCTTACTTGCCACAGCATCTTGGAAATCACTGAAACATTTGCACAATTTTTTTTTTTTCCTTGAAATGAGCCCTTTTGGGTGCAGGGAAGCATTGGTGGAGAAAAAATGGCAAAACTATGACGCAACAATTCAGAAACTATTTGCTTTCCTCACTTACTTCTCACAGCCAACTTCACTACTCTCACCTGTGTATTAGTCCATTCCATTTCAGGAAAAGGTCCCAGCTGAAGGCCTCTACCTGTGGGATTTTCTTCCTCTTGGCCTTTCTGGAAGTACATAGAGACATCTACTCAGGACACGTTCCAAACTCAGATTTTTCATTGTCTTTGCAAATGGTGCTTAGTTGTGTGGGTTTGCTTCCCAGGTTGATTTTGGGGGGGAGCGAGCTCATTTATTCCCTTGAAGCTGTAAATTGGTTAATACACACTGAATTGCCTGAAGGCTTTATAAAAAAATTAATTGGCATTATATTATATAGTATTGAAATGGTGATTGCATATTATTGATTATTAATATCTATGGACTAGTTATTTATCACTGAAGGAAGAACAAGCAAGTTATGTATATTTTACAATAATTAACGCTGTACTACTGTATTTAGGTTTATTTTTAGTGTGCAACATCTACCAATCTCAAGTAACTATTACAAAAGAAGCAAGAAGGCTACAAGGAATAAATAAACATTCTCTTGATAGTCCACTCCTTTCTAGCTAAAATTAGAAATAACCCTGTTGCTTCTAAATTTTAAAACCCACTCTAATTATCACTATGAATTTATGAAGTTTAACAGTAGGAGGTTATATATTTGCTTTTAATGAACGTCAGGTTTCCATTTTTTGTGAAACAGAAAATCTATAATGGATTCAGTCTCCCACATAGGCATGAGTCAACGCTATTGTAGAAAACACATGAGCTCTTAACAAACAACAACAGTATGGAAGAGCCCTGCCATAAGGCAAGGTTCTCAGGTTTTGCTGATAGCAAAACTACCATATCTGCAGCTATGCATCCAACAGCATTTTTACACAGTGTTTAATACACAAGGGACTGAAAAGCATTTTTACAAAGGCCATATTCATTATGATGCTTATGTAATGCTGATCCTCACCTAGGTTACTTTGGAGACTTTTTGTTTCTATTTTAATAAAGAATACAAATTTTAAAAAGAATAAAAATCATAGATCAGTTTAGGTGTGAAAGGAAATAAAGATCACCTACTTCCAACATCCTCTGCCACAGGCAGGGACATTTTCCATAGACCAAGTTGGTCAAAGAACCATACACTTTCAGGAACAGGGCATCCACAGCTTCCCTGGGCAACCTGTGCCAGGGCCTCACCACTCTCACAGGGAAGAATTTCTTCCTAGTATCCAATCTAAACCTGCCCTCTGACGCTTTGAAGGCAATTCCCCTTGTTCTGTCACTACGTGCACTTGTAAAATGTCACTCTCCAGCCTTCTTATAGACCCCCTTTGGGTATAAATCCACTACCTCTTATATAGAAAGAGTAACACTTTTTCACTCTCACCTGTAAGACTAAGTGGGTTTTTTACATCAAGCATAAAACACAGCAAGCATAAAACCACTAGGCCAAGTCATTCAGGGAAGTCTCGAAACTCTGTTGCTATAAAGAATGGCTAATAATAGTAAAAAAGCTCAGGGTGCAATGCTTTCCAGTATATAGTCTAAGGAAAAGGGACTTCTGGCTCTGCTCATAAAGATTAATGCTATCATACAACAATATTTTCAAGAATTGAAGCTCATATTGATGCTGTCAGTCTGCAGGCATTTAGCTGTGTCAGCTAGGAGCAGAGTTCCTTGAGACATGCGAAAAATACTGAGAATGGCTTCAGGTTAAATTCCCTGAGTCACTCTGGAGGGTACAGTCCCACCTCACTGAAGTGGGATGAATGGAATTCTGAATATTCAGTTGAGCTTACACAGAGAAGATTTTTACATTAAAACAATCTAGAGTAACTTCTTTTACAGTGAAATGGGCAGCTGTGGATTTCCTAACATCAGCACCAAGCCCACCAGGAACAACCACAAGGCATTGCATGGACAAGTCCGCTGGAGCTGATGCACTTTAACCACAGCAAGAGCTCCTGTGTACATGTATTTGCTTCTGGAGACTTGTGAGAAGAAATGGGTAGTACCCTAAACACAGATAGAAGAAACGCACACCAAGCAGTAAGCACGTCCCTGACAGAGGAAACATCAAACCCAAAAACACAGAGTAAGGAACACATCTGCTGAGATCATTAACTAAGAAAGAGCCAAGAGTGAGGTTCTGTTGCAAAATGGCCTTTATTAAAGATATGAAGAATTGCTGTGTATAAGCACAAGGGTTAAAACAATTGTGCTGCAATCATTGATGATGGGACACTAGCAGAACTGTATCATTTTGGGGCAATTTGTTTTAAGATAAGCACTGAAAAAGCCAGAGAAAATCTACAGAAGAGGAATCTCACAACCCAGGGAAGACTGAAAACAGGATATTACATAGGGATAGTGATCAGTTGTTTCCAACTGAGAGAGAAACCAGGGAAACCACTCAAAATTCGCTGCTATGAAACAGACCTTTAACTGCTAAGGCGCTGAAACATCGAAATCCTCTAGTCCTTTCCATGTCCTACAGGCTTTGGCTCCATGAGAGATTTATTCCCTAGTAATTCCAGCAATTTTAATTTGGAATCAGATGATTACCAGCTCAAAGCAAAAGGCATATTCCTCTGTGCTAAGTTAAAATAAAATAAACATATACTTTCTTCCAAGGTAAGATTTTTACAATGCCACTAGCAGATGTAGTAATTGTAGAAATGTAATCCTTTTCATAAATCCTTTTCATAAAAACCATCTTTTGGATAAACTCTACTCAAATGCAAGTAAGGTAGTATTTAAAACATCATTCTTCCTAAACATCAAAATGTGCGCTACAAACGTGTCAACTCTAAAGGTGAGGCTAAGTTTCCCAAATAGAGCTCTCTCATGTCATCAGGTGCACTAAGGTATCATTTTGTCTCCAGTTGTTTCTTCAAAAAGGAATGGGTTTCCTTCTGTCATTTCTGACAACCATATGCACACCTCAGATCTTACAGGACATCTAAAATAGCACTATATGCCTATCTTAGACAACTGAATCTCGCCCCCAAATATGTATTTTTTTAAATTTTAAAGAAGTCTTTTTTAACAGACATTGTTACTCACACAAGCTATTAGTAAATGCAAATATATACTTAAAAAACCATAAAATTTGGGGGATTATTATATAGAAAATTGAAATCTCACACTCTTTAACTAAAAATAAAAAATAAATTCCAAGTTTCTCTAAGTGTTATGAACTACCGTAAATCAGAAAATCCAATAAAAGTTTTATATAAGACCCAGAGCCAAACAAGTTTCAGTGTTGAATTACACCAATTTTAGAAGGATTTAAATACTCTTCTAGTCTGGAAAGCCTTGCTAATGTGTAGATTAAGAAAGGATCAGTTTACTGCCATGGAAAAAAACTGTGCCTATTAAATACCAGGAAGTTCCACAGTGCAACACATATTATCTTCATAGATGAACATCATGCAGTGGCACAAAAAAAGTCAACCACATCTATAAAACTGAGGAAAATAAAGTTTTCTGTTTAAAAAAAGTCATCAAAAGGATATCCCATGAAAATCTACAATAGCTCTTGCTAGGCATATGTAGAGGGCATTGAAGTACTGCTATGCAAAGTAACAGTAATAAAATATGAACATAGGGAGAAGAGATGTACAAAGAAAATGGTAATAGTATCTCTAGATAAAAGCATAAAAAAATTGTTGCACTCCCAGGAACTTCAATATACTGAACAGTATCTGTGATCAGGGTGCTAAGTTCAAGTCTGTTCTTCATGCCAGTGATGTAACTACTATAGATGAATTCCACAGAATTGAGCATGAGGGGATGAAGTTCCATGGTGAATAATTGCTTTTAAACTAAAAATTTCATTTATGTCAGACAATGATAGAAAGGCAAGTTCCAATGAAAAGCTCAAAAATATATAGGAGGTTACAATTTTCTTTTAAAATTTGAGTCATTCTTTTTATCAATTTAGAACAGAATAATGAACAGCTGATAGCATATTGGAGACAAGTCCAAAAATACTTTTTAAACAGGATTGTGAATGAAATGAAAATTCAGGAGCAGCAGATGGGTTTAACTGCTGTTAAATGTGGAGTGGTTTCCAAGAACATGTTGTATGTAATAATAAATAGCCAGAGACATAAAGTTTCCCCAGCAGTTTAAATCCTGACCTTACAAGCTAAGTGAGGGCCTTCAAGCTTTGGCTCACTGCAACATCTTTACATTTTACCCTTGTCTACAACAGCAAAAATGCTTGTTATTAACAATGTATGCCAGCAATGAGTGCAATTACAGCAACACTGAGCACTGTTTCACAGGCAGGCAGGTTTAACATGGGCTTTCTGAAACAAGAATAGTTCTTGGCTCTGCTTGCAGGTTAATCACATTCAGCACCAGGGTATCCATTCTCACAGTGGATAATTATGCCAGTGTACCCAGTGCCTCAATTTGTGCATATGTTTTACATAATAACCACGTTAGAAACTGCCTCCCAATCCTTGATCTGGATGTGGGCACTGGGATGACGTATTGCATCTAGGGTTTCTGCAGTCATGCTCTGACTGCCTTCATATCTCATACCCTCTTGGATTTAAGCAAAAGTGAAGTCCCAAAGGCCCAGGAAAACAGGCAGCAATTTTATTTTATTTTTTTTTTCTACCTAAACCAGTTCTGGCTTCATCTCCTAATCCATCAAAAAGTGGCTTTATTAAGTGACATCTATGATTAAGTTAAAGCTTCTACACTTGTTACCGTGTATTATTATACTTGACTGACACAAATACTTGTGACAGAATGAAACTGGAACTTCTAAACTCACAGAGATGCAGAGAGGCACAGACAGAGCAGGGTTCAAAAGAATGAGTGCAACTGGCAGAGAATAGAAATCTACATTGGGATCAAACCCAGGGAAAAATCACTGCTGCTGCCTCCTGCTAATCCAGTTGCTTCTATAATAACAAAAGATTTGTGAGGAACTGTGGAAAAGAGCGTCACTGGATTGAAGGAAGCCTTTGGAGTTCAAAGCAGACCTACACTATAATATACGTGTGTTCCTGCTTAGATGCACCAAGGATGCTTGTGATTAGCTACTCTGTAATACAAGTATCTGCTTGATACTCTCTTGGATAAACTGGAGGGAAAGGATTATCAGGGGAACAAATGACAGAAAAGAAAGGTGAGGAGCCAAATGAAAGAACTGTATCAGACAAGAGGAGAGATGTCAGACCTCCATATGGGTTACTCACACTGTTGCTAACCTATTACTTTTTCACTGCTGCTGTAGAAAATCATGATCTCCATACTTCCATTGCAGAAACCATCTCTTTTTCAAACTAATTCCATAGAAAAAATATTAAATGACTATTGCAAAACCACTTCTCTCTAATCCTAGTACTATATTTCATTCATGAAATGGATAAAATTAAATCAGTTCACTTATGCTCATGTGGCATTCAGGGACTACTTGTTTCTAGGGATCTTCTAAGAGCTTTTTTTTTATCCCTTGTCTGATACCTACTGAGAGGCTTAGAAATGAAATTGCTTTACTGTCTGGGAAATTCAGCCATTAAAGTAACAGTCCCCAAAGCATGCCTTTCACTCAAATATTAACGGTCAGAAAACATCACACATATGTAAGCTAACATCCTTTTGGTCAACCTAACAAGAAATTGTTTGGAAATTTCTAGAGCCATGGCTTCTGTCCAACACATGTCAGCTGAAACATCCTAACTGTTGCTGTCAAATGGATGCAAACAAAGTTGTTTTGTGTGCTCCCTGTTCAAGCTGTACCCTGTCCTGGTTGGTTGGACCTGCTGCAATGCTTTAGCACTACTACTTCCAGAAATGGCTGAATCACTCAAAAAAAAAAAGAGGCTGAGGAACATGCTCAAACCTGAACCCTCATTGTCCTCACTGTTAGATGTTACATGTTAGATGTTACAAGTTACATGAAGTCCTGGATGTTCTGTGTAATTCCAGCTGGCTCCCGCCAGGTCAAAACTGCTCTGGGAGCCAGACTCATGTAGTGTGGACATGAGTAAGCTCATGTCCACATTAAGCATTGTAGACACAGCTTTCTACTATTACCAGAGGCCCACAATACCATTACCTGAAGTACAAGCATCCAAGAATTCAAATTATGTCATTCATGTTTTTTTCTTTTCCCATTTGAAAGTGATTTTAGGGGTGGTTGCTGGCAAGGCAAATGTATGTGTTTACAGGTTTCTCTTAATCAGAACTATCAGTGATAACCACTTCACCAGAGGCACACTGGAATTTGAAAGTGGTGACTACAGAGCACCACTGCTGATTGACTTTGCAGTGGTCATTCAGAAGGGAGGTTGGACATTGTTCTGACCAGCCATTCAAACAGGGAGTTATGGGGATAAGAGATTACATGATTACAACCAATCTTCATCCAAAAGTGCTTAAACACATGCTTAGTAAACTATGGTCTGTTCTCAGCTATTTACTCAGCTATCGGTACTATTACCACAGAAATGGATAATATACCTGACCTCTTCTTTTGCAGAAGTGTTTTCTGATACAGGTTAATTATCAAGCACAAACATATGGGATTGTCCTCTTTTGCATACTGTGAGATGGTATATTCTGCAAGAATTCAATCACTGATACTGAAGCAAATTCAATGTATTTTGCACCTTCTCTCATGGATTGCTCACACTAAATCACCTTAAAAAAATAAAATGAATATTTTGGAGATGATTGCAATGTCCAACTCCTATCTGCTCCAGACACTTTTTCCAAAACTGGTAATAAGCGTTAAGTACATGCCACTGCCAAATGCAGTAATTTTCTGGTGTCTTACCTTGAATCTGCTCTGGCAGCCTCTGAGCCTGTCTCCTTCGAGACCAGACTGCTTATTAAATTCCAGTTATTAGGAAACAAATTTAGGCTCAGGACAATTTTTTCTACTAAAACTTTGTCAATTGCACAAATGACTTTGTCTACAAACAGCAGCTCTCTTACAAATTTTTATGCAGTTTGTGAGTCATAGTCTTCCCACACAACAACAAAAAGCTTTTATTTGTGAAAAGGTGTGGATTTCCCAAAGCATCAGTTTGTGGTCAGTACTAGCTTAAATTGATTTCCCAGGAATAAGGGCATGAGATATTTGCACCCACAATCTTAAGTCTTCTTCTTTTTTATAGCCAACTCTTTGGTCCTTATCACCTGTACCGCCAAAGCTTTTTTCAGGCTTCACAGAGTAGATTAAGAGGATTGAAAGAAATTTAGCATTTCAATTATGGAGATTATAAGTGAAATAAGATCCTCTAATTCTCTCAGCTTCCCAAACTCTGTAGTAAGACTGAAACATTAACGTCCCTCTGTTGCTCCACCCTCAAAGAAACCATGTGCATTAAGACACAGGTGCCAACATGGATCAATGAGATGAAATACCAGTACCCCCCAAAAGCAAATACATTGTACAACAGAACTAGTTCAGCTTCAACCCAGCAGCCCACTTTGATCCAGAGAGGATCTGGTCATGGCTTTCTAACCTTTCTTGGTCCTACTGCCTGTGAAGATATCACAGATGTGCTTCCTGGTGAAAGATTTTCGTTGTCCAGCCCAACTCTAATAATAATAAATCTTCCAGAGTTGGAAAAAGCATTAATGTACTGTTTTTCTGAAGTATCTATTGATATATCAAGCTCATAAAATTTATCTGGCACAGATTTTGACTGAATTATGTTCCCCTTCTTTTTGCTCTTACCAAAGCTAATAACTGTACTTGCTCTGACAGTCCTTAGGGAAAGGATAATTTACTGAAATGGGCGAATGGAAGACTGGTTTGTCTCCACATGTCTCCTGATGCCTCTGGAGACTGTAGTCATGCTCATCATCTGAGATGATGGTGTTTATGCCATTTTAGTACCAGAGAGACCTGTCTGGCCCTCAGCTGTTACTGGAGAAGGCCATGGGGTTCCTACAGGCATGGTGACATATCAGCCACAGACATTCTGGGGGATGTCTCGGATGATATCTAAAATGCTGATAAATGTCTGTGTCTTGGCAGGTTTATTATCCCTGGAGGGTATTTTTCCAACCTCGACTCTGCTTGCTCCATTTTTAGGGGTCTTCTTGATTAGGAAAAGGATATCCTATATTTTCCACTAGTAAAAGAAACAAATTTTCCTTAGTACCATTCCGAGTGGCTTCCAATGAGCTGATCATGCAGCTAGTTTAATACTTCTTTAGTGAGGGGATTCCTAAGTAAACTCTGATTTTCAGAGACCCCTCTCCCTGTCTAGCTTTTACACACTGATGTGCCCACACCTCTATAACTGCAGTAAGTGCAGCAATGAATTCTGTTACAACCACTAGTAAATTTACTATCCAGGACTCAAGGCTAGCAGTGAAAACAACTATTTTTGGCAACATAATAGTGTGTGTGCCATGTCCAAGTTCATAACTTGTCCCATTTATTTCCAGTTCAATAGTACATTTATCTCCAAATGAACTGCTGCTCGTTGTTCCTGTGAGGATTAATCTGAGCAACACATATTGTGTGTCTTGCCAACTCTTGCAAAGCGATATAATCCATCCTCCTTCTCACATCTTTCCTTTACTGACACCCAGTGGGTTGGCTTCTGTTAACTAACTCTGCTCCTCAAACTCCACATGCTTTTTGCTGCAGTCAGAGTTGTGATGCCATACACGGCTCTTTTCTCCTACGGCGTGAAGGATCTCAATTAGGACATAATTGTCCACCCACTACTCTAAGTCCAAACTTGGTCTTTCCTTTTGTTTATCAAATTCTTACATCTTTCCTTTCAGATTTCTTAGTGATGTTCCTGAGCTCTGTTTACCCTCCCAGTCACAAGAGCAGTGTAGGGCTGTGACTTGGGCACCCTCAATCCCTCCTCCGCTATTTTGTGCCACAGGAAAGCTCAGCAGGCTTGATGTGCTCTTGGAAGAGCTCCAGCAGAATGACTGGCAGAAAACAAAGGCGGGCTGTACAGAACACAGAGTTAGCACATGTTTGTGGGGCGTATTGAGGATCGGCCCCACGGGGAGCACAGCAGAGCACACTCGTGTCTCAGTGTGCACGGAGCCAACGGGATCCCTCACCAGACACTCAGCCCCCAGAAATATCCACTCACAGCTTCCACAGCCTTCTCTATCTCTCACTAAAGCCACTATTCATATGGCACACTTATGGGGCAGAGAGCATTCCACATCCTTCTTTGCTTCGGTTTTATAGTCTTCTTGGCTGAGGCAACAAAAACTATCAAAGATACTGAGGACTTCAACCCAGCAATTGCTAGAAAAGGATCTGCATTTTACTGGCATTCACAGCTTGCAAAACTAGAGTGGTGTCACTTTCACTATCCTCCACCTTCCTGGAGAATTCTATCCTTGGTGAGGCAGGCTTTAAAGTGTTTCACTCTCCTGCTCTGTGTATTTTTCTCTGTTCCTTTTAACTCCTCCTCTGAATCCTGTTCATCAATCCCTTTGTTCTGACAGCACTTGCAAGAGGGCTCTTTTATGCCTCGTTTCATCTAGCTGGGAATAACCACAGAAACCTCATGTCACCTCCCCTGACCCAGAGACCTTGTCTTACTGACATGAGCACAGAGGTATCCACTGGTTATATCAGAGAGGACTAATCTAAAAAATGTTTTTCATTAGGCTTATTAAAAATATATCACACCCAATGTTAAGGTTGAATTTCAAACCTGTTTTTAAAAAAAATTCAGAAAATGTAAGTACAAACAAAAGAAAAGTATGATAAAAGACATCTGGGGATTTTAATTGTGCTATATTTTCAAGTGCCTTCATGGGCATAAATATCCATTTTTGCTTTTGTGCTACATCCAAGGAAATAAAATATACCAGTTCAGAATTCTGTTGGCAGGAAATTTCTATGCTTTTTAATTTTGGCAGGATGCTAAGTATTAGATGCTAAATATTATATGACCTCATGACTCACAGGAAAACAATGTGTACTTAAAGCACAGAAATAATTGCTCTACTTCAGTATGTCTATCTTCCCTATATTTAAAGGCAATTCACCACCTGAAGACATTTCCAAATTGAATTGTTCTAGCCTTTAATCCCCCACCCCCAATGACAACAGGATAGAATTTTTCTGAGGTTTCTTTCTTAATATTTCTCAGTTCATTGTAGATAACTTCTTAGTGAGTTAAAACTTGCATCTGTTTTATATACTCACAGCTCCTCAACACAGTGAATGCTGATTTCTGTACTTAGGTTTGTATCTTGGGGACTTTAGAAACCTGCAAATCTTTCTGTTATTCTGTGTGTCTGGTCAGCATATATTTATACACAGATTATGCTTATGGTATGCATGTATAATGTCTCTTTTGACTGTACACAGCAGCTCAGCAAGAATATGGTCCTATTCAGTAGATGTAAGGATGTGTATTTATTTGTATAGGAAAAGTTTTACACCTTCAGTTCTTCCTCTAAAGTATTAATCCTCTTTCTGAGCCACCACCTTGAAGAATTATGTCACTGAAAATAGAGTTAAAGGCAAGCACAGGAAAAAAAAAAAAAGCCCCAGTTTTGAAAAATACTTTACATAATACTTGTACAGCTCACTACCAGGAACATGCCATCGATGGAATCTCACGACAGTCATAAAAATGAACAGTACCCTTTAATGCCTTCACCATCTAGACATGTTTCACAAGGGTATAATATGTGGTCGGGTTTTTTAATCACAAAACTTCCCCTAATTCACTCTGCCTGCAAAAAAACCAGCTGAAATTTCTTACAGCTGTTGGTCTCTCCCCACATCAGCAGTTAGCATCTCCCTCCCCTGGTCATCAGGCCACCTTGCTCTGGAAAGAGAGTGATGGCTGATGAGGACATTTTGGAAAAACTGAACATGGGTGAGGTGGGAGAAGCAAATGAAGAGACTACGAAAGTGTTTCATGGGAGTGCCTCCTGGAAATGCCATTCCTTCAGGTGATATTGTAGGGTATCACCTGTCACTTACTCTAGGTCAGGACATCATGGTGACAGTTCTGCTCCATCACCAGATTCCGGCACCCTCCATAATCCTTGATGGACAGGCAAACAATGTCTAACCTTCTTGAAAAAAAACCTTTATGGGTGAAATTACCTCTGCAGTGTTAAGCGTTATCATTAGAGTGCAACGTGTAACTAAATGTTTGATACTAGTGATTTGCTTGAGAAAAATGGATGCCAATTTCATCTTACTCGCTCTTGAGATTCATGGCTGCAGGGTGTCTGTCACAATCACAGCTAAAGCTGAACAGCGATAGATCAGTTTTATGACAAGGTTCAGGCATTATGTTTTAGCAGGAATACTTATCAGACTGGACAGAAATTAAAAATCTCCTCTATGTTTTAACACTTGGCTGGAGAAATAACAAAAATAAATAATTTTTAAGATGATATTTCTCATCTTCCTGACCAGAAAGTTTTAAAACACTCTGACCAGGATAATGCATATTCTTATTTTTCACAAGCACACACATTGTGCATACAGGCAACAGAGTTGAGGTTGCCATGGGAACTTTACCTCCAGATTTTTTGGGTTCATATAATTAAAGTACAATGTTGTAATTAATTACAAGGCAAAACTGAATCATTATGTCCACAATTTCTTTGGGTTGGAACTCTGTTTATCTGATGGGTACAGCCCAATGTGATAACTTTATTCAACACTTCCAAAAGTTGGTTTTCTAAGCAGGGGATATTTTAAACTGTATCACTTGAATCACTGTGCAGAAATGACTACAGCGTAGTACAGAAAGCACTGCATCAGTGTTAAACCAGGTGGTTCAGCTGCTGGGAAGGTAACCTCCATGGCAGCAATGAAATCAGCAGAAGCTCTGACACTAAACTGCAAGCTGTGCCAGACTTGGCATAGGCTAATGCTGAGGTATGGAAAGAAGCAGAACACTTCTGGGACCTGATTCCTCCCCTCCAGCAGTAGCCATCACTCCACATATATTTAATCCACCATGGGGAGCACCAGCAGTCCCCAGCCTTGCTCACCAGGGTTGCCTTCAACTCACTGTTTCTTGGTTCATATCTTTTCTTTTTCAGTGTTCTTTCAGGTCAAGTCCCACCTTCGCCTGGATGTTCCAAAAACTTGAGTTAGCTCTGAGAGTAGGAATATGCTCAGACTCCTCGCTCTAAACTTGGGCTCTGGGTTTTCAGAAGAGCTGACCTACAAACCCCATTGATATTAATGGCTGAAAGTGTGCAGCAAACAGCCTTCGTCAACAAGTCATCCAGACAAGGGCTTTTGTAGGGAGCTGCATGAAATTATCAGAAAAGAAGAATGGTCCTTGGAGCCCTTTGTCTTTTCAGTAAAGGGACACTCAACCTTTTGTGCTATCAACCATTAGAGCAAGACACGCTATTTGAATAAGCAGCAGCCTTTCCTCCCTATCTGAACATATTCCTTCCTCCAGAGACCTGGACCTCGCCACAGGCTGTTTGCAAAGCAGAGGATACTCACACTGAGAATGGAGAGATCATTATTGATCTAATTGCAGTCATGGGCCATAGCTGACCCTAAGAACAAGAGCTTCAAAGCCTGCCTTGGATACACATGTACAGAGACTGCTGTCAGTGCTGAAAACATGGAAAATGGCCTTTCTGAAGAGCCGGCTCATTTACTGGAGGGGAAAAGAACTTAAAACATTCAAGTTTTTGGCACTGTAATTAAATGAGACCCTACCATATATATGTCCGTATTGAGGAAGGAGTTTAGTTAAAATATTCAGTATAAGTCTCCTCCCTAAAGAAATAGCACTTAATACATGTTAAAATATAATTGTATAATTGGAACTCAAGTGTTTGGGTTATGTAAAAGGTGCTGTAGGCGTATCAGCTTAGACAGAGGTAATTAGATCTTGTATATTAACATTTTTCCCTTAAAGGGATAATCAGCAATACTTAGAGTAGTGCAGATGCTCAAGCCTAGATGCTTGGTGGGAAAAGGTACCTCCTTTAGTCCTCTGGTTGCTTTGTTCCTGCCTCTGTCACTGACTGGACAAAAAAAATATTTCTGCAGTAGAGTACAGTCCCCTCTGGGTGCCCACACAATGGCAATACTGCCACAGCTCTTGCCGAAATCAGCATAAACCTGAATCACCTCCAAGCATCAATCAAGGTGCCAAAAATAGCACTAGGCAGTGGCATTAAATAATGCAATACCTGGCCTGTATATTTAGTAATGGGTCATGCACTGAAGCCACAGAAGAAGCCTGTGGCAGGGCCAGGATTAGAGGAAATCAGAACTCTATTGTCTCCTTGAGTCAAGGGTTAACATTTTATACAGATAAGAGTAAACAGCCACACACTACTGCTTAGCTCAGTCAGCCTGAAGGATACAATAACAACAAATATGGTTTTACTCACAGGAGGCTGAATGACAATCAGTGGCACTACAGCTTTGGAGTATCCAATTGAAGCCCTCGAAAAATCAAGTGGGTGCACAGGAAGATAGGCTACTATGCCATCACAGGATGAGGATAGGAGAATGTTATGGATTTCTTGGAGTTTCAAATACATTGTAAAGTTTTCTAGAGAAAAGGAGTTTTTTATTTTGAGAACAGAACACTGCATCTTTATAAAGTGGAATAGCAGAGCACAAATTAAAGCTGTTTTTGGTGTGTAGATTTTTTTTTCTTTTCAAGATAAAAGAAGAAATGTACAGTTCCAAGATAAAAGAAGAAATGTACAGTTCCTCAAGCCAGGAAAACAAACCACCCACACACAAGTCTACTCCAGGTATTTTCTAATTTCGTTGCTGTTATCCATGTTTGTCTTTCATCTATACAAAAAAACATTCCAGGAAAGAAATTCCAAGAAGAAAACCCAGACTTTAGGCTTCTCATTGAGAAGTTCAAATCAAACTTTGGAATTCAACAAAAGACTCAACTGAAATCAAGAGAAGGTTAATCCAAACTAAAAATATTTCCCCAGTTTCATATTTCTCCCTTCACACCAGCTGAAGATCTCCCAATCTCTACTCTATATTATTTGAGAACAGGACAGATAACTTGTTTCTACGTAAGCCAAAGCCTCTCTTGGTACCTGAAGGGTTTTGGCTTTGTTCCTAAAGTCTCAAAAGATCAAGACTTGTGGATTGAAATAGCTGGGTAGCCTAAACAGAGATATCTCTTCAATATTTTTCTGCATTGATATAAGAGGCAAGAAGAAGGAAAGAACTGTCACCAAGACCCATAGAACAAGCTCCCTTGTCTTCCCTTATTTTGACCCACACGGTGTGTGTGACAGAGATGGGCAGCCCACTTCCAGAGGCATTCCCAGCACAAATATCAAACAGCTCAATATAATTTTTCCACAAGGCTAGTGACTAGAAGTTCTCAATACACTTAATAAAATATTTTCTTAAATGCAGATATTTAGGACAAAAAATATACAGCAACAGATACAGAGCTCCTTAAAATAATTCTGAGCCTTTTCCACTTGCTGATTTTGCCAAGTGCATCTGTTCTGAAGTGTGCTTTCCATCGTGAGATTGCACCTGAACCTGATCTTTGTAGACAGCAGCCAAGCACAACAGTGCACTTTGCAGCAGGGAATAGCAGCAAGTCAATGTCTCTAAGCAGTCTGAACCCTCCTTCGGGGTCAAGCAGGAGCTCTGAGCAAGCTGCTAAATGGTTGTTTGCATCCTCTCTGCAGGCAAGCAGAGTGGGGTACCTACAGCCAAAGAAGCGAGGAAAACAGCTGTAGTTGATAGCAAACACTGCCAGAAGGTCACCACCACCTGGAGGGTGCTTATTTCAAACCAAAAAGCTGTCGAGCTCAGGCATCTCTGCTCATATTTACAGCATTTAATTATAGCTCGTATTTTTAGCATTAGTGAAAACATATTGAAAAAAAAAAATGAAGTGCTTTGCTCTTCTTTTGGGATTTCACCTGTTAGGCCATAAATATGAACCTATAAGGTCTTTTTCTTTTGGGAATGGCACTGCAACCTTAAGCATCATTACATAATCATGTGTCAGACGTAGAATTATTCCACTTGTAGACCATAGGTTCCAGCACACTGCTATAAAGGGGAAAATTCACTTCATTTTCAAAATTTCACACAGAGAAAATGTAATATGAAGAGTTAAAAGTTCAAAAAACGTTCAGCTCTTTCCAGTTTTCAGCACCTTCTCTTTTGTCCTGCCACAGCTTCATTATTTTCTTATTCTTTGCAGTACATGGCAGTCTTTTTTGAATGAAAAGAAACCCTTCCACATTAATCACAACAGGAAAACGAATTTTGCTTTGCAGTTGTTGAATAAAGATTATCAGAACTTTTATTCACAAGAAGAAGATAAAAATAAAATAGCTAAGGAACACTGATGAAATGTTGTGTTTACTCTAATTTATCAGTGTTGCAAACCGTGACTTGAACTCAAAAGAGCTACCTAATTCACAACCGCAGTAGTCCTGTTTGGTAAATTTCGTGCCCTAAATTCAAGTAAAATCCAACAGATACCAGGGGACCACATGTAGTGTTATACTTAATACTCATTTGATGCTTTGTGGAGATATTTTATGATAGGAAAAGCAAGAGAAGACAGGGCCTTGGGCCCCTTAAAAAGGAAGCAATATGTTCAGACCGAATAACCAAATTTCTTTAGGTACCAAGTCTGACTGAGGTCTGAGAAAAGCATCTCAGTAAAGGCTCTAACACTACTTTCTGCAGCTAAACTCCACCAAGGAATAGAGTCTTATTAAGTGCTGTGCCTTGGTCTTTAAATCAGTCATTTACAAGGTTTAGCCAAGTCTGGAATTACTAACATGGAGGTATTTCACTACAACACAGTATCAGTCTAAGTATAATCTAACTAGAGGAATAACTTATGCAGGAAAATAAAAGCAGAATCCGCTCCCTTTTCTTGCTTTATTTTAATTTTAGTTGCAATTAATTCAAGGAGTTAAAGCCTTCTTAATAAAGAAATGCTTAAAATATATTAGCTAGTTTAAACTTTTTAGGGGTTTGACAATAAATTCTGTTATTATTTACCACAGCATTCAAAGACCTGTTTGACTTCTTACTCTTGCATAAGAACTTTCAGGGATGTGTCAACATGGATTTTCTATATAAGGCAAATAGACCTCTGCATCACAAACATTTTTGACACTTTCAAATGCAGTGTACAGCCTTAAACAGTCATTCCGCTTCTCCCACCCACCCACCATCATCCAAAGCTCACAGTCACCAAAGTTTCAGAATTAAGAGTGGGAGTATTACTAATCTACCAGGTAAGTGCAGAGTTTGGTGACCTGTTTGTTTGTGTGTCCATATGAAGGACAGGTATGGACACAAATCCCTATTCCTGTCTGTGACTCTCTCTAGGAGTGCCCTCCTGACTTCCTACCCAAATCAACCACATCGACTGACCTGAGGTCTAACAGTGAATTTTAAGTAAGAGCCAGGAACAGCAGAGAAGGCACATATGCATATTGGAGAAGTAAAGGAAAGCAAAGGAGGAAATAAGACATAGGCTGAATAAAAGAAGCACTGGAGAAAAAGAGATTTTGCATGTGCAGATCTTTAGGAGGTACTTAATTCCTGTCAAAAGCCAAGAGGGCTGGTATCTAATTATCTCAAGGATTTTGACCTTAGAGTCTCACAAATTCTTCCTGAATTTATTCAGGAATGGAGGCATAAAAGGTGATGCCCTATCCCTGTGACAGAAACCCCTACCATCCTGGCCCCTGGCAACACGCCCAGCTTTAATCAGCAGAGGCCAAATCAACTTCCTACACATGTTCTATTAGATCAGTGGAAGAACAGAGAGTGACATTCAGAACTTTCAACTTCCTTTCCCTAGTTTTAAACTTCGGATTGTGTTTACCATATTTCCTTCTTTTTTAGCTGCAGAGATATTTCACCTGGCATTACTTAAAACCCAAACCATTTCTTCTGCAAAGAGAGGTACCCAGCTGCATGCTAAATCACCTTTCATTTCTCCTACTTTCAGTGAAATTTGGATGAGGTCATTTATAGAGGTTCTTTCCAATCAACATTGCTAAGATTCTGTGACTATTTTAAAGGCGTTCTTATGATGTGAGATGAGCCATTCCTATCTGGGCTATATTCCTTTTATGAATAACTGAAGACAGTAGAAGAAAACTCATCAGACTACAGGACAACTAATTCTCATCTAATAACAGAAACTTTATTAACTCATAGAGCCCTATGCTGTCCCTCCTGGTGAATAAAAACAGTCAAGGAACAGCTGGTGTTTGCTCACAGAATGTGGATTAGTTTGAGAGCATCTCCATTTCTCTGACTCAGCACACTGAAAGTTTTTATTCCAACTGCATAGGAAAGCAGTAGTTGCTAATGCTCTGGAGAAAAAGTGCTGCAATCTAGTATCAGTAAGAGATTTATATATCAGATCCATTCAGATTAGGTAATCGTAAACAGCAAATTAAACCTCTGTTTTAGGAAGCGGCCTCCAACACAAGGAGCAATAGCCTGACGTTCGAGTCCTAGCTCTGTAAGGAAGGTGCTGTTCCCCTGTCTCTACAGCTGTACCTGATGAGGAAGCAAGCCTGAAGGCCCTGCAACAGAAACACTTTCAATACAAAACCTATTGCTTCAAAACCAGATCTTGCAATCCTCTGAAAGTTTCTCTCACATAGTCTCTATTCTCTCTCTCTGTTTCCTCACTTCCAGCACCTTTACAGGACTGTGATCTTCAAGACACTGGAAAGACTTAATGCTGAAACACTAAAGACCAGCATGTCTGGAACTCACGGGGGGGTTGATGCATATAGTAAAGAGTGCAAAACACCAGGGCTTTGAGGAGGTGGTGCAACACTCTCTTCTGCAATACATACATACACACAAAATTAGACCCGCAAGTGCATTTTCTAGGTCAACTTCTTCTCCCTCCTCTGCTCTCACCTCCTCCCTGGAGTTTTCTTAATTGTTCTGGGAAGGAATACATGTTTCAAAATGTATCACCAAACTTTATCTTACCAAAACACATTGTCATTGAATGTTAGTCCTCAGTTAATTTTGCCACTGCAAAAATGGCCTATGCTTTCTTATGCTGGCAAGTATTTAGTTCCTACACAGCCAATTTGTTATCTTAAGCTAAGGCTCAGGAATCTGAGCACAAAGACTGACAAGGGAAAGAAACAAGCAGGAAAAGCATATTTTATAGGTACAGTGCAAAACACTGCTACAAGAACACTAAAAAGACTTTTCCTCACAGCTCTGCAGATTGTTGTGTCCCGAATTTTATACAACTTTACAGCACTTTGCCTAATTTATTGTAGACTGCAGAGCCTGGGATATAATGTACAGTTTGAGAGCCATATGGCCCCCTGAACTGGGCTGAATGCCCCTCCTAGCCATCAGCCTATCCACAATTCCTGAACACTCACAAGATTTGCATGATGCAGTTACCGATTTGCCTCCCTGCAACAGGTGTATGTTCATCTGCTTTTCAGTTTCCTTCCTCGTGTATCATCATCCCATGACTATTTTTTAAAAATCTTTGCAAAATAAGAACTAGACCAGAGTTCTGGAAATTGCTTCTTCCTTTCAGCAATTTAATGTAATAAATTAGATGATAGTAGCACTGTCTTGGATGGGTGGAGATAAGAGCCTGTCAGCACTTTCTTTTCAAATCCTCTTTTCAGGGACTTGCAATTCATCTACAACAATTTGATATGGGGAGAAAGAAAGATGTGAATCCTCAGACCTGGAGGAAGAACCCTTAAAAAGAAGAATGAACAACAGTATTTCAAGGTATACCCGAAATAAATAGTGTGGAAAGAGGGACGCACAGAAAATAAAGGAGATACTTTGATTTTCACTAATGTTTTCCCATTTTCACTTTCTATCCTCCTTCCTGTCCTTGCCTAACCATGGCTTTATGTTGGTCCTTAAACCAATCGTATTTACACGGTTCATTTCATTTCAGTGCTGTTTACACACAATAGCTATTAATTCTCAATATTCCTCTGAGGCAGGTATTACCAACTTGATTTTCTAGAAAGAGATGCAAGGCACAGTTTTCCTCAGGCCACAACAGGAATCTATGTGAGAGCCAGAAATAGAAATAAGGAGTTCCCATTCCCTGTCCTAAATCAAGGTCACAGAACCCTCTCTGGCACAGGCTATTTTCTCCAAGTTTTATGGAGGTGACTATCCTGTTATGGAAGTACGTTTTATACAGACTGGGATTTCCCTGGGATGCGTATAAAGTTCAAGTCATATCCCTGCCAGCTGACAAAACCTCTGATAAATCGGGTAAGGGCCAGGACTAACACAGTTTAACAACATAGTGTTCACAGGACATTGTTATAAGCCTTACAAGATGGTAGGCAAGTGTGCATTACACATTTTTATCTATGAAACTTTTTAGTTTAATTTTAATTCTCTGAATTTAAACTTTTTATCTATGAAACCTTTTAATTCTCTGAATTTAAACTCCTCTCTTACTTGAAGCCCCTGTGGCTGGTAAAGGTTAAGTGGTTAAGTAGCTAAGATGGGAAGTATTTGAGGGTAGGGAAGCTCTCTGTGCTAGACACAGGGTCCCTGAGTCCAGCACAAGTTTCTCACAGTTTTGGCCTTGGACCTCTAACCCATCGTACCTGGGTATATTTCAGGTGGACTGTCACATGTGTGGTGGTCACAGGTCCAGACAAACCCAGCCTGACAGAGCTGTTATGGCTACTGATCACATTTTTCAAGACTAGAGAGGTGGAATCATGATTGAGACCTTATGCTACATCAACTAGTCTAAACCTGGCTGTTTCTCAGTTTGACCCTTGGTTCTCAGGCCAAGTGGTTGGGAGAGGCCCACATCAATGTTGCTGCTAAAGTAACATCTTTAACCCAAGATGTGTTTCACATTCTCAAACATCAAATATGCCAAGGGCAGGGGTGAGAGATGTTTGAAGACAGAGCGAAGAGGTTTGGCTGTAGGCTGCAAGTAATCTTCCCTGATGCAATCTTCTCATCCATACTCCCTCTTGGAAGTTGTTCCTGGAGCGAACAATCCTTCAAGCCAAATCTACAAGTTGTCTTGAAAAAGCTTGGGATCATCACAAAATTCAACCAAGGAAAAAAAACCTAACAACCTTTCAGTATAGAATGTCAGGAATTGACTACTTGAGTATAATCATTAGTCCTCCTTTACTTAGAAGTCTAGGTATATTCTAAATATTTGCAGATGGTCCAAGGCCTGAAGTTACATGCCTGTTTCCATGGGGAATGAGCCCACATCCTGCAAATAAGTGATGTTCCTATATTCCTTCTCAGGCAACTATGTGTTGGCACATTAGACACATCCACAGAGCCTTCAGGTGATTTACTTTATGGACTTGGGTGCTGACAGCACCTCACAACTTTCTGAAGATTCATATTTGGCATATTACATCTTAATTACACTGAACAGCTGTCAGCATCACCAAAACGATTTGTCAGGATGCTCAGAATCGAGGTTTCTGAAATGTCAATCTAAGGAAAAATGAAAAACTTTCCTGTGTACTGAGAGCAGGTCTCCCAGAAAAAACTACTTTTCTGGCTTGGTGGGGATCATTTGAGTAGCTAACAGGTACAATTCCTCATTGAAGTTGGGTGAAGATTTTTACTTCCCAATGATACTCTCAGAACACTCAAGAGCCAAATGACACAAAAGAACAGCTCAAACTGCCTTAATAATTCCTCACATCATTCTGTGCCATCTCTCCTGGGATTACAGATCATTAACTTCTACAGGGAGTCAGAGGAATTCCCATCAGTAATCTTTCTTCTCATTCAGGTTTCCATTACACTCAGCACAACCTCCAGCTGGGCTTTCTTGAAAAATCCTGTCCTTCGTGTTTATTAATACTATAGCAAATGCTTAAAGGTAAAGGAAGTACAATCAGAAAACTGAAAGCAATAAATACATATATTTTAATAATGAGAATATTTCTGACAGCTACACTGGAAACAGAAAAGCTACTTTTCAAAGATCAGGAGAACTGTTCAGTGACAGTTTTCAGTTCTGTTGCTATTATCACTTAAATATATTTATATAACACTTCTTTATCACCATTCTCTTCTATGACATCTCTTACAGCTAAGATGAATGTCTATATATATCCCTCTCTTAGTCAATAATTAGTTTGCAAAATCAAGCAGCTCATGCAGCTGAGCGTCAAGTCATTTCTATTTGAAAGTACCTCACTTTATGTAATTATTATGTATAATTAAAAGTAAAAATATATTTTAAAAAATTAAGTGCCTGAGAAAACTCTGAACTTCCCCTTCAAAATGTTCAGTAACCCTTAGCTACATTCCTCCCGCCCTACTTTTTCCATAGGTAAACTTTTTTTGCAGTACGTATGAACCACAACAATCAGCTCTTCTTTATTGCTAGCTCAAAAAAAAAAAAAACCAAAACAAAAAAAAAACAACAACATTTCCCACTATGGCTATATGTTCAAAGATACAGTGCAGAGGGCATTCAGGTGACTTATGAGTAATTTGGAGGGCTGAATATCAGAGTCCATTGCTGCTCTACCCGAGAACGTTCTTGTGATGACAGAAGCATGACAACAAGATGGGGCTGAAACCAGGTGATACTTTAAGGTCCCCTCCAACAGGAACCATCCTCTGATTTTATGACAGCAAGCACTGTGAGCCATCCAGTCCAGTGCCCAGCTGCTGATGGCAGCTAAAATAAGATATTCTGGCAAAATATGGGAAACAAAGCTACTGATTCAAAATTATGTAGGATTGAGGATCTCACTTTCAACAGTACTTTCTTTCAGTGTATAAAACTTTTAAAAACCGAAACAAGACACCTTAATTAAAAAAAAAAAAAAAGCCACTTTTAGCATTGTTTTCTTAATTTGAAGTATCTCAGGGAATCTCCTACCAGCCACTCATCTCTGTCACAGTGTACAGGAAGCTTGTGGGCAGGACAGTGGTAGAAAGTGACACAGGGCTCTCATACAAACACAAATCTTTTTAACACCTGATCTTGATGCTTTTAGAAAAACACCTCAGCATTTCCCTCCCAGACGTTGGCCAGTGGCAGTAGGTGACAGCTGGCAAGTGAACTCACTCCAAATAAGAGAAAATGGTAACACTTGTTTGCATTTCCTAACCAGTGATCAAGTAACTCCTGTGTGATTGAGGGCATGGACACAAAATTTCAGACTGTTCATGATAAAACTTTTTTACCATTTACAATCTAGCCAGACCTCACCAGCTTCCTTTTCAGCTCACCTCCTTAGGACCCTTGCCCAGACCCCTGCCTTCTCATCCTACTCCTAAATTGCTGTCTCTGCATCATCCTTCCTCATGTCTTTTTTCCACTTGCCCCACCTGAACCTTCCTGCTTCTGCCTCCTACCTCTCCTGCAATATCAATTTCTGCAGCACCCACACTGAGTTCGAGATAAGAAACTCAGGATCATTTACAAATTCACATTCTTCTCTGCTCTGATACCAGAGTTCCTCTCAATGCTCCTCAGAGGTGGGAAACTAGAAGTTCTGAAGAGTAGGATCCACTTTATACATTTTTTTAATACTGGGAGGAGTTCCTGACAGGATCCCACAGCCTCATAAACTGCTACCTGCTACTACTCAGAAGATCCCAGACTGATGGCCTTTGAGTAAAATGTGTAGTTCTTTTCCCCACAGTCACTGATGATGGGTGGGAACTGCTGGAGACCTGTCACTTCTTCCTCAGACAGAACTGTTAAAGTGCAAGGGGTTAGTGAATGCCTGACAGAAATTAAAAGATACAACCAGGTAATTTTCCTTAGGCTTACACCCCATGTCCAGCTTGCATAAATGTAACGCCAGAGAAGAAAACTCTCCCTGCCTTGAGCATTGTGCACTAATGCACAAATCCTCTGTGACTCAAATGATCATACTCAGAGCCTCTTGCCAATGGCAATGCTGCATCTCTTCTGCAGCTCCTTCTATTGCTGAGCACTTTTATTTAAACACCACAGTAGCCTAATGAGAATAATATGTGGAAGTAGGTTTCTCAGTGCCACTGTCAATGTTATGCATAGCAAGTGGCAACAATGTTCCAGCTGACTTACTCTGCTGATTGTCCATGAATAGGCAGCAAACTCTTTCAGAGGGTTCTGGAATCCTATACAATATACTAGTCTCTACAGCTGGATTACAGAAGTCAGCACGACCACAGATATGTCCTTTTTTTACATCTCTCCAGTTCTGGCCCCACAAAAAAATCAGAAATTAAATATGCCAGTGGAGTCAGAGGTTAGGTACACATCAGCAAGCAGCATGAATGGATCCACAGAATAAAGAGCTGGTAAGAAGGGCTCAATCACAGCATCACACCTGTGTTTTGGGTTTTCCTTTGAAATAGTGTTGATCTGCTTTTATAAGCTGAATACGTGTAAGATTTTGCAGAATATTTGATGTGTTTCTGGAATGAATCCTTCTGCTTAGTTTCATCAAAAAGGCATCCTTTTTCCACACCCCAAGCCTACCCTGTAATGCGAAAAAATCAGGATACATGGGCAAGGCTGGGAGATTTTAGTCAAAAAATCATTTGGAATTTGAATGAGTGTTCTGTCTAGTTGCATCCACTGCACTTGATTTCATGTGGGTACATCAAGAAGCTAAAGTATGCAAGGCCTTGAGCAAGTCTGCTGTGTATCATACCTAGTTGGAAAACTACTTTGCTGTCATCTCAAACTGCTGCTCCTTGCAATAGCCAGATCTAGATTACAACAACAGAGGGAATATTCTCAATTAAGAACTAAGTGACATACCAGAGTTCGTTCAAGGGACTAATAATGCCAGTACAGAAAACTACTAGTTTTTTAAGAGTTTGATACTGATAAAAATAATAAATACCAATGTCAAGATATTAACTAATACAATTTACTGTTTGTCTTAAAAATAAAATCTTCTCCATTCCAATAATTTTTCAAAACTTCCTCACCATGGATAATGGGATATGTCACTATTTGGCTGTTTCAGCTAAAACTGAGAAATAGTAGCAAAAAAACCCCTACCAAAACCAGTTATTTTGCTGGAGGACTGCTTGTGATAAATGTGTTAGGAGAAAAGAAAGGAGACAGGGAAGAGAGGTAAGTATACCTTATCTCTTTAAAAAGAAATTAAATTATGCTAGGACAGATATAAAAATAAATCTAAATCAAAAGGAAAGTAGGATTAATCAAAATAGCTAGTCAAGGTCAACAAACAGAAAAGTCAATGGAATCTCCTCAATATCTATTGTCAATATATAGAAGTAAAAGAGGGAAGGCAAAATAACACTTCCATCTGCGAGTTGGAAGTGTGGCTGAAATATAATTTAAGAAACATGTCAGTCAACCTGAGATCCCTTCCCAGCACTCTTAATAAGAACAAAATGAACAGGATATTAAGAGTCAGGCGATAACTCTGCTGCAATACTGAACAAACAATTCAGCAAAGTGAGTAAGCACATACTGAAATTTTAGCCTGCATTTAAGTTTCAGCATCTTCAGTGAGAATCTGATACCTGCCTGTGCCCTCCTCTCGATGGAGATCCATGAACATGGGTCTGGTCTTACACACAAGCCTTCCTTCAATCTGTGGACCTGAGTCTGTCCAGCAGCTGTGGAGCTTCTCATGGACTCAGGGGAGAGACAGTCATGTGCCAACCCTGCAGGATTATGAACAAGACACTTGGGCACAGCACCTCCTGGCACCTGAGGGCTGTATTTTACAACCTGATTATCCTCTATCTGCTTCAGCTCTGTACTGCTATGATGGGAATATGGGTGCTTCCCTACTAGAAACTGAAAAAGTGTTCAAAAGTGCTAAAGTGCAACTGTGGAAGTTCAGGTAGACACTGACCTGTCTTTCAAATTAAAATGCTCTGAATTCTTTGCAGTTTCAAAGTCAAGGATCGCAAAACTGGACATCATTGAAAGGAAAGGTCCAGGACCAGGATAACTAATAAAATTCAGGAAATCAAGCTGACAAGCAAAGCTTCCCACAGGCAAGTGAGATCTCCTCCACTGACCTTCTTTGCAACATATGGTGTGGTAAGATGTGCACCCTCTTCCTGCCCCACCGCACGAACTCCCTGGCACCACCTGCTAGGAATGAGAAGGCTGCAGAACTATTGCATGGGGAACTGATAAAAATGGGTGTGATGGTTCTGAGGTGGTGCATTTCTCTCACTCACTTCTCTGATCATAGGAAAAAGAAGTCTGTATGCATCACAAAATTAAATCAAGAGTGAAAGCAATGCTGCAACTTGCCCTGTCCTTTTGAAAGGAGTCAGTTAATAACATTTTAGCACTTGGAAATATTTGCCTGTACTTTGAATCCCTCTGTTGTCTACTCCACTATCTAGATTTTGCATTCTGAGGACCTATTTTCTCCTCTGTCAACCAGAACATAAAGTGTCATTTCAGGATATTACAGTCTTTCCTGAGTTCAGGAACCACATGATTCTAGAAGTCATAATATTATGAGCATGCTTAGATCCATGACTTCATGCCATGTGACTAAAACATCTCCTAAAAAGAAACAGTCTTACTTCTTATTCACACTTCCTTGATTGTTAACAATGGATCTGCGCCCATAAATCTGGAAATACAACCCTACGTGTCCAGAGCAAAAAGTCATGAATTCAAATACGGGCTGCAGAACAAACAAAAATGAGAAAAAGGTATTTGAAGTGAGGTGATTTCTGTACATTCACAAGTGTAACTCATGCATGCTTGATGATAGTATCAAAGGATACTAATCAGACACGTGTTGAACCAGCCCAAGATAAATATGTTAACTTGTGCTCCTTCTCATCTTGCTGAAAATGATCACTACCCCACACATCCACTTTTCATTTGAGAAGTAGTTCCTACACCACCACAAGAAGATAAAACATTGACTGTGATTAATGTAATGAGCCTGAAGCACTAAAGAAAGATGAGGGAAAAAAAAGTTTGAAATTTATGATTTTTATTCTCTTCCTTCCTCCTAACAGGATCTGAAAATCTTGAAAGAACTTAAGTGCATCAAAGAATATCCTTTGAAAATCATGCTTACAGGCAGGAATACAAATTGGATACTAGTCCCTAGGCCACTGGCCTACCTTTGTAGAAGGCTGGCTTGCATTTAATTTCCCCTGACTAACAATTCACCTTTATTAATTAGACTTTAACATTTGATATCAAGAGAAATTAAGGTTTAAAAGTTAAAGTAAAAAAAAAAAAGTCTTATAAAAAAGGCAAATTTAAAAAAATCTTCTGGTTTGACAAACTCTTAATGCTATTTATATCACTAGTAGCATCATGACACAGCAATTAAATTATAACCCTTTCACTAATAGAACACATTTTTGCCTATTTAAAACAGAAGGAAAGAAACAAGAAACTTTAGTTCAAGAAAGCCTCCAGCAACCAGACATATAGACAGGCCATAGTTAGAGGAAAAGCAGAAGGTACATGAATAATTTGTGTTTGACTATAACCAAGTTTGAGTTAGTGTATTATATGAAACAATACACGAGCTGTCATTAACTTCTAGCTGATATACATTTAGGCAGCATTGGGTCATCTGTAACCTATTCCATAAAGTTTTTTCATTTTATTTAGGCTACTCTGTCAAACAAGAACTCACACAGCATACTGTGCTCCCTAGTTTGTGGACTGCATAACTAAGATTTTATTTTTGCAGCTAAGCTATTTTTTAAGATTAGTAAAGTTCAAGCTTGAAGTTAATGATTTAGAGTCATTACTGACACTACTTTTTATATATATATATATATATATATATAACTGCTCATTTCCTACTCTATTTAGACCGAGGAACAGTTTTAATACCATCCAGTATTTAAGGAGAACTAGGAAAAGGAATGGGACAAAACATGTAACCCCCTTGTAAAAATCATTATGATTGACCCAGTGATCCAAGAACCAAACTTTTTCCCCAAAGACAATACGTTTTAAAACATGTCATCAGTTCAGAATTTTTTCAGTAAAATAACAAACATAAGTTATACCCAAATGTCAAGCCAGGATGTATGTGGGGGAAAATAAAGTCCAATCCAACACTATTGTTAAAAAAATTGGGATGGGGTTGCACTACACAGCCAGGAGAAAACTTCTCTGGCTAACTGCGCCACCTTATGATTTAAATTTAAATGGAAAATTAAATGATTGTCCAGTCCATAGAGGAAAACACTTACTTAAAGATATTCCTCTATATCTAAAATGGGATCGGGGGCTTACTTAATTCTTTCTTACAAAGAAGTGCAGGGTTGTATTCTTCAGTATTGCTCTTCTGGTTAAAAAACATGTTAGCAATGTAAATGGAAAAAAAAATACATTCAGCCTTGCTGGATTGTGTTTTTGTAATAACAGTATACACATCCAAATCAATAAAGCCAGGCAAATAGCAGAGTAGTGGTTTAGCAATCTTAGCACTGTTAGCTAAGTATACAATCAACTCTAAAATAAATGCTTCATAATCCGTTATTCTCCCGTGTAAATCTCTACTCGGATAACCCTGGGAAATAAGAAAGCTTTACTTCTGATTTTTTTTCCTCTGCCGTTTAAAACATGCCGGCTGTGAGCCCTAATTTATAGCCAACGGATCGCAATTTGCACTGAAATCTCCAGTCAGACACGAAATCAAACAGCACAGATATTCAAAGGAGTTACAGCATGCATTTAAATACATTAACCACATCCTACCTTGCATCCAAACATCAAGGATAAAGTGTTGTTGGTGCATGCAACTTTGCAGTGGCAAATCATTGGTGTAAAGCAGTCAGAATTTTTAACAATAGGGCACATTCCTTGAGTGCTGCAGTAGTGGCAGCCTACTGAAGGCTGAAAACAAGTAGCTAACACAGCACATGGAGTGGCAACATATGCTGCTCAACAGCTAGCTTTCCTCTTGCTGGTCAGAAGCAGCCTGCTTGAATCTCTACCTGGGTCCCATTCAGCCATCCCCTTCTTTGTTGGTGAATCAACGATGCAACAATGATCACGGATCTCAGGATTTCCCTTCCTCTGGGAAATTAGTTTTCACATCGGGGAAAGGAAAAAAAAAAAAAAAAAAAGGGAAAAAAAAAAGGAAAAAAAGAGAGAGAAATGGAAATGAGGGGAACTAGCAGGTGTGGCAGTATTAGCATGTAAAAGGATGTAAACGCCTACTCATAACAATCACATAAGATTGTCATGCTAGCTGAAGTGGGCTGAAATTATTCCATCGGAAGAAAAATACTGCAGCTCCTGATTTGGTAAAAAGCCAGTGAGTTGCTGCAATACATAGTCATAGTGTGGAGAGAAGAGAAAAAAAAAATGACTTATCTAAGAAGCCAGGATCCTCAGCCTTTATCAATATGCATTCCAGTAAGGATTCCCTTCCCAGCGCCTCCCCGTGAAAAAGAATCAAATCAGTCGCGACTCCGGAGAAGCGATGACCTTTGCTTTCCCCAAATAGATGAATCTCAGCAAGAAACAAACTGTACTCAGAGCTGAAAATCACAGATGCTGGGAGTTTGTAATAAGAGAAATACAAGCAACATTTATCCAATCCTGGCTTGCCACATGGGAGCTTTCTCCAGGCACAAATTTACAAATAGACAGGTTGAAGGATTGCAGGAGACACTGAATAAGGATATGGAATTACACAGAAAATGCACCGGCACGAAGCTAAAAAGTCAAGCCTCTTTAAACTCTGCTTTGGAGGCACTGTAACTACTGACTCCAGGTAATACTGCTATCCTGAAACCTGCAAACATCTTGCTGTAACCAGGAAAGCAATAATTAAAGAAGTTTGGGAGCATAATGCTGGCTTGGATTCTGCAGCTGTCACTGCTCCTTCAGTTAAAGCAACACCAGCCGAAAATGCATAATAAAGCACTTGGATGAGCAAATCACTAGCTGTGCTTTTTAAGAGGATTATTTATATCAAAAGTTGGATTAATGTATCCTCCAGGTTTAAGTTTGGTCATGGCAGACACAAATACAAAATGAAAAGGCCATGATATGGAAAGTAAAGTGATGTCCTTAATGATTTCACAGATGATAGCAAAGTAAACCAAGGAGTTGTTTCACAGTGCCCTGACCCTGCTTTTCTGTGACTCACTAAGCTCTGCCCATCAAATTAGAAACTCTTTCTAAAGAAATGAGAGCAGCTTGTCTCCCTGGCAATCGCAAGTGAGTTCTTAAGTCAAAACTGAAACAGTTTTCTGTAATAAACCCAAAGCAGAAATTTGTTATACAACAGAGAAAATGGCAAATGGAGGTCCCGGTGAGAAGCCAGATCAAGCAGCACAGAGCATGAATAGCACAGGATTTTTTTTAAAAACCTGCCTGAGATTGCAGACCCTAATTTAGGCAACCTCTTCTACTAAGATTCTGTGTTTATATAAGTATAGATACATGTGTGTGAGCTGCACGTATGCATATATCTGTATTTTAGGTGGAATTTCTTCAGTATAATTTACGCCTGCTTTGCAAAGTTCAAAGCCACAAAAGAATGAATTTCTTAAACATCTTTGTTCCTGCTGTGGCCCATACAATAACTTTATTTTTATCCAATTTTAGCGTGCAGTTAAATTTCAGTTTGGAATAAAATTTTCTGATTATTGTTTCTCACTCTCTATTTTTGAACTTAGCACTCACAAGAGCCCAAGCGCAGTAAAATCACAGCAGCTTCTAGATAAAAGTGGCAGATAGAGCTGCTCCACAGTCAGAGTCACAACCCAGTTCCATTTCTGAAGATTCCTTCTTTGCAAATAACAAATTCTTATGAACCATTGTCCTCAATTCACTCAGCTCACACTTTTCTCCTGACCAGCCTGGGCATGAGCCCACATGCCATGGGAGTTCACTGCATGGATGCCCTTCAGTCAGCTGTTCAATAAACTAAGTTTGGTGACCATGAGCCCAAAGTGACATCACAGTGTCACTTCTCTGGAACACCAACTGAGCCTGTTTAGAAAAGTACTGTGGTGACAAACAGCAGCTGTAACATTGCTGAATCTTTGATCTGTTTATTCCTAGCTTGCCTGTCTTGTTATTAAGCTATATATTATACAGATTTTTCTTTCAAGCACTGTCTCTCGCATAACCAGCACTGGTGTAAATATAGAAAAGCGTAGTTTCCATGACAATACATTCCATAGTTACAGCCAGCAGCCACTATCATTAAAACATGAATCACTGTGCTACCTTAAGGTGTGAGCTCACTACATCACTGGCCTTAGAAGCAGTAATTTGGGATGGGGGTGGCATGGCAATATTTTTAGGAGACACTACTATAAAATGCCAGAAAACTGTGCTATTAAACTATTTTGGCCCTCCTAATAGCCACCCATCTTAGAGATTTCAGTGATCAGTAATTCCCAATCTGTACCAATCATTAGCATTTCTACGAGAAGAATGCAGCACATCTGTACTCTTCAATGTTTTAAACACGATGTCCTGATCGAAAACTGAACTCAATCACACAAATGTGATTTCTGATTAAGATGCATATGGCCTATATAAAATCACCTGCATTTATTTCCAAATTCCAGTTTCAAAGAAGGGAAAGATAATCAGCCAGTTAGCCTCTCGGACCATTTGGATCTTACTGCATTCAGCTGGCTCATGCTTTCAAATGTGAGGACATAGCTGTTCATTAAAATTCCCATTTCTTCCACAGCCCCTGCCACTATTGCAGATATTCAACCAGAACAGGTTTCACCTGTGATTTCATTTCAGTATTAAGCAGCACCAAACAGCAAGCACCCAAGTATTTTGCAAGGCACAGAATTCATCCCTTCACACTTCAGCTAATCGTTGCTTTCAAGTGAAAAACAGTTACCTGACACACAGTCATTTGGGAAAATCTCAGGAAAGAAAGATTTATTCCAGTGACAGATTTGAATAATAACTCATGTCACAATTGGCCAAGACATTTATTTCCATTAAGTGACAATCGCATATAGAAAAATGCCATAAGAAAACATTTGCCCAGAGATCCTTCTCTATCTTACCTTTTTTTTTTTACAACAGCACTCATCACACACACAAATCTATTGCCACTTGCCAGGAAAGGCATTTAAATCACAGTCATACTGCAGGAGCAAGAATTGTTGGAAAATCTATGTCCATATTTTCGTGCTAATAGGATATGGAGAAGAACACAAATTGTGGGTGTTACTCTATAAAGAGTCCATGGATCAGTTTTTTGAGCCCCCCAGCCTTCTTTGGGCTTGAGTGCATTGGTCCAGCCTCTTGCTCACAGCCACAGCCTGATAAGTCCTCTCTGGCTCTACCAGCCCCTCTGGAAGCTGCCAACCTTTCAGCTCCAGGTTTTCCAAAGATGTCTGTCTGCCTTTCACAGTGCCCCATTTTGTGGACCTGGATGAATTAACTTGGAGCAACTGAGTAGCATTTCAGGAATTATTATGATCATGTTTGCACAGTATTTGCTCAATGTGTATATATTTCCTCTTGTACTGGAGCTATTTCAAATAGCAATGCTTAGCTTTGCACCTGACATAAGATGAAAAACATGATCAATGTCAGTAAAAATAAAAGAAAAAAGCAAAGACCGGTAGAGTCACAGACAATTTTTAGGTATTCACCTTTGACTATCTTAGGATGCTCATTTTTAGCATTTCTTAATTCTCTGCTGTTTCTGTTGAGAAGATTGCTTTAGTTTTGGTACTCTGGTATAGATTTATGCATTTCCCCTTCCTTGCTTTCACTACTCAACTTTTTGTTCCATTGCTATACCATTAAAAATTCCACTAACCCTTATGACATCCATTAGATATGTGAAGATCATGATGGATCTATAAACCCTTGGCCAAGGTATGTGATTATTAACTTGCTTCTAATCTTATGTTAGAATTCAAAACCATCTTTGCTGCTGTTCTCTGAAGTCCCTGAATACTAATCAAGCTGCTTAAAAACTAAATCTGGCTCTGACAGTGATTAAAGAGAAGTTGTCTTCTCAAAGAATCAGATAAAAGAAAAAGCAAAAAGGCTTGTTGCACCACAGGCAGCACATACAAAGGGAACCAGAGAGCATAAATATAAAACAAACTTGAAAGATCCCCCATCAAAATAGGAATGATTGCACACAACTGTCTCACATGCTCCTTAAGAACAAAACAGTCTCACACCTCTAGTCTAAAACAAAGTTTTTACAGCTGTTCTGTTTTTGGAGAGATTCCACTTAAGGTGTTTCAAGGGCCTCAGATATGTCTACACTTCCTGTGAGCTGGTAATTTTGGGGTATACAAAGGGATATCAAGCCTTCATTTTGCTGATTTTTGTCTGTTGGTGTGTATCAAAAACCTGGGCTTAGTTTGCCTGAGAATCCATTTCCCTTTGGAAGAGTAATCATAGAATAGTTTGGGTGGAAGCAACTGTTAAAGGCCATGTAGTTCAACTCTCCTCTAACAAGCAGGGGTGTTTTCAACCAGATCAAGTTGCTCAAGGCCCTGTCCAACCTGACCCTGGATATTTCCAGGGATGGGACATCCACCACCTCTCTGGGCAACTGTGACTGTTTTACAACCCTCACTGGGGAAAAAAAAAATCCTTAAATCTAGTCTAAATATAGTCTCCTTTATTTTCAAACAATTACCCCTTGTTCTATCACAACAGGACCTGGGAAGATTTCTCCTCCCATACTTCATACAGGCCTCTAAGTACTGAAAAGCAGAAGTAAGGTCTCCACACAGCCTTCTCTCCTCCAGGCTGAACAACCCAAACTCTCAGCCCTTCCTTGTAGGAGAGACATCCTGGCCCTCTGATCACTTTTGCACTTGCTCCAACAGGTCCACGCCTTTCCTTCACAGGCAATCCCAGAGCTGGATGCAGCACTCCTGAGGGAGTCTTACCATAGTGGAGTATCTGGGAAAAATCACCTTCCTCAACCTGCCAGTCACACTTCCCTTGATGCAGCCCAGGATACGGGCTGTGAGCACAGGAAAGTCCCCAGAGTCACCAGACACCAGCTCAAAAGCTGCTAATTTGTGATCTTTCAACACCTCATGCAAAACTGTGTTTGAACTGGTTCCAAGGGGCAGTAAGAGAGTGAACTTTCACACATACTTTTAGAAACAGGGATAAGATGTTTTTTTTATGTGCCCAAAGGCTCAAGGAGCAGAGAAGGTCTGGGCTGCTCCTGCCAGAAGGAGGAGATGAATAGGGCCACTGGGATGGAGATGGAAGCAAGATATCCAGGGACAGCTGTGTAGAAACAGATTTGCCACTTCTGTGAGATGTGGTTGGGACTGCTGGGACACACCTATTCCACGATCGTGAGCAGCAGCTGCTCAATATCACAGAGTGGCTTGTGACAGCTGATTTCATTTTCACAAATCACTGTATGGAGACAGGGATGAGTTGCCAGTTGGCTCCTGCCAACAGCAGACCCTGCTGGTTTGCTTCACGTAGAGATGACAGGGACATGGAGATAGAAAGTTCTCCTCAAGCACCTTGCCACCTGAGCATGGAGACAGAGAGAAAGGCAGAAGATGGATGGGATGCTCTGGTAAAAACCTATGCATCAGATGTGGTAGGCAGCTTGGAAAACACATGACTCAATCTCCCCACCTGAAGATGGAATTAATGCCTTCCAATTAAATGTCCATATCGCTAAGTACGCCATCCTATAACTGTGATTTTTAAGTTAATGGGCATACTCTTACAAAAAGTACTCATGTTCATAAGTGTTTACACATTCTAAAGTGCCATGTTCCCAGCATAGTTCTACATTTGTAACTAGTGAAAAACTGTCTGAATTATTTATGAAAATAATTTTGATCTGTTAAATAATTTACAAAGTCACCAACCGCATATAATTTTAAGTAACTTCTCCAGCCAGGTATAAATTTATAACAAAAATATGAGAGAGGGGAGAAAAAATACTCTAATTAAATATCAGCTTGAAAGAAAAAAGAAAGCATATTTCTGCCAGTCCTCAACAGATACTAAACAGCTCCACTTATCTGAAGATTCCTATTTATATCTTGTATTAGCATTTTTAAGGTTTTCTGTGACAAAGAGAAATAAAGGCCTGATCCTGCTGGCACAGAGTGGTAAAATGCACACAGAATATTGAGAAAATATATGCCTTACTGTAATGTCACTATGTAGACCTACTGATTCCTTCAACTGTTTATAGTGCAATACACATGCATCTAAAAGAGCTTGAAATTATCAGTTTAGCCACTACATGCTACAACTCCCCAAGGACTAAGAGCGGCAGTAAGTAGCAGTAAGAGCCCAGTAAGAGTCCCAGGCTGCTGGGACAAAAGAGGGAGTCAACAAAAGAGTCGACACGGAATTTTGTGTTGAGAACCTGTTGCTAGCACTAAACTGGCCAGCTCTGCTTGTCAGTGCATACTGAAGTTATTGCCCCACACACATCTTTGCTTTATGCATTGAGTGGAGGCATCAGCCTGGCCACAGTCCTCTCCTTGTGGTCACCAGCTCTGCACTCACATCCTGTGTGCAAGCAAGATTCCCTCAGTGAGAAGCAGAAATTTTCCACTTGTTTTCCTGCCTCTCCCTGAATCCATCCTACTTCCATATCATCCATTGATGGGAAGTTTTTCTGACCTTCCAATTCTATCTTTTTTGCTTATTCCGAACCATGGCCCTGATATCTTTACCAGCTTTCTCAAAATGTTGCAATGGAAGAAAAAAGGAACATTTAACTCATCCTCTCCATGTCATGACTTTATAAATAAGTTATGCATCCTCTCTAATTGGTCTCTTTTTCACTATGAAAAGATGCAGCTTAATAGATCTCAGTCATTCTTATAAAAACACCTTCTTTACATTTGAAGATGGCCACTGATTATCTCAACTTGTTCTGCTTAATTCTTTCAAACTTTACCATAGTCCATACACAATAAAACCCTCAATGTCCTTAGTGTTTTCCTCTAAATCTCCCCATTCCTCTCAAAGTGTGCATCCAAATGGTGACACTGCCCTGCAGAATATTTGCTCCCATGTCTCGCTTACAGTAATACTCCAAATATAGTTCAAGTTTTTTACATTGAGTTTCCAACAGCCTTTCATTTTTCACTGAGACTCACTCTGGGATTCATTCCTACACCATTCCACCTTTCCCTGCTTCCTGGCTAATCAATACACATTTGGGATTCGTGCAAATGTATATCCTTTACTACATGCAACACTTAATATTTGTACTTCATGTTATTGCTTTCAGGCCATTTATTTATGTTGAGCTTTACACATGCCATTCCTCTGACAATTTCTGGTGTGCTCAGGGTATGGACTTCAATAAAAACGCACTTGGAAGCAATTCTTCCTGGGATTTAGACTAGCTGGAGCACAGCGTTGCATCACCAAAAAGAGTTCCAAAGAGGAAATCCACTTTCAAGAAATATATCTCTGGTTTCTGAGGAGATACATACACTGCTTAGACCTCGTTGCCTTTGGATCACACAGAATTAAAATGTTGGTGATCATTAATGGCCCACATAGGTGGGAAGTTGATAGGGACTATACCCAGCTGACAGCAAGTAAAGAATCTATCTCCTAAGAGTTATGTGTGAAATCCTTCCATGATCTAAGTAAAAGTTAGGAGACAGGAAAAAAAAAAAAAAATCATGAAGTCGAAATCAAATGGATAACCCTCAAAAAATCCCCACAAGTAAAAAAACATTACTATTACCTTGACCATTTCCTGGAAGTATTTTGTAAGGCCCTGGATTACTTTTCAAACGTGGTTCCCATAACTGGCTTTTAGTGGAATACCTGTGCCTGTACGACCATCTCTTGTACTGAGACTTCCAGACTGCTGCTGGCAGTCTCAGAAGAGGAACCACCAGAACTCAGCCTTTATTTCTAGTGTCATATGGTACTACTATTTAGAGAAATAATAAGCATAAAGGAAAAGTGCTTGATGAAAGCAGAAGTAAAAATAAAACAGATGATACATCAGAATTCATGAGAAGGTCAGGCTATTTGACACTTTGGAAAAGTGAATTTTCCACATTACTAGCATTTTGAAAGAAAATCTCTTATTCTGATTGTAAAATATCATTTAACTGGGCTATAATTGCAGGCACAGATAAATGAAGAAAAAATTAGTGCACCAGGCCTAAATCTAAGTCTCATGTTGTAAAGTCTTACATTACTTGCTCATCATTATTGTGTTCAAGATTTGCTCTGGCTAAGGGTGCACGCACCCTCAGCTAGGAGAAGCAGACACACGTCATGCTAGAGCTGAACCCAGGTTGTCACTACATGTGGTAAAAGCATGAAAGCACCTTTTGTGTTCCTCTGTGAAATTTGCCAGAGAAATTCTCCCTGACATATAGAGAAGGAAGTTCTGATTACAAGATGTTTGACTTTTGAAAATTTTTTTTGTTTTTTGGTTTTTTTTACAACTTTTTCTATAGATAAATGTATCCATCTTCCCAGTTGCCATTAAAAGTGAGCATTTTCTCAGCAGTCAGGAAGATTGTCAGTGATTTCCTTCAGATTCTTGTAACAGGAAATTCTGTTCTCATTTCTGGCAAATGTCACTATTCTCACAGCTTTTAGCATTTAATGGTTTTTCAGCCATGAAATTCTTATTCCATGAAAAAAAAAAAAAAAAAACCAAACCAAAAACCCACTAACTCAAGAAAAACTCACAAATAAGAAATGCAATTGCGGTCACAGCTAAATTCTACATCAATTTTTCCATCAAGATTGTAGCCAAAACATCTGTATGACAACATCTACTTTGGTTCTCTGCTGGCACTTCTGATCTCACCATGCTAAGGACAGACTATAGATCTTGCCTCTGGACACACAGGATCCCTTTAGGTGTACTTAGGAGAACAGAGGCTGCAGATCCCTCTATTAAATATATCCACCATCTCATTCCCACATCTGGGAAACGACCACTGTCAACAAAGAAAAAAAACCATCAATGCCCACCATTGCCTTTTCGGAGGGAGAGCTGCCCTTGACTCCAACCCACAGAGAGGTGCCACCTGGCTGAAGAAAAATATTTCTGAAAGACGTTTTCTTCCCTCAACAGTTCCTGTGTGTCTTTCTCTGTAGCCTGACCAGTTTTTCACAGCGGGAAAAGGTTACCCAGCGAAAGCTGGAAAGGTGTTGCTTTTGGGTGTGGCACAGACAGCAGCTTCTCTCTGCCTCCATAGGCTGATGCCCATCGCCATGACTTTAAATACAAGCTGTAAAGTCTTGTGGCTCACAAAAAATCAGATGGTGGTAAGCAAGTTTAATCCTGGGTTACTTACCTGGGAATCCTATCAATTCTGTCATTCATTCTGGACCAGGCACTCTCAGTCACAGAGCTCCCTTGGTCCTCACAGTTCTGCTTGATCCTCTTTGCTGGGGCATGTCACGGGAGACGCACAAGGCTAGTGACAACAATCTTTCCCAGTCAGCACTGACTGCTGGCCCTTTATAGCTCCTTTCTCTTTCTAGAATTCCTTTTAACGCCAGGACAGGGACTTTTTACCCTGACAGCACTGCCCAAACACTCTCTGACCCTGGAGCTAGAGGGTACAAGCAGAGTCTGCTACTGTTGGCCAGTGGGAGCAGTTCTGTAAATGGAAGACATTAAGGAAAATCATATCTCCAACTCTCATTGGTGGGGAATGTCTCCTATCTCCAATGTTCTACCACCCTGGGGAAGGTGAAAGGAAAGACCTTCCTAAAATGATGTTATACTGAGGAAATGTGTCCTCCAAAGAGTCCAGGGGAATATTAAGGTGAAATAAAGACAAACTTAAAGAGAGTTATTGGAGAGCCCAGTGCGCAATCCTCTACAGATGACATTTTTAATGCCTCAAAGATGAGGAACTTAGTGGAAAATCAATGCGTTTCTGAGGGAAAGGAGCCAACAGAGCTTAAACTGCTCCCAGTGACTGCAGGCCTACAAGAGCCTGCAGAGCCCTCCTGAGCCATCCCCCAGCTCTGTGTGGTGACTGAAGACCACCTCCTCACCCAGCACAGGCTGAAGGGGCTGCTGCCAGGCACAGCATGGCCCCAAGCCCGTGGTGCCACAGGCAGCTCCCATGTCATTCAGAAGTGCCTCCACGGAGATGATGCTAACACAAAGGAACAGGCACAAGCTCAGCTTTGGTTGTGAAACAGGAGCCTCCCTGTCCTCCTCATAACTAAATTTATGCCAGGCAGCCAGGAAAGGAGTGCAAGAGAGCCCAGGCCCAGAGCTGTTTAACTTTTGCCTGGCTGAGAGCTGTTGTGAGTCAGCCAGAGAGACAGACGGAGATGACCATAATTCTCAGGATGGCAGCATCCTTGGTGCTGCCCCATCCAGGTATGGGAATGAGCAGCTTTGGGGCAGTGGTAGCTTACCTGGGGAGAGCTGCCCTCCTGCTTCTGCTCAGTCTGCAGTGCAGCTGACTTGTCTGGAGCAAGCTTCCAGGAAAAACAAAAAAAGCAGGCTGGGCAAAGTCTGCTCACAGGCTGTGCTGCAGCAGGAGCATCCATCTTAGATCCAGTGGAGGAGGAGAGCTTGGACAAGCTCCCTTTTTAAAGCAACAGTGCTCCCACGGAGCATGGCAAGGAAGGGGAGTGCTATGCCCCAGCAGTGGTTGTGCTGGATGTCTGCAGAGCACTTTATAGGCATTACCTAATTGATCTTTGCAAACACCCTTTCAGCAATTAAACATCACCTGTCAAGATTTACAGATGCAGAAAATAAGCTGGGCTAATGTCATCTGGTGCAGAAGTAGCCCATGATTTTAGGGTGCCTGGACCAAAAGTCTTTTGGCCTGATTTTGTTGGTGCATCTACAGGTTCATCTGACTCTGACAGCGCAGAACATCTGTATTCTGCTTGTAAATAAGAGTGAAGATCTGCTTTTAAAAGCCAACCTCAGGGGTATTTCAAGTTGGGAATGCTAAAAAGCAGGCACACCAAATCACTAGCCCTTAAGGATAATGGTAGCTTTTATGACTAAAGATATCTGAGTAGAAAAGTCTAGAGTCAGGTTTAATCAGATTTTGTCTGTCTGGTTCTTTTTATGCATCTAGACAGACTGTGGCTTCCCTATGGATTCCTGTGGACCTGCTGGCAGTGAGTCAGGGGCTGAAAAGGAAAATGAAACTTTTCTTGTCCAGGACCACTTAGTCTGCATGACCTGAAGGACAAGATGGGACACTCTGTCTGGATCCATCACCACCCTACAAAAACTGCCATTAGGAAAAGAGAACAGTTGTCCTGAGTTTATCCCTCCATGGCCACTGGCCCCTTTAACTCTGTAAAATGGAGAAAATGAGGAAGACAGGTAGGAAGCAGGGACACATGTGGGACATGCCACATGGCTGGGAGCTGACATTAACTGAGTGGTACAAGAGGTTTGTTTGGTTTGCTCTTTATTTTCTTCAGGGCATACTTTTTGTTCTATAATAGACCCTTAATAAACATCACACTTTTAGCTCTTAGTGTGCTTGACCAAAAAGCTATAAAAGAGACCTCAGAGGCTGCCCCTCTGCCAGGTTTTTGATGCTGTAGAAATTCTCAACCAAAGCTCAGATTTTTAGTTAGATAGATGCATTCTGTTACCTCGTGGGATTTTCCCTTGTAGGCTGAACAAGTTTGAAATTAAAATTAAAAAACAGGGCAAGTAAGAACACCCACTAGGGCCTACTTGTGATTGTAGTACATAAATAGCTTTAAAAATTTCAGGTTTCCCTCATGTAGGGCTCCAAACTGGAGAATTCTCTTCCCTTACAGCTGTAAGACAAGAGTTGAAGCTCCTGTTGTCCTTCAAATTGTGCTTCAAGGTACATCCATCTATTCAGGCAGCCTGTTTTTCCCTCCAAACCTTCCAGATGTGTGAGAGCTACAAGCTGAGTATTCCCCAAAGGGACAGGCCTGAAGGAATTCAAAGTCCTTCGTTAGGCACTCTGTCAATGCTGTAAGCATTGCTATTTAATTGATGTACTGTTTTTATTATACGTGCCCTAAGGGAGTGTGCTGACCAAAGTCTCTTGTAAATTGAATAAATAAACAAATACATAAGCAAGCATCCTTGCCTTGACCAGCTCACAGTGTGACAGTAAAGTCCACATGGTTTAATGTGGTTTTACACAACGAACAATCCAGCTGTCTGCAATGGCTTGTTTGATCCTCATTAACCCTGGCAGGCTCTTCCAGCTCCTTCCTCTACCTCAGCAAAGACAGAAGATGCCACTCTTACTTTTCGGATTTCTAAGGTGACTTTGCTGATTAAATATGTCATTTTAAAAGCTTTCTATAATGTGAAAACAGCTAATTTCCTTCCTTTATCTGGAAAATGGGTGAAGAATTTTGTCATTTGCTGTTAAAAAGAATGTAATATCCTTCTCCCATTCTTTCCCTTTCCCCTGTTGTCAACCTGCCCTACTTCACATCTCTGCAAAGTCACAATCTCTTTTTCTTCTTACTTGTGTACTTTTTGGACCAAAGTACTTCTCAAATATGTCTTTTAACAAAACCTTAGAAAATCTAGCTGTACCAGGCAGAGTTAGGATTACAGTGCAAATTAATAAATAAAAGGGTACCAGCTGGGGAGATAAGCTTGCTTAAGAGAAAGTATAGAAAACAATACATAGACATGGCAGCCATTACCCAGTAAGGGCTGGCCACCCAAAGCCTTGCACTGCTGCTTGAGCAGGTTTTGCAGCCTGTGCTCATCGCTGGGCTGCCTCGGAAAATGCACTATCAGTCCCCCAGCTGGCTTTACACACCTACAAGAATTGAAGCCTCATGCTGACTGCAGTCAGGCCTTCATGCTCATGAACGTTATGCATGTGAGAGATTTTACAGCTGTGAGTCATCATCTTGCCTACATTCATGTGCTCCTTTCCACTCTGAAAGGAAAGCACTTTCATTCAGGAAAAGAAAAAATATAGGTTTCAAGACAGATGATGATGCAATCACACTCTTCTATAGTGTTCAGCGTCTCGTTATGAAATATGATTCCCCTGAGGCATGACTAGAGAGTGTGGAAAAGTGAGTTAAAATGGAAAAAAGGCTGTGCCGGCCGTGCCTCTATGACTGCCCAAATCACTTCCATCAACTTCCATCAGACTTCCCTCGTGGAGCTGCTTAAAACTTTCAGGGCAGTTATCCTCGATTGTCTTCACACTGAAATGCAGTATGCAGTAAGTGTTGTTAGGATGATCTTTAGTATAGAGCTTGAAGAGACTGAAAAATGAAGATGGACTCAACTAGAGACTGAACTTGTCGACATGTGTCCCAGAGCTCTGTGCTCTTTCCCCTTAACCATGTTGCAAAATTTTTGGGGCAGTGTAGGTGCCATAGTCAGGGTCTTACGTGAGCCAAGCAAAAAGAAAACACCCTTTTTCTCCCAACTATGTGAGGCCTCTGTTGTCCTTTGCCAAATCAAACGGAGATAAAATCAAAACCAGGAAAAATGTCAGAGAAGGGGAATTTCTGAGGGGACATTTGCAGAATCCTTCAATTTGGATATACTGCTAAAATTGTTTCAGAATAGGAAAATCAGGCAGAATGCCTACTTTTCTCCCATGAGAAACTGGAAATGTTTGACATTAACATACGATTAACTGTTAAATGACTTTCAAGGAGACTTTCCTAGGATAATCTACTTAGCCTTTAGCACCCATTTATCGCTTCATAGTGGAGATTAGGGTTGATTCTCAAGAACAGCATTACTTAGAGTGTCAACTACATTTTTTTTTTCAGTTAAGTAAATTATTCCTTTATGGGAATAATGGGAAAAATTCATGTCCTCTTTTCCTGTATTTAATGTATTGTTATGGAACAGGTGACCATGAAAGTCATTCAAGGAATGATGGAAATGAAACACTCTAATGTTGACGAAAAAAATCACCAAAAAAAACCTGATGGACTTGTGGTCACCCAGAAGGTTCTTAGGATATTTCTGATTATGGATATGATGGTCGCCACTTTTTGCTACCAGGTATTGGCCTAGATACTGGTTCTAGAAATTAAAGAAACCAAATAAATTCTTAAGTAATTGAATCAAGGGGAAACTCAATGTCTGGACAATGAAAAAAGATTGTGGTTAAGTTTATGATTTCTAGACATGCTCTAGATACTTACCAAAAATTTATGTCTGACTGCACCCAACTCAGGCCAAGAGTTGGAGCCCAGCACACCTCATAATGAAACCTCTTCAGGGCTCTTCCCCTGCAACTCACACAGGCCACATCCACAGATCACAGCACTTGATCTTGGGTTTCCATGACATTAGAAATCCGAGTTTCTTCTGTGTGTGTCTTAGGATACTAAATATCCTGGGATTGTGCTGGACAACTGTGCAGTTTCTAGACTGTGCACTTTCATCTCTAGCAATTTTTGTGTCATGGGATATGACCAAGAATGTTTGTTTGGCTCCAAAAGCCAGTCTAAGAGTGAATTTACATTATGCAACATGTATAGCTGGAGGACAAGGGCCTTTGAATGAGCTGGGAAGATAAAGATACACCTGAAGAGACCGACACTGGATTTTTATCAAAATGGGTCCTCATATATAAGAATGAATTGCAGTCGAGTCCTGGGAGGTGGCTGAGAGGTGGCAACTAGAATTTCTAGGATTAGAAAATGGTGTTTTTCACCAATCCTTTGCTCAAAATGACACAGGACAAAGGGTAATGGTTTTAAACTGAAGGAGCCATAGTTTAGATTAGATGTAAAGAAGAAAATTTTTACAAAGAGAGTGGTAAAACTGGCACAGTTTGTTCAGAGAAACGGTAGATAACCCATCCCTAGAAACATTCAAGATCAATTTGGAGAGGTTTCTGAACAACTGGGTCTAAATGGAGATGGCCTTAAACATGGCAGAGAGGTTGGACTAGATGGCATTCAAAGGTTCCTTCCAGCCTATCCTACTCTATGATTATGTGATCTTCTGATTGTCTGACATGACTCTCATCTTATTCTGGGACATTCAAACATCAAGTGCCCTCTTCAGCAAAGGTAGCTGACCAGAGTACCCTGTTGTGACTCCTTTCAAGTTTTAAGCCTGAAAACACTCAAGGGTCAGGTTGATTAACAAAATACCTTAATTTAGTAATTGATTTTGCCTCAAATGAATTGTTTCCATACATTTACTCTTAATCTATGGCAGACTTCTCTTTTACTGGAAATTAAATTAAATTGCCTCACATTTTGCTCAGGAAAAAAGCACAGGCGCAGTAAATCACAGGCTCAACAGACACGTGACATCACTTGACCATGAGTTCAAATAGGTAGATGAATGTGCAGAACTGTGGTTTTTAGCTTTTGTTATTTCCTCTGTTTCAGCATTATCGTTTTAAAGATCTTTTTCCTCTCATAAATACCTCCCTCAGGTTATTCCTTACACTTCCTAACACATAAATTCTCCTGTATTTCTCAAAGGTTAATGTCAGTGTACATCTAGCCAATGTTAAACTCTCAATCACATTTTTTCTCTGTTGTTTAGTGATTGCTGTGAATTAAATTAGTACTATACTGCATGAGATGAAAATGCCACCCCAAAGGCACAGTAATCAAAGTCAGACCATTGAAAATTGTTCTGGAGAAGTGAAAAATTATATATTTATCTATATATTAATTAAAATTTAAATAACTCATCTTCAGGTATTATTGAAAATTACAGTGTTTAAAGAAACCAATTCATTCAGCTATGAATATAAATACTGTCTTCTTTTTCCAGTGAATTGCTGAAATTCTATTATTCTGGATAAGATAAACTGCCAGCCACAACCAATAATTATACCTTTTTTCCTAAGGATATGCAACAGTGGTGTCTGTTCCAGACTATTGCATTTTCAGCCGTAGGAAGGAGCTAAAGTTACATAAATTTCCTGGAAGAGTACTTAGACAGCTGTTTACCTGAAATTGTGCTTGTTTCTGGCATGAGTCTGATATACAAGTTATTTTATAGTTGTGGCAGAGAAATAATAAAGAAATTGCTGAACTATTAGCACACAATTTATGTTTGCCTGTGTACCTCACAAAAAGATGCTTTTGTATTTTTTGAAGAATATTGCTAATGATAGCACCAATACATGGCTTCAGATTTACTTCCCTCACTGCATTTTTATGTGCAACAACAGATTTAAACAATTTAGCACATGAGAATAAATATTAAAAAGGGGTATTTAAGCAGCTCCTCAGAGTTTAAGGATGCTCACACGGTCAAATCCTCCATCAGTGTACTAGGGACAAACACAGATACACTTGGTTTTTAATGGGAAATATTTGTGTTAATATTTCATGTATCAATGCCAGATTGAAATTAAGTGTCGTCTAACTTAAAAGGGTGCTATTCTATAAATTGGAGTTGCCAGGCTGAGCCAGGCACATGCTGGAGAGCTAACAAGAGTTACAAGGTAGGAAACTGCCTCACCACCAAGGCAGAAGAGCAAACCACAGCTGAACCTCCTTTTGACATCCATATGAGATTTCTGGCTACTGGTAAAAATTACTTTTTTGGCTGCCCCTCAGATTCCTCACCACTTCATGTCCTATATTTGGATAAAAACCATCTGGGAGGTCTTTACATCTGTAAACCTGAGCTGTCTTTAAATTAAGAGAACTATTTACAGGACTTCTGTAGCTGCAGGTGATGGTGCAGTCTCGTGAGTGTAGGTCGACATCCTGAGGCTCTGTCAGCTGTTCCTTCCTGCCACCTGTACCTATCCCTCCATGTCCCAGCCAGTCCTCTCTTCCCTCTCTGCTGGCACATCCCATCTCTGCCAGAATATCATGAAGCTTGTGTCAGATCTTGGCACAGGAACATAAAGAGGAGAAGCTGAACAGGACTCAGGAGCTGTGGGAGAATTATATCTACTACTGTGGCTGCTGATCCATAATGAGTATCACAGCCAGAAACTCCCATCTGGAGTCTCCCACCAACTGCTCATAGGCAGGTTTCGATGCAGTGGTATCAACAAGTTGAAACTCGACCCTAGAGAGGAGTTTAAGCAGAAGTGGAAACTACCCATAATCAGTCCCTCTTATTTGAGATCTCAGGATTCACATAGGTCATATTTTTAAGAATTTCCCTGCAATTAGGTGAGTTACAAACATCCTATAAGGAGGGTTATATTATAAACAGCCAAAAGAGGGTTGATTTTAACTTCTAGTATTCTGTTCTAATGAAAAACCTGAAAAATATCTTGAGGCAGAGGAACATAGTTATGAACTGACCATTCCTGATACTAGATATTTCTGTAGAGGTTTCTTACAGCTATCTTGCACAAAAGAATATATTGCCATTTTTCAGTGCAGACACATTTCTCATACCATGAGAAAATTTGACAGTTCTAAGAATGTTTCTTTTTTTGTACAGAAAGGAAGACAGAAGACTGGGGTGTTTTTACTTGGAGCAAGGAATGTTCTATGCCATGCATTATTTAATGAGGAAAAATGTAGATCACAGAATCTCAGGATAATTCATGTTGGAAGGGAACTCAGGCAGCCCTTGGTCCAAACTTCCCCTCAAAGCAGGATCAGCTATGAAGGCAGAAGAGGTTGCTCAGGGTTTTTTTCAGTTGTCCTGAAGGATTCCAAGGATGGAGACTGTACTGCCTCTCTGGGAAACCTGGCCCACTGCTGGGCTGTTGCAGAATGAACTGTCCCCTTACGTCCATTCTGAACCTCACTCATTTCAATCTAGGACAATTATTTCTTATCCTTCCACCATGTGCCATTCAGATCAGTGATTATTTCCCCTTGAAGCCAATCCTTGAAAGGTTGAATGAGGCTTGGCCTTTGTCTGCCTTCAGAGGGAAAGTGCTCCAAGCTCTGACCATCTTGGTGGGCATCTCCTAAACTTGCTTGTATTTAAAAAAAATCTTTGTACTGGAAGATGCATGTGGTTTAACAAGCTTTGAGAAGAGGAAAGTAATCACTTCCTGGATATCCTGGCTCTGCTCCTGTTTACACATGTTGAATTTAATGAAGTTTGTGTTGGCCTTATTCTCCAGACCATCCAGGTCTCTGTGGATGGCAGCCCTGCTTTTAAGCATGTTAACTCCTTCCTGCATTGTGGTGTTTGCTGACCTGATGGGCAGGTGCACTTCATCCCCAGACACTGCTAGAGACCAATTGACAAAGAGCAAAGATCCTAGAATTAATTTTTGTGATACACTTGCCACCAGTCTCAAGGTAGAGAGTGACTCCCTAACCAGTACCCTCCAAGTATGATCCTTCACCTGGTTTGTTACTTATCCAGCTGTCCAAAAACCTGGATACAAGAGGAGGCATGTCAAAAGTCTTATTCTAGTAGAAATAAAACATGTCCATGGGTACTTCTCATTTACATAACTACTCATTTTATTATAGGTTTATGCCAACCATGGCCTTATCTGAGGTAATAAAAGGCCGATGTGTGGACACTACTGTGTTCTAACAACAGCTTGGATGACCTAGAAGAAGCTGATTACGAACAGAATGGAATTCAGGATGAAATCTGTAGAGATCAGGAAGATCATAGAAAGCAAACATGGTCACGTGCTCTCTCTGTAAACAAACTGTCCTACTGCTACTGCACCACAAAGAACTCCCTGGGAGAGAAAGGATGAGAGGACAAAGCCAACTTACTGGGGCATGGTAAAGGCACAAATGAGAAAAGAAAAATGGTACAAGTGCCACAGAATCAAAAGCATGTTGGTAGGGAACAAGTGGGGTAATCTGAGCTGAGCACCCACAAGAGCAGTGTACTCCCTGGAGGTGCCAAATAAACCAGTGAACACCACTCACTGGTGCTCACAGGTGAGAGGAGGAGGGAAAGGAAACAGCACTCAACCTCTGTAGAGTCTCCACCATCAAATTCCCTCTTGCAGCCAATGGGTATGCCCATGCCTGAAGGAAGTTGGTGATGACGTTTCATGTGTGCTTGGGGCCTTGGTGAGGAGAGACTTTGTACCGAGGGAAAAGACATGGGGCAAAGGAGACACTGATCCAAAACAGCCCAGTGCTCAGCAGGGCTGTTAAACTTTTTCAAACTAAAAATGTAAACCCTACAACTTTTTAAAATTAGATGTGTTAAGATTTAAAATATAATAAATTTTTATATTTAAAATTCAGATACACAACACTTCATGCTAAGCCTGGGCTTACTAAAATTATTACAAGCAATTAAAGATATAAGAAAGTGTATTGCAACAGTTATTAATTCCCAGATTTTAATGAGTTAAGGAGTGCTACCTTTTCCCACAATGACACAGCTGAAACTGAGAAGTTACTGCTTTATTTACAACAGCTCGATCTTCATAAATATGTCAAATTACCCTGTATTGTACTTTTTACAAAAGACTAAATGCAAATATTTACATGCTTTTCAAAGGCCAATACTTTCTGCTTTTGTTGTATAAATAAGCATTTGCCTTCATTTCTTCGAGTTTCTATTTATTATCAGATTCAACAGAAATATTTTTGACATATAAATTAATCCACTGAAACCTGAGAAAATGAATCAGGAATTAATTAGCCACCATGCTGTTCTCCTTTTACAACTTATAAATAAAAGCCAGATAGGAGAATATGAGAGCTACAGTAACTAAAATTTAAAGAACAAATGACACCTTTTTTAAAGTACCTAAAAAAATGAGACTTTGAAAAGTATCTACCAAGACTAGCTCCCAATTTTGCTTTAGTTCAGCTACACTTTTAGTATTGAGAGGGAAGTGCTTGGCTGCTTAGTGCTTTTGAAAATCCCACTGATTACCTCTTTGTTTTGTTACACACCAACACATCAGATTTTCAATTCACCATCTCTCTAATAAATTAGCCACCAACTAAATTCAAATCCAATTTAAAAAATCAAAAAATTAAGACAGAGAAAATATCTTATAAATGATCAAATTTATTCAATGGATGTGTGAGTATCAGTGCATCCTTCCCTCTAGCAAATAAGGAAAATCAAATTTTCTTTAAAAACATTGTCTGTCTGCACAGCATCACATCAAGTCACTGGACCAGTCATTGAGAAAGATTCCTTAGGACATAAAATGCAAACAAAATTTAAAAAATCACAGTTTAACTTAAGATTTCATGCTTTTGATTAAATTCATGTTTCTTACCAGTGATTTAATTCACTTTGACTTAAGCCAATCTGCATTGCCTCAGGTTCCCTATCTGTATATTTCACATTTATAGAATGAATGATATTAGCATGAGTTCCTTTCATTAGCCAGTGTGCCTCATTAGGAAGAGCAATGCTTCTTACAGCTAAATTGGATTTTGCTCTACTCTGCGGCCCCTTGGTCCTTTGCTAATTTTTCCTTCAATAACCAGCCAGAAACACAAGGGGTTTCTGTGATGTGGACACTTGTCCACTAGATGCTGCACTAAGCCCACCTACTTATTTCATACCTCCACCCTGCTGTGGACAGAACCTGGACTTCTCTGAGTAATTCCTTCAGGTAGCCAAGTTACCTTGGCAAGATGTGAGGTTCATGAGCTCATGGAGACAAGGTACTTCCATTCAATATTTCAGCTTGGTTTCATCTTTGGTCTCAGGCTGGGTGATATGATTTGCCAAAGTAATACACACAAATAGTGGTTATGAACTACTGTATGAACCTATACACTTAGAAATATTCACTCTGACATACTGAATGAGGCTTTACGTCCCTTTCTCCAATTTTGTACACCTCTTTAAACAGGGAACACAGCATCTTCTGGATTCTGAAGCATGCTCTAGTAGCATAGATGTGAAATAAAGAATAGTTGCAGACTTTGCTGTTTGCTTCTAGGGCTCAGGACTGCTGGGGTGAAGCCCAGAACCAGCAGGGTAGCTGATGCTGTGGCTCACTTGTAAAAGTGCCTACGCTCTGCAGGAATGGGAAATTTTACATTTGTTTCTCTCCTTCGATTTTTCTACTGCTGAGTTCAAACAGCAGAAGAGTAACTGTGACTTTGTGCAATCTAATTCTTCTCACTTCAAAAAAGCCAGCCAGCTCAAACAATTATTGCAGGAGGGAAGATGATACAGGAGTGGAAGAGATGGGAAAGCAATATGAATGTCCTGTCAGAAACAGACCTGCACATACACAGAGACCATGGGCAGCACCAGGGCTTTTACAGCTCTTTCACTGTGCCCAAGGTTAGGGAGATGTGGAGGTGGTTTAAACAACTCATCCTTGTACTCAGTTGCTTAAATTCTACTGCAAGTTTAATCTTGCCCCATTGTGTCTTAAGCCATTTCCTCAGGAAGTGACTTACTAGCCCAAACAAACATTTCCAAAGTACATAGAATAAGTAGTTCATTCACCAAACATTTACCCTGTGTAAGTTTTCTTCTTATACAACTGCCATAGGCCATACACATTCTTATATGTCCCATATTGGTTTCCCAACCCCTTGAGAAAGGTGTGAATTCCCTCCCCGGATACGTTTCAGGCCTCATGTCCTTACTAGGACTAAGCAAGCTACTGTAACATGGTTAAATAACTTTTACTATACCTACTGAAAGTCTCTTATGCGTGCACACTGGTGCTTGAACTTAAAATCTTGGCAACACTTAAAAAAATTAATTTTACTCTCCTTTACCTGAAATAATATCTGCCAAGAGCAGATACTGTGATTTTTATTTGTTTTACAATTGTACTGTATAACTTGCTTCAATCAATTCTAAAACTGACTGAAATGAAATGGTTTTGCTAAACATTAGGCAAAACCATTGTAATATTCTAATTAAACAAAACACCAGTGCTTGAACTCCAGCCTTCTCCTTCCAAAACATGTCACCCTTTATTTTGGAGCTAGTTCTTTAATACGAATTCACAGCCAAGCAATGGATACAGAATGAGCTGACTTCCCAAACTGTGCTTGCCTCCCTGAAATGTGGGAACAAAGGTGGATGAAGGCATTTTACTGTACTCCACTGTGACACAGGATCAAGACAATATCCACAAACTATGAGATGGCTACTGTGCCTTATGAGGGCCAAGAAATTCTGCCCGTCCCTGAGTTTCTCATGTTATATTTAGCTTCTTATATGGAAAGAAAAAACAAAATCCAGAACATGACCTGAGATATCTTTGAATGCTGCTTCTTTCCTAGCTACTGGTCTCTTCCATCCAAGTAGGGAAACAATCAACACTGGCTGCATCCCTTCGACTAAATAGCTTAATTCCTCTGCTCACTTGTTGATCCCAGGCTGGGATACTACAAGGTTCCAAATATCTCACAGCAGTTTTTGGAAAAAAGAGAAGAAACCCCACTTGTTCTCCTTGAGCTGAAATCTGAATCCCAGCTGGGGAAATTTTAAACCAGGTCCCCAGCATTGTGCCAGAGGAATGTGTCCTCCAGCTCATCCCACGTGCTGAGCACATCTCACACAGACTCCATTTTCTGCTGATGCTGTGGCTCATTTGTAAAAGGAACTGGACTGCAACACTGTGAGCACTGGTATTTTGCACTGAAAAAAAAAAACCCAAATTAAAAAGGTGTCATTGTTCAGGGTCCCCAGAGAAGATACATCAGTTCCAGAAGATACGTGCTCTAGGGGAGTCAGGCACTATGTAGCACCAAGCCTGGGAACAAATGATTCCCCCTGGCAAGGTTTTCTTTATTGGGTAGGCAGAGTCAGCACAGATAATATTATGGTATACAAGGACCTCACAACCTTAATAATCATAAATATATGCTTTCATGGCAGAGAAACATAGTAATGAGAAAACGTATCCTGGTCCCACTATACACAGTGGTCAAAATGACATTAACTGTCTGAGGAGCAGATGGGCAACTCTCCTTCAATTATCGATAGCAAGGTTGGCCCCAAATTATCCCTACAATGAACTCCACATTCAAAAGACATTTTTGTTACTATTGAATTGTGTATTCCAAACCTACAGGTTCAGGCACATTTAACTAAATGGAAAACTTGAAAGACAAGTTTACAGAAAACATTACAGAAAGGTTTTGATTTCAAACTGAGTTAGTCGCAGAATAGAAAGAAAACAAACAAACAAAAAGCCCAACAAAAACAAAAAACCCACTCTGTTTTAAAGTTTGTAGGAAAACTCTCCACAATGCTTCTGAAATTCCTTTCACTTTTGACTTTTCAGACCAAATTAATTTGCTGAGGCAAAGTTTTGTGTTTAATACCAGAAGGAATAACTAGACAGTGCAGATTGAGCTCTGTAGCACAAGACATTAATTTTCTTCCATTTACCTTGTACTGAGCCCAGTAATTTGAGCTAAACTACATAATTTCAGCCCATGAAAAACTAAATTATTAAGTGCCATAGGTAGGGGATAGAAAAGAACGAGGTGTTACCTTGGGCTTCAACAATAACAAAGAGTTGATTAGGTAAGAAATTATCCATACTCCAAGCTATAATAAAGCCTGAAAAAAATCCCAGGATTCCTTCTAATCTGACTTGTGGAAAATTTAGCCTTGTCCCCAAGTCTCATGATACATTTAATCCTCTCTAGCTAGTTAAGATGTACCAGCCAAGAATTTAAAGCAGAGGATTCTCAATACCCCCTCAAAGTATTGGCCTACTCAGTCTGGCATGGTGTCTCCAGCTGCACCCAATATTGATGTTTTAAAGGAAAGGGGGAAAAAAATTCTCATCATACATATTCAACTTGTGTTATGAAAGAAAATAGTCCTTTCAGAACCTTGTGATCAACTAGACACTCTTAAAATATGAAGCTTAAGGACAGAATGGCTACTGGCCTGGATCACAGAAATACCTCATTCTGGTTCAAATGAATATTTAGCAAGGATTTTTGGGGGAAAATTATATATATATATATATGTATAATCTTTGGTTTTGGACCACTGTCCTAGTTCTCACAAATTAATATTTTCTTGAATTAGGTGTAATATTCACACCACTTTGTTTAATATCCATTGATAAGATTTATCCTTCAGGAGTGCATAACATGTATAATTATATATCTGTGCAGTATAATTACGCATTGTGTCAGGAGCACAGATTCTTAGATTTAAATCTAATACTTCATGTCTTCATGGGGTACACACTTAATTTTGCACTGTGCAAAAAAACCCAAAAAGAGACTTGATCCCATTCATGCCATCACAGAATCATAGAACCATAGAAAAGTTTGGGTTGGAAAGCACCCTAAAGATCATCTAGTTCCCAATCCCCTGCCATGGGCAGGGACACCTTCAGTATTATATATAAACATATATATTTTATAAGTATATGCACCTATGTATATATAAGAGCATTTAATTATAGCTATTGATGACAAGTCATTAAGGCAATGATGAGAACCATTACCTTCATATTGATCAGCATTAGAAGCCTGTCAAAGGCAAGGCTGATCTTACTCTTTTCTGGCTACAACCCATGAAAAGAGTAAATGGGACATTTTCATTTTCATTTTTTCATTGACAGCAAGGTCAGAAGGAACAAGGCAGTCAGGCCCCTGCAAGCACAGGGCTCAGGATGTCTCCCAGAAGTAATATTTAAGTCAGAGCCTTAAAGAAGGTTAGCTAATTTCATTTTAAGAATTGGAAAGGTTCTCTAATGTTTACTCTCACTGTGAAGTGGTGCTGATTTATCTGATTTCTGCTTTCATCTCACTGAGTAATTTTAAACCTTTTCCAGTGAATTGGAAGGACACCTTCATATTTTCTCCTAAAGTAGGAACACAGGTTCTGTAATCAAATCCACCCATTCAGCAAATGAAGTAGATTGAGATCCTTTAGCTTGTTTTGGGAAAGATTTTTCTTTTATCTCCTTTTTCATGCTTCCCACTGCTTCCACATCTGTCTTAAAATAGTGACTTAGATAAAATTCTAGCAAGTATCTTATTAGTGCTATATAACATCTTGAAGCACATTTCCATTTCTTTCCTTTTTTTTTTTTTTTTTTTTCTCATTTACCCAAGGGTGACATCACATTGGCTAGTTACAGTATTGCACTCAGAAAAGCATTTAGGAGAAACTGCTTATAGTATTATTTCAATCCTTCTCTGAGACTCACATCTGTGAATCCAAACTAACATATTCCCTTATAGCTGCAGATCCCAGGATGTAAAAAGCACCTCCATCTAATGACATTTTTCCTCTCATTGCTGCCATAGATATTGTGCAGCTGCCTTTAGCTTCCTTTAACAACAGTAGTTTTATATCTTATGCCTATTTCTTGCCTTTTATTCCGTGTTGTCTGTACCACTTCTGGTTTACTGCTTTCCATTCCCATTCAGTCAATTTGGACTGGTTGGTTGACTTGCTTTGTTTTCAGAAAGCAAACCTTTTTCTGACTTTGAGGACACTCAGCACCTTTCCCAGATGTGCCAGGAGTTATTTTAATCTTTGACAAACAATGCCATAAAAAAAATTATTCATTGATATTACATTCTGTTTGTATAAATACAGCCAGTTCGTTATTATTGCTACCAAGGAAACTGGGCTTAGCAGTTAACCATTTCTGAGTCACAAAGGCAATTAACAACCCCTTGTTGAATCATAGAATCATTAAGGTTGGAAAATACCTGTAAGATCATCAAGTCCATCCACTAACCCAGCACCATCACGATCACCACTAAACCACATTCCCAAGTGCCACATCCACATGCCTTTTGAAGACTTCAGGGCATGGTGATTTTACCACCTCCCTGGGGAGCCTGTTTCAATGCCTGATCACTCTTTCAGGTTAGAAGTGTTTCCCAATATCCAATCTAAACCTCCCCTGGTGCATGTTGAGGCCATTTCCTCCTGTCCTGCCACTTGTTAACTGGGAGAAGTGACTGATCCCCACCTGGCTATACCCTCCTTTCATGGAGTTCTGGAGAGTGAGAAGGTCTCCCTGAGCCTCCTTTTCTCCAGGCTAAACATCCCCAGGAACCTCAGTCCTCATAAGACTTGCTGCTCCTCACAAGACAGTAACTTGAGTTCCTGGGAAGGAAACTGAACATATTTGGAAGCTGTGGGGGCCATCATTTCCTGCAGCAGAGACAGAAATGGTGCAGCTAGAATTTATACACAGGCATGTAACAATGCCTTCTAATTTCCACAAAACACTAATGCCAAATTTTGCAGTCTATTCTGATTTCTGGGGAAGTGCTATCTGATTGCCATGTCATCCCAAAACATTGGAAAAATCAAGATGGAAAAAAAAAAAAAACTAAAGCCGATAGCTATGGTAGAGAATACAATATATTTTCCCAGACAATGTTGGTGATTGTGCAAAAAGCAATACCATCAGTCTCTATTCTGTTAGTGGCCGAGGGCTTGCTGCACTGGAGCCAACGTGAAGCAGTTTCTGGTGTGCAGGTGTGGGCAGAGAGGTGCTGCTGAACCCTCGTAATCAAGGTGTCAGAAGCCCAGAGGCTCCTTTTGTCTGCTCACTTCTGCAGCAGGAGGTGTCGCTGAGAACATTTTCACAGCCTACTCATTAGTTAAGGACAGGAAATAGATAATAGGAGAAGCCAGCATACCCCGAGAAAAGAAGGGAAAGAAAAGAAATGAATTGCCATCCGGAAAATGACACTTAAGAATCAGAAAGGTTGACATCTAAATTAAAACAGAGAAATGGGACAAAAGAAGTTATAAAAGCAATCTTGCAGACATAAGTAACTAGAAATCTCTCAATAAATAAAATCTAAACAAGCAAAAGAGGCAAGGAGACCTTTGATACCAGAATAACAAAGGCAGAAGGGGATGGCTTGGAAGTGAATGTTATTTTACTTTTTATTTTCTTTTGACATAAGAATAGCAAAAATGGATAATTTGAAGTCTATAAATTTAGCTCCTCACTGCAAGTTGAACTTCCAGGGAAGTCAGTGCCAATATTCCAGTGACTCAGCTCCTCCACTGAAATATAGACAATACTTGATTAAAAGGGTAAATGGCAAGCAAAAATTTCATAGTTTTCAAACCTGGAATTCTGAACAAAAATGAGAAAATGAGGTTGTAAAGTCAAATTCAGAAGTCAATTGTTGCCTCAGGTTTGCCTGCTTTTCACTGTTTGAATTTTGTTCTCATGCAGCTTCAAGTAAACTATGTATGTTTTTAGAAATTATATCTTTTGTTTACTTACTTCTCCTCTCTAGGAGGAGAATGATGATTGATGGTGATGTTCACCAATGAGGTCGAAGAGGTGGCTACCTGTGTAGCCAATCTTGGCCTGTCTGTAAAACTCTATACAATATAGAGTCAGAAAAATAAAGTAGAGCTTATCCTGCTTGACCTCCTGCTGGCTGCCTCGTCGTTTTGTGCTCCTAACAGCAGCCACAAGCGGTGACCCTCCGTCACAGTCAATTCCTCAGTATCAGAAAGATGCTAAATATTTGGGGTCGCAGGCCTTCACAATTTCTACAGCACTTGCTGTGGTGACACTAGCCGTGTCACAGCTGAAAAAGCCACTCAGCTCAACAGGTATTCCCAGCCCAAGGACACCCTACTCTCCGTGCATTCAATTTTTGTAGGGATGAGATTGTTAATACTCCACTTTACCCAACACTTTTACACTAAATAACTGCATAAAGATGGAACTACGTTTTTATTGAATCATGGTCTGGTTTGAGTTGGAAGGGTCCTTAAGGTTATCCCCCTTGTCCTATCATTACGTACCCATATAAAAGGGCACTCAACATCTCACTCTCACTTGCTCTCTTTTAGTTACACGCTAAATCTTTGCCAATGTGCCAATGGGGCTACAGACTGAGCTGGATTTAACCTCAGAAGGAAATCCCACAGGTCAAATTGGCCTTCTAAGCGACAATGTGAACTCACTCACTTTATTTAATACGATGGCAGTAGCAGCTCACACTCATCTGTGTTACCATGTTAAATGGAACCTTAACTAGATCACTGCTGTAATGCATGAGGTGTCTGCCAAAGAGAGCACAGATCTCATTGTTGGAATGGCAAACCTCAAAAGATTGCCAGGATTGCTGAGGCCTTCCTGAGATACAGCAATGTCTCAATATAGCCTACAAGCTAAGTGAAAATCGAAAATTCTTAACATGACTAATTTAGACCTTATAAACTCCTTACTAACACTGATTGCTACAATTACAATGCAAAAAACATCAATAACTTGGAAATAATTATAAAGCAATTTGGCTATTATCTGTCAAGCTCTGAAATAAAAAAGTTGTACAGCTTATAACCTGGAAATTCATGAAGTATTCTCTCTGAATTTCTCCCATTCTAACATGCATGTTGAAACCCCAACACTCGTCCTGGTTCTTGCAGGAGATTTTACCTGAACAAAAGCTATCTGTGTATTTTGAAACGTGATTTTAGAGAGAGATGTTTGCTTCTGCAGCTTAAATTTCTTTCTCATGGTTTTCCAACAAGCTTTTCCAAAATGTACGATATTCGTCCTTCCATTCGTCTTAGTGATTTTATCCTTTTAGAAATATTTTTGCTCACTAAATTTCGTATAGGCAGTTTAGGAGCTGATCCAGACATTCCAAGGGTGTAATAAATGAGAGTAGGTAGGAAAAAAGTCAAGACAGACTTAATAAAAAGACAAATGTTTTTAGGCTATGCTTTCTCCTTCCTTGAGTAATGTACTGCTTATAACCATTACATTCCTCCCTCGCAGACCTTTCTTCTCAGAGAGCGATGACCCTTACCCTGCTCTCCCATCTATTCCTCTTACACTCCTCTTTCCATCTGCTCTGGTAAACCTGTTAAATCTGCATTAAGAGCTGTGAAAAGAAGAATGTTTTACAAACAGGCTTGACTGCTGCTGACTCTGGTATCGTCTGCTGTCATTCGCTTCCGCTGCTGTCAGCTTTAAAGGTCAAAGGAAAGAGTAAGCGTGGCCCCAGAGGGGCAGCGCTTCTGGGGAAGCAGGTTGGCATCTCACACCGACTGCAGCAGCTCCTTTGCTATAGTGGCTTTAAAATGTTCAAAGGCTTTTCTTTCCTCTGCCACTCAAGCTGAAAAACTGGACTCAACCTTTCACACAGTTTGGGTGAATTTTTCTGCATTATCAGTTTTCTTGCACAGGTAAAAGTTCTCTGAAGCTTTAATTACAGATGAGTTTTTGAAGCCCAAATTACCTGTCCTTGGGAGAATGAAAGATGCATAAGCAGACGCTGTACCAGGCACTGGTACTTAAATACGGAAATAGACTTGTCATTTTTAAAAGATCTGTCAAGAAGGGAAAATTCTTGCAATTCAGAACTAAAGTCCATTAATTAAAATGAGAACTAAAGACCCACGCTTTCAACCAGGCTATCTGAACCTAGGTAATTAACGTTAGTTTATCTGCTGACAAAAGATATGTACCTAGAATATTCATGTTAAAGGACTTAGTCACATTATCACACATTACTGGGCACAGACATTTGAAAATTAGTCCCTGTTTTATCACTATCCCTGTGCACAGACAACAAAATGAAAGTTTAATACCATACAAGCACATTTCCATATGACCCAATTTATGTAGAGATGACCTTTTCAAAATCTTTCCACTTCCTGGACCACAATAGTATAAAAAGTCAATACACAATGGCAGGAATTTTTCATCTAAGACCTCAATGACTCCAGCTTTTTAGTGGAAAAACTGTAAAAATAGCAAATGTTTGTCTTCCCATTTCTGATCCTGATTTTGCATTTGCATTTAAGTTATAAACTTTCCCTTTGATATTCTATGAAAGCAGCCCTAAAAGATTTTTTCCCATTTTTCTGACACTTTCACAGTGTGCTGTTTCTTAGATCATTATTCTTGTTCTCGTTCCATTTCCAGTCTTCTCTTTTGCAATGCTTGCCATTATTTTTTTTAATCTACTGCCTGTCAATTTATTACAAACTTTCTGAAAAGTTGCATTTGGCACAAGACATCTTTTTTACTATAATTTAAAACTTTCAAATCTTTCCCATCTGTTTTATATGACAGTAATGAGAGTCTTAAAAAGGGACTCTATTTTTACAGTGTTCCAAAAATGCCTTCTGTGCTGTATATTGTTTAGTGAAACTCTTTGCATGGAGCCATTAATCTCTAAGGGCCAGATGCTGACGGTGGGTTTTCATGCCCTCAACTTCCACTAGAGTCAGAAGCAGGTGAAGATCTTTTTTTTTTCTGTGGGTGAAGATCTTTCTCTTTCTGTAGGATGCGATCAGTGCTTGGCAGAAGCAGATGCTAATTGGCCCAGTGGGAGAAACATAAATGCAGAGACATGTGTAAAGTGTGCTCTTTTTTTTTTTTTTTTTTTTTTTTTAAGATTAACTATGGATTAAGCTTATGGTTTTTCTGAAGTAAATAGCAGCTGCTATTTTTTACTGAACTTTTGCAGTACTATACTCAGAAGATGCAGCAAAAAACCCAAAAGATTATCTTGTTTAAGTTTTTTAACAACTGAAAGCTGTTTTTTTCAGTAATACACATGTATTCACAAAAGGAATAAAAATGAGAAAATGTACCTCTCAAGTTGGAAGTATGAGGTAAAACCAGCATAATGCAGCACTATGAACGAATTCTCAGTCTTTAAACTATAATATAGACACTTATTGACTTGACTGCTTTCTGTTAGGCCAAATGGAAAATATCTGCATACGCTCTTAAACTGATTTTTTCTTATAACAAGGAAATTTATCCACATGCTCCAGAGCCAGAAACCGCCCCTAGATGCTGGTTACCTGAACAACGTGGGAAAAGAACCCATTCCGTTTTTGTGCCGGTACATTCCACAGCAAACCAACTCACTCACTGGTAAATACATTAAAACAGATTTGGTGTAGTCATTCTAAACAAAAAGAACCTTTTAAAATGAACTTTCTTTAGCATGGTAGAAGTCTGGCTAAAGAATTATTGCAAGAGGAGCTCTGTCTCTTAGATCTTTGTGAGTCTTGAGTATTGCCTTTCCTTTCTTGCTGGTCCATCTGCAATGTTTCTGGCAATCCATTTCTTCCATGATCATGCCTTTAATGAGGGAGAATTGAGCTGATATTCAATTCCACAAGTCACTTTAATAAGATATTACTCCTGAACAGGAATCAAGTGCTTTAAAGATTGATTTAGACAAGACACAGGACTGGGAGTACTGAAGTACAGGGCAATTCCACCCTCTGAGCTACTCTGTGCCTCTAGAAATGACATGGGAATACTTGTCTGGACTTTTCAATTACCCAAAGGGAAATTGAATGTTAAAGATTTCTTCCTTGCATGGTGATGAGGTAACATTCATTCCTCAAAAAAGGGTGAAACAAATTAATCCATTTCCACAAATACTGAGAGCCAACTGGAGATAGGTTTGTTACTACCAGAGATAGAGGATTATTCATTATTTTGTGGGACTACTGGCATGATCCCTATCGTCTCTACTGTATCATATTCTTCCTTGTACAGTAACAGCAAAATCTGAAAAAAAAAAAAAATTCTTTTGTAAAACCTTGCTAGAAGGAATGAGAAAAGAGCTGTGTCTTTGAGAGAAATCTTTGCACTGGACAGCTTCTGCACCAGATGGTTATTCAAGAAAACGATCCCAGTCTGACTCCAGAGATGTATGCTGAATAATTTTACATCTATATCGTCAGGGTCACATTTCTACTTACAGAGAAAGAATACTGTGTATGACAATTGTTGATTGCTGAAATTTACCTTACTTAAATTGAGTTCTTTAAAATTTCAATTTCTTTTATTCCAGGTTGTGTTGGATACACCTATATAAGCAAGTTCAACAGTATTGCTAAATTTTGCCGGGTAATAGAACACTTTACTGTTACATCATGACCATTTCTAGTAATGTTTCACCCCATGTCAACAAATTGGCCTGGACAGTCCCTTGGCATGGCTCAGTAGACAGCACAGACCAAGTCCCATTCCCAGCAGGCCGTTCATATTGATCCACACCACTCTGGACATCAGCAGAGCTTCACAGCATGGCTGTCAGCTCTTCTACAGCTTGGAGTTCTGGGTCAAAGGACAACCGTGGGCTGCTGCTTTACTTACAGCTCTTCTCAGCTCCTCTAAAATCAATGCTGAGACAGAGGCACCTCCAGAGGGCAATTTCTCCCCAATACTTGGGCACCTGTTTGAAGTGTGCTTCTAAGATGTCCTTTTCTTCTCTATCTGTATCTCCACTAACCATGGATAGATTCAGATATTACTTAGACAGCTAAACATGAAGGCAAATCCCACCTAAAACCCTAGGGATAGCAAAGCCACACAATTTGGGTTTTCTTCTCAGTAGATCTGTGGTCTAAAAGCAACTGGGGCATGTTCACGAGATTATATAACTATTATTCCTATTTCTTTCACATCATCTCCTGACTCCAGATGAAGCTGAGGCTCCACTGCACCATGCAGTGTGAGAAATCACAGAACATAGGACTAGATCTAAAGAGCACTACAGATGGGAAAATGAAGCTTCAGTCTACACATTAGCCAGCATGGGCTTGGAGCTAGATACTCAAACATAAGCAACAGCCAGGAGAAGGCAGCTCTTTCAGACTTCAGGATGCTCAATGATCACTGAAATGTTCCCTGCAAACTGGTACTGACCTTCTGCCACTCCAGACCAGAAGAAGTTCTGCAATAAATTTAATTAAACTGGTCCTTGCAGGCAGGGAAAATTGCAGCTGATTTTTGCCTTTTCCAGTAAATTTTTCTTCCATTTTCTTTTCATTGTTCTCCATTCAGTAAGAACAGGAGTGAACAGGCAGTGGACAAGTGGATTGGGGTTCACCAGGGCAAAAAGCAGCACAAGAGACAAGAGTATTTGTCAGTGAAACTGATCTGTGCCGTTCCACCGCTGTATCAGGTGAGTTCAATAATTCAGCAAGATCCATGGCCTCTCTGGACAGAAGGGAGTTTGTAGACAGACTTGTCTGGTAGTGGTCTCCAGAGGGAGAAAATCGAGCAACAGCCAAGCCCAGAGGGGATCCTGTCCTGTAGCTCATGGTTTGTTTTCTTTGTAAATTAAGCCAAAGTCCTTGAAAGGGGAGAACCAGGCATTTGCTAACTGGAAATTGTGTTCTTAGAGTGAGTGCTGGCACTGTCAGTGATGTGTCAGCTCAGGTGCTGTCCTGCGGAGATGAAGTGGGACAGGACAGCCGGGAAAAGGAACCAATTGAAAAATGCAGTATAAAACTTTGGCTTTTAACAGACTAAACTTCCACTATGTTATAGTGCTTCCAAGACAAATCTAAAATCAAGAATATTTTTTTTATGCTGAACTTTTGCAATGTATGAAGATAATAGTAATGTCGAAGTGGGAAATAGAGAATACAGATATAAATGGAGTACAACTTAGTCTCCTGGCTGAAGTCTGATCCATTCGTTTTTATTTTCTGATCGATATGCTCACTGAAAATAGCACTATTTTGGTTTTTGCTGTTCCACATCACCAGTTTTCCCACCCTCAAGAAGGAACAGCAGCTGCTGGGAAGTTCAGTGTCTTGAAGGCATCCTCCACTAGATGGCAACTGCTGAGCTTTCCCACAGCACTGCAGAAACCTGTAAAGCAGCGACCGGATTATCTTCAGACAGGCTGCTTGAGTACACACTTTCATGACTCTCTTTATTTGCAGCTACCTAAAGATTAGTTGCTACACAGATCGACTTGTGACAGTATTTGCACAATATATTAAAGTGGAATATGCAGTTCAAAGATAGAAAATCAGGAATTCACTCATCAGGTAAGTGGGGCCATGGCTTCAGTAACCGTAATCTGTAACCCTGCAGGTTACTCAGTTCAACTCTCCTGCCATGAGAAGGGCATCTTTAACTAGATCAGGTTGCTCAGAGCCCTGTCCAGCCTGGTCTTGAATGTTTCCAGGGATGGGGCAACCACTCTCTCTCCGGATGACTGTTTCCAATATTTGGTCACTCTCATTGTAAACACTTCCTTCCTCATATCTAGTCTGAACCCATCCTCTTTTCGTTTAAAACAATCACCTCTGTCCTATTGCTACATTTCCTGTTAAAAAGTCTGTCACCACCTCTTTTGTAAGCCCCTTTCAAATATTGAAAAGCTGCAATAAAGGTCCCTTCCAACCCAAACAATTCTGTGATTCTGTGATTCTAAGCTTTTCAGCTCTGGATCATAGCACTAAGCTAGGCACTATACCCAATAATTACCAGCAGTCTCATATTTCATTTCCTTTGGTTTATTTTGTAGTGGTAATAAATATGGAGCAGTTATTCATTTTCTCTCAATACAAAGACCAGCATATCACAATAAAATTGACAGCCTTTTAAACAAAAAGTCTTGGTTCTTAATAAAAGCACTTAATTTAATTTTTGCTTAAAATTGTTCACTGAATTTAAGTGGCATTTGTGTGTAGGTCATATTCAAAGCCGTTTTGCAATTTATTTCAGTAAAAAAAAAAAAAAAAAAAGGTTCTGTACAAAAACAAATACAATCATAGAGTCCATGCAATAGTCATAAAAATCCTATTTGGAAAAGTATGTCCTGACTGAGACCTCCCCCCACAGGTTTGATCTCTCTCTGAAAGATATTTGCCAGACAACAGAGCCCGCTTCTACTTTTGGTTACACGAGCATTATCTGAAATAGCTCTGCGGGAAAGATTTGAGTCAAAGTGATAAAAATTGTATTGTAATCAAGTACAGTATTTTCAGACAAATAATAACACTCCTCATGGTCTATAACCTTTCCTTTTCCTGTGGAGTTTTAACTCACAAGCAAACACAGAAAGAGATTTTTACTGATGAATTGACAGGGTTTAGCAGGGTTTTTTCTTGTTTTTCCTTATGTTACAGAATATATTATCTAGAACTTGCCTTACTGTTATGGACTGTATGCTGAAAAGCTTTCTCAGAATTAGATTTTGAACCAAACTTGGTGATATTTTTCTAAAAGACGTAAACCTCATACTAAATATGATAGTGGCCTTATTAGTTAATGCTCAGTAATTTTCTGGCAATCTGTCCTCAAAAGGGCTGGTAGGGCAATAAGTAGCTCCTTTAGCTGCTCTTTGAGATTTCTTTCTTGATGGTCACTCTCTCATCGAATGAGGAAAAAATATTTCACCTTCACATACGCTTTTTTCATGGGATAGGCAAAAAACGTGAAGCCTCATCTCTTCCCTCATGGCAGTTTTACCTGGCTGCCTGTTCCTGTCTCTGAATCTCTGTGTCAGTCAACTGGGCCACCTACAACTGCTTTCCATCCCTCTCCTTAACCTCAATGTCAGCCCTTAACCTTCTCCTCTCTGCAGTCTTTTACCCATGTCTCCTCAGAGACTGTGGGTAGATAACTCTCATGAACCCCCCTAAAGAGCACTGACAAAGCTGCAGTGGTGGACAGTCCACCCTGCCACATGTAAAAAGAAATATTTTACTTTACATTTGTTGATTATTGCTCTTTTAGAGATTAGCTGAAGATTTCGTGTGTCATATGACAACTTAGCCATTCAGTGTTATTGAGATTGATGGCATTGGTGCAATTTTGCAGGTTTTAAAGCCTCAGTTATGCTGTAGAACTCTTCATCCCATGCCCTTAAATATTTTTAGTTTGCAAAAACAAAAAAGAAAAGCAGGCTAATGTTTGCAACACCGGTATTGGATTTTTGCTAGACACACTGTTCTTCCTTGAACTGTAGTTAAACTGGATCCTAATTTTCTTATAATGGAATTAAAAACACATCATCAAAGCAGCAGCTGTTGGCAATGGTGGTGTTTCAATTCCCAGGACAAGAAGCTTAGGAAAATTTGTGGTTAGGATTACACAAAACGGTTGTCTGTGACAGCAGAACTTTGAACTCACTGGACTGCCACCATCCACTGGCCCAGGTTGCTCAAAGCCCAATCCAACCTGGCCTTGACACTTCCAGAGATGAGGCATCCCCAATTTCTCTGGCAACCTGTACCACTGCCTTACCATCCTCACAGTAAAGAATTTTTTCCTTACATCTAATCTAAATCTACTCTCTTTCAGTTTGAATCAATTCTCCCTTGTCCTGTCACTACATGCTCTTGTAAAAACTCTCTCTCCACCTTTCTTGTAGGCTTCCTTGAGGTAGTGTCAGGGAAATTGTGACCCTTGGGAAGAATGCCAATTAGAAGTGGTGGAATGCAGTTATATCTGTCCTGACTTTCCACACTGGATGTACAATGAAGAACAAGCAGCCAGTGGACACCTCTGGACTGCTTTAGGAAAGGATGTGCATGGGGATTTTGTAATGATCACACAAGGATGTTTTATACATTCTTTACACTTAGAAGTGGCACAGACCACTTCCATGGAAAGAAATCAAACCCAAAAACATCTGCTCAACCAGAAAAACTCACCTAAATAAAACAGGATAGAAGTGAGACAAATCATAAATAATAGGACTGGACCAAACCTCAGAATATTTTCAAAAGAAGTGCATTTCCCAAAGCCATATTAACACCACAAGCAGCTCATAGCAGAGACTAACAACCTGCCTCAAGCAATAGAGAGTGGAAAACATGAAAAGAGCAGTGAAGCCTTACAGCATCATTGAAGCAGGAATTCTGGAGGTTTAGTGAATAAAGAGCCACTGGTGACTGAGGTAACTGCCAATGCAACTTCATTTAAATATTTTTGGACTATGAGCTGTTACACTCTTGGATGGTTTTTCAAAAGTTTCCAAATTTGGACTGACATTTCTTGCATCTCCAATAGCATTTACATGACTAATAACTTGGCCAAAGCAACAAGTTTTCTGCCTGTGAATCATAAAATGAATATAGTTGAAAAGGGAAGATGAACAGCCAAATTGAGACAACCCTGGAAACATAAGCTAGTTTAACCAAATAGATGTATGATTTTAAGTATTAATTAAAAAAAAAAAAGCAAAAAAAAAACCCAAACCAAGCTGTATGTATTTGTTTACACTGGCTCCATCTATTATCTAGTGACTCTCCAGTAGAGTATAACCCAGCTAGTACTACCACAATCCACTTTTTTTTTCCCCCAGCTTGTCTTTAGACTTCTAGCAAAATTCTGAAAATCACAAGTAGCTTAGGAACTCAGGACCAATTTTAAAAAACTAAGGTCACATCTAAATGCCAGATTGAACTTTAGATACGGTAGCCTGGAAACTGGAAGGAAGCTGACAGCACGAAACATTGAGTGTGTTAATTTCCCTTGCCAGCAGAGAGGCATGAGAGGGCTGCATCCCACTGACTTGTCTATTTCTGAGATTGTTGGCTATTTTTTATTTTTCCCTTTAATCTCCATCTCCCCTAGCTGTGAATGTCAAGAAAACAACAACAAAAAAATTAGAGAATTTATGGAAAGTATCAGTAACTCTGCCAAATAGAAAATTACTAGGAAAGCTTGAATCTATGCACTCCATATACAATTGAAGAAGTGAATCATAGAATGGTTTGGGTTGAAAGGGACCTTAAAGATCATCAAATTCCAAACCCCTTTGCCATGGGCAGGGACACCCACCACCAGACCACATCCCTCAAAACCCCATTCAGCCTGGCCTTGAACACTTCCAGGGATGGGCAGCCACACCTTCTCTGGGTAGCCTTTTCCAGTGCCTCCCCACACTCACAAGGAAGAATTTCTTCCTACTACCTTACTACCTAATCTAAATCTACCATACTTCATCTTAAAGCCATTACCCCATATCAAATCACTTCCTCTCCTTGACAAAAGTTCCTCTTGAGCTCTTTTGTAGCATGTTTAGGCACAGAAGAGTGCTCTAAGGTCTCCCAGAGCCTTGCCTTCTCCAGGCTAAACAGCTCCATCCCTCTCAGCCTGTCTTCATAGCAGAAATGCTCTCACCCTGTGAAGGAAGAATCACCTCCCTGAATTTCTGGTCACACTTCTTTTGATTGTGGCCTAGAAATACTACCCACCACAGTCACACACTCCAATGGGTAACTTGACTGTCACTTCCAGAAACTCTGCTGCTGGGTTTTAATATCTCACATTTGTACACAGAGATAGATGAGAGTTTAAAGAGAAATTTTAGGTCAAGCTTTGCACCAATAAAATATAAAGATATCCAGAAAACCAGAAAGGTTTTAAGAGACTGCATAATAAAGAGTGTTGGATTTTGTGACAAAATGTATTTTAGTTGTCAAACTGGAGTCTAAAATAATACTAAATACGTTTGATATGTTTCACTTCAGAGGAACAATTTTATTCTACTTAAATCATCATTTACTTAGTTTTCATTGGCCAGTAAAATTGTAAAGTCGATTATTCATGCTGTTCTACATGAAAAATTGGGTTCTCAAATGGAACAAAAGAAAGAGGGTGAGCAATAATCATTCAATACATTGAAATAAGACCTTTTAAATGCCTTGGACAAATGTATTAAATAAGTCATTACCCAAGCTTTCATTTCAATCACTTTCATTGTATTTGTTTTCAATTCACAAAACTTATCTACAGGTATTTGAATATATTAAATATTTCTCTTTTATTTGGTGAAGTTTCCAAAATGGATGAAGATTAAAGGGGAGGAGAGACACAATATTCTGTGCTTCTGCAGTAAGGATCAAACAAGTTTTACTTCTAGGAAAACTAAGCAAATATTGAAAGGATGCCAATTAACATCTACAGAATAAAGGATCAGGTGAAATAAACTGCAGTGATTTATAAAGAAGTAATTGTTCCATAGCAGTCTGCTATTGCCACAATATCACATTCCTAGAAATGTGTCAGCAGTAGGACACTGACTTCTTCAAGATCACTTGCAGTTGCTCAGGCCCCTCCCTTCTGCATTTGGAACAGTCTTTGAGCTTTTAACATGTGACTCTGGTATGAAAAGAAAAATGCAGGGCAGATTTGTTAAGTATTTATCCTGCACTAATGGGAACCCAGGACCATTTTACAAAAATGGAAACCAAAGACTTGCAATCTTACTCATAGATGCATAGATTAGTCTGGGTTGGAAGAGATCTTTAAAGATCATCTAGTCCAACCCTTCAGCTACTAGCTAGTCAAACTTTAGCTAGGTATTTAGTGCTGGTTTTCACCTTCATTCCCCACTCCCAGTGTTTGGGGGGCTATTTGTCTTTTTTACTTCAACAAAAAACTGTGCCAACTGAAAGAGGTTTGGGCTTAACATCTTCACAGGCAATGAACTCATTGCCCTAATGATGAGCTCCAGACTCCAGCCTCCTTTATAATACCATATCAAATTAGAATCAAATAATTCAATCATAGAATTGTTAGAGTTGAAAAAGACCTCTAAGATCAAATTCAAGCTACAGAGGTTAGGCTAATATTAAATTTCCTCCTTAGAGGTGGTCTTGAAAAGTGTGAGAACCTCCTCTGAGCAGAGGTCTGACACTGAAAGCTTCAAAGAGAACACAGGGTAGGTGTCAAGCCATAAAATTTATGGCCTTGCAGAAGAGACACAAATGAGAGGTGAGAGGTTTGCCTTCTTTCACTGAGCTTCCCCTCTACTCCCATGCAGTGAGAAAAGTCCAAAGAAGAACAAAAGAAGACAGAGAGGAAACCATTCAAGAAGAAAAAATAATGTGAACAGCAATATTAAATAATAACTTGGGCTGCCTTAAGGGAAGTAGCAAACCAGATGTAGACACCTAACTCTGTGATATGATTGTCATTTCATAAACGCACGGTGTGACAGTGTATACAAAGAAGCCTCACTCTAGCTCATGTCACAGGCTCCCCATTGCTGCTCATCAATAAACTTCTGGGTTACAGTGCTGGAATAAGCTGGCTGGGGCTTTTCTGTACAGCCTCTGCCAAGAACAAGTGGCCTTTCTAAGGGGTGGCAAATTCCGTTTTACTGTAGATCCAGGATGTTGACAGAGAGGTTTTATGAGCATACTGTTTTGCTCCTTGCCACACTTATTACTGCTGCCATGCAGCTTTTTTAGGGTTCTTCACATATATTTCTGTCTTCTCTCACTTTCATCTTCCAATCCTCCCTTATCCATTTCGTTGTACTTCCAGCACTTTAACTGCAGTGGTGTATTGACAGGATCTCCTGCAGTTGTGTTCTCTCCAGTATATTTCTGTTGTTTAGTTTCAGTATTTTCATAATGGAACAGATTTATTTTTCCCCAGAGGACTAGATCCACGTTTTCACATAGCCCTGTCATCTCACAGTTAGGCTGAAGGTATCTCTAACATTTCATCTCAGTAAACTCACATGATTTTCATGTCAACTTACCTTGCAACGTGAGGATTACAGTGGATAATCTAAATAAGTAATTTCTGCTCATATCTAATGCAAAGACAAGGGGCAGTGTGCCAGGCCTAGGAGAAGGGTGGTGAAGTAAACCTGCCTGGGTATTGAGTTCAGTCTTACTCAGTCCCTTTGTTAATTATACCTGGAAGTGGCATTCAAGGCACATAAATAAAACTAATCTTTGGGAGCAGCTATAAATATTCATAGTCAGAGATATAATATAAAGAGCCCTGGAGAAACTAGAAATAAAATTATAGTCCTATTGGAAAAAGGAAGGAATGAATGGAACAGAGCGAAAATTCTGAAGCCTTGGCTTAGTTTTTAATAAGCATTTCAATAAGCTTGTGATAATGAAATAAACTAGATCAGAGTATTTTCTGAACAACAATGACAGTTCAAACTTACTAATTTTGCATACTTTAGTCTATGCAACCATCATAAGCCCTAAAGGGAAACTGGAAGTTCTTCCAGCTATTTGCAGACAATCCTTTAAGAAGCCTTTGCTAAAGCTCACTTTCAGTTCAATATGATTAAAAAAATCAAAAAGCAGATGAAACGAAAACTGGATTTCTGTAACTCTGCGACCTGTTTGTTAATTACTGGGTGTTGCAGCTGTGGTCTGACTGTTGTCAGCCTGCTGTGCCCACCTGCTCCTCCCACTCACTCCCACAGAACAGCTCCTGCTCCGCACCTTTTGGCACCAGCATCCCTGCAATGGCAGGCTGATCCCCACCTCTGCTGCACACCCCCACGTTCAATTCAGAGCCCTTACCATTACACACACAGACAACATTTCTACAAAGCTCAGCTCAGCATTGTACAGAGATTAATGCTGCACCCCACCTAGGCTGGTAAATATTGTTCCTCAGCATGTGCACTGCTCTTTGCTGTGTATAAAGCATTCAGCTCTTCCCACAGGCACAGTGTCTGTCCACAGCTGAATTTGTAAAATGAAGCAGAGGGAGAGACACTGGACTGAAATAGAAGTAACCCCATTGTCTCACTCATACATTTCCTCACTCATAGAAAAGGAAAAATACCTGTCACAATATTAAAATTTGCATGAGAAAATTTTCTTTTGTATGTAGAGTCCTCATTTGCACTTGGAAACAGACAATCTAGATCACATACATTAATTTATACGTATCTATTACAAAATATCCCCCAATATTTTAAGAGGAACGAAAAAATATCTGCTTTCACAGATTTAGGTCCATCTGCTATAATTTTAAGTTAGTAGCTATCAAAGTAAATAGTCTATATGTGAGCCCAGATGCATAAATTTAATCACTAAATTCTACAGTGCTCAAATAAATGTCTAAGGTTTGGTCTCACATATATTAAAGCCCGCTCTTCCCACACATCAAGCAGCAGTGATAGGAGCAGGAATTTGAAGTCATGTGAACACCTCACTTCTTAGTGCAGAGACTGCAAAGAGACTTCTCAGCCAAAACCTGCCAGCAAAGTTTGGCAAAATTCTGCATGGAATGTTTTTGCAAGTTAAAATTCCACCTCTGTGTCACAATTTCATTCTCAGAGAGTATTTCTAGTTTCTGTTTCAGTTCCAGGTCCACTATAGATTTAAAATACAGGTCACTGTCTTCAACACAGTTCAAGAAATATGACACAGCAAAATAAAATTTTGCAAAATCATAGTAACATTTCCATTTACTGTTTTTATCAATCGCACAGAGAGGAAAAAAAACCCAAGATAACTCAATGTTGGCTAAAATTTTTCTGCTGATTCTCTGTGAATTCTGAACATTCATTTCTTCCTAATTTGGTCCTACCATAACTTTATTTTATGCTTGCTATTTCAGCACATGCAATTTATTAGCATGGACAATCGATAGCAGAGAAGGCTGTTTTACATAAAACCTTCGGCAATGGATTGAAGACCCTTCCAGCCATACCTCTTTTATCAAAACTGATGTCTTTATTGGCACTCAGAAAAAGTGTGCTGCAGTAGCAGCTGCCTCAGGCTACTGCAGTGCTTGCTCTATCCCTCAGCCACAGATGATGACCTGAGAGGTGAGAGAACCTCAGCTACTGTTGAAGAACCTGCCCTATGGTGGCAGCTTATCCTAAGTCAGCCAACAACCATCTAGACACACCCCCTAAGCTGCTTCCTTGAACCTCCACTCTATTCTCATAAGGGCAGGAATCTCCATTTTTTCACTCTGCTGTAGGTAGAATTGAATAGGATATTTCAACTGGAAGGGACATACAAGGATCATCCAGTGCAATTCATGACCAGTTCAGGCGTGATCACCAGTTAAAGCAAGTTAACTGTGGAGGTCCAGGGGCCTGCCACCAAAACACTCGTGCCTTGTGGAGAGGCCAAGACCAGCAAAGAGAAACACCCCTCTAGATCAGGCTGAGAAAAAACACTCTCCCGTGGACCTTTGCAGTAAAATGCTAATGTCTTGTAGGTTCTGTTGTTTTACTGTTTTATAAATTGACATCACCCCTGTTCAGCTCTGTTTGCCATTTATGTGCCTTCCCTAGAATGTTCTTCCTTACCTCAATCCCCATTGGCCCAGTTCTGCTGCATTATTCCACCCCTGCAGTCCTGTTGGTTCTCCCAGTTCTTAACCACTCCTCTGCACCACTTTTCCTTATCCCTGCTGAACCATGACCCTCAGATGCGCCCCTTTTGCCCCGTATTTAACCCTGTGCCGTCAGCTCAATCCTGTTCTCCTCCCTGGAGCCCTTTGATGCTGTACCCTGCTCCTGTCAATAAACAGTTGTGGGATTACCATAGGAGGAGCCATCTCTTCACCCATCTCATCAGCGTGCTCCGGGCTTAAAGGTGCAGGTCGCTCCCAAGGCCTCGTTGTTGTACACTGCAGCACTTCAGGGCAATGTCCAAATGCCTCCTGGACACTGACAAGGCTTAGGGCAATCACCACCTCCCTAGGGAGCCACTTCTGGTGTTTGAACACCTCCTCAGTAAAGAAATACTTCTCTAAGTCCAGTCTGAACCTCCACACTGCAGCCTTGAACCATTCCCACAGGTCCTATCACTGAATACCACAGGGAAAAGAGATCAGCACCTCCCTCTCCTCTTCCCCTCCCCAGGAATCAGCAGAGAGCAATGAGGTCACCCCTGAGCCCCCTTTTCTCCAAAACAGACAAACCCAGAGTCCTCAGCAACACTTCTTACAGGACTTGCCTTTTAGCCCTGTCACCAGCTTTGCTGCCCTTCTCTGGACACATTCACATCCTTCCTAAATTGTGGGGCCCAGAGCTGGTCACAGCGCTCCTGGTAAGGACTTTCACCAAATGCTGAAGCCTGAGCTGGACCCCCTCCTCTCAATTAGCCACTACTAAGTAGTTAATTCTGTGCAAACACAGGGCTACACAGAGGCAGCCCAGTTTGCATACCCCTGGGTCAAAGATGAACAAAGTCACTGTAAGTCTTTGAGATGTGTGTTGCAGTATCATAGAGCTACAGGACATGTGGAAATTTCTTTCCATACTTTAAAGCACCATATGTGCTCTTGTGCTTTCAGTTCTTGCAGAGCTAATTCTACTTTTATTGGAAAAGAGAGAAAGGTTTCTGAAAGATTATTGTGTTTCTGGCAAGTTTCTAACAGGAATGAGCCACACGTCTCGCGCTCACAGTATGGATAAAGTTTCTATTGTGAATTTTGAGGTCACATTTTACACTGTTTTGGAAATAACTGTGCAGAATTACTACTAGTGATATTTTAAATAACTAATGTGATTTTAATTGCACCAAGAGTTTCACACAGAGCAGAATTTTTCAAGCATTGCTGCCATGGGCTCCTTTGCAACTTAAGCCAGAGTTCTAATTATCTATGGAATAGTTGTTCAATACTTGCCCTTGTGCAGGTTTTTCAGAAAAAGCACATTAATACTTTTTCCCCCCTCAGCTGCAGTTGCTAATTCAGAATGACAATGATTTATTAGCTTCAACTTAGAAGACATTTTTCACAACTGAACCATAATTCTGTTTTTTAAAAGTCTAATTATTTATTTCACTGTTGTTTAAATCTAGAAAAAATATGTTCTTTTAAAAAAGTTGATGTACACATAGAGAAAAGGGGAAAGGGTATTCAAGTGATTTAGGAAGAAACAGAATTGGAATATCCTAATTCAGTTTACACCCATCAGAGCACAGAACAAAGAAAGCAAAGAAGAAACTGAAGTGATGAAACATAGAAACACATATTCTTTGAACATCTTGTTTTTCTTTCCAAACCATGTAGTTTCTTTGCCACACCACTAATTTCTGCACAATGCCAAAAATAAAGATGCCAGCAATACTTTGTTTTGTATCACCCTGTAAAATATATAGACTGGTTTATAACATCTCCACATCACCCTGAGAGCTCTGTTTGGTTTTGCACAGAGCATTTGTCATTTAGATTTGCTCTCCATTACCAACAGTAGGAGCAGGAGCCAGTGTGCTGCATGGTTACATTTTTAATGAACTAATTGGGAATTTACCCTGTGATAAAGGCAATTCAGTCCAAGCATTTGCGTATCCAGTTCGTGGTAGACCCAGACTATAATCACTTGAATTTGTAGTTTAATATGCAATTCTTGTGCACAGCTCTGTGCAAATACCATATGTGACTAGTTGCCACAGCCTTCACCCAAAGCATCCACTAACCATGGCAACATGGCATCAGATGCTGCATAAGCAACCTGACAAGGGCTGAATTTTTAAATTTGTACACATCACAATTTAAAAGCCAAATTCCTGCTTATTTGGAGGTTCAGGGAAAAAAAATGAAATAAGTATTTTAAACCCACAGTTAGCATCTGGGTTTGGACATTTTGGACCAAATGTTTGAGCCTGAGTTCCAAGAACTAAATGCCTCAATTCAAATTTAAATAACTAAATAAGTGGCCTAGTTATAAGTGGTGAGCACTGAGTGAATCTCTCCAGTTTACTCAAAGGGTTGAGGCACTCTGCAGACCCAGAAGGATGGAAACAGGATACCCTGACAGCTCATCCTGAGGCACCCAGACATACAGCACCTTTAAAAACTGAATTTTGATTTTATCTCTGCGTATATCTGTGACACAAAACCGAATATGAAGAGGCAGTGTCCATAAATGACATTTAAGGCAAAGCCAGGGTCCCAGGGTACCTCTTGAGGATTCCCAGAGCACCTCAGCAGTGTGAATACTGAAGTGCTTCGGATTGAATCTGGCACTGGGAGTTGCCTAGGTTCTGGTGTAGCTGCGAGATGCTCCTGGTGCTCAGCTCAGAGCTCACTGCTTCACTTGCCTCCAGCACCACCCTCGTGTAAGCAGAGATGACAGCTTATCCCAGTGCTCATCAGTGCACCAGGATTGTCTGGGGGTGCTGGGGAGGCTAACTGTGTCATTGCTTCCCCTAGGGAAAAATTCCCCCCTGAAAGGGCTGGAATGGAATTTACCTCTGCATGGCTTTTTCCACTTCTGATAATGAATTCGCACACAGGGAGACAAGAGAGTCAAAATTCCCCTGTCTTTCTCTGCTCAGCACTTTGTCCAAGCCAAAAGCCTTTGCCTCCCAGGAAGCCGTGGGAGCCATTCTGGTATTTTTATCTGCTAATTGAGCTTAGAATTGAGCTAGTGTGGCACATCTCTCCTAACCAAAAGGCTCAGCTGTTTAGAGATACTCAGCTGTGAGTAATGCCTTCAGCAGTCACAAAGGCTGAAATGCTGGGCTGCCCATCCTGTTAGTGAGTGCTCTCAAGTTGGCCAGATCCAGGCCTGGAGGGACTAACTCCAAAAAGCACAATGCTGTAAAAGATGGCATTTTTCTAGAAAGTCCTCCACTTTTGATTGCCAGTAAGAGCTGTGTTTTGACCTGGAAACCCACTTCTCACAGGAGGCTGCCTAAAGCTAGAAAAGGGGTTAGCATGATGCAGGCTGGAAAATTAACCAGGCAAGATATAAAAATTCAAAGCTGAATCAATGCATTTCTACTGCAAAAAACATTAGAGAGGCTAGAGGGAGTCCACGCTCCACTTCTTAGGAAATGAAGTGATGCTGGGTTGGCTTTGAAACAATCTCTGTTGTCCTAGAAAGTACATGGAGATAATACAGTGTGACCATGGGCAAGACCTGGCAGACACTTCAGCAGGCCATCATGTGTTAACACAGATGATAAAGGAGAGTCTCTTTAGACTCAGACATCATTTTCTAAAAGAGCTGGAGTTTGGAAAAAAGACTTTCAGTGAATCCAAACACAGCACAGAACCAGAAGAGAGGTAAACAGGGTCAAAAATAGCAGAGGGAGAGATGGATACAACCTGTCCTTTCTGAGGATTTATTTTGGCTTTATAACCCTAGCAATGATTTCTGTATCTCCATTAAAGATCACCACCATTTGCTTTAACCATAATGACCTATCTTATGTTTTATATCGCTACCCATCAAGTCCTATCAGAGCTCCTGTCACATCACACTGATAATGGCTTGAATATTCATGATGGATTTTAAGAAATGGCTGGCACATCTCCATTTCAGTGATAAGAAATCTGCTTAGGGCATCCTTTCACATTTGGATATTTTTCCTTTTTTTATTTTCCTACTTTCTCCCGTTGGCTAAAAAAGAGACACAATGTCATGACAACTCTCCTAGTGGAGGATTTCTTGTAAAGAAAAAGGCTCCGGAGGACTCCCTATTATTGATCAAACCCTTGATTTTGTGCATATCCCTGTTACATGGTTCATGATTAGATCACATAACCAAGTACCCTCTGTGTGTAGCTCATGTGCACTGTGGTTCTGCTGTTTGCAATCTGCAAAGTGTTCCTGTCACAGCTGTTCTTCTATCAGCATTTCCTCTTGTACACACCTGAAGACAACTTCATCAATTATTTGTAAAGTCAGGACAGAATCTGGCATCAGAAGCTAATCGAGAGGAGTATTTTGCATTTCTTACCAACCTAGAAGTTAAAGAAAGTAATTGTAAAATCTGATTGTATCAGAACACCTCCCTTTAAGGGAAGTGGGAGAGTGTAGGAGAATTTCCTCTTAGTTCTCAGAGGTGAAATGAGTAATGTTTTCTGCTGGAATAAACCTCCTCATACTGTATTATTTGACCTGAAAGATTCTTTTAGCATGATATCCAGTTTACACCTTAGATGGACACTTTTTTTTTCCCAGTTACTGGAGTGTTTAAGCAACTGTGCAACAAATGACAATCAATCTGTTTTCTAAACCTAAGAGATGCCATAGGCTTTGTTGAATTAGAAAATAGTTACAAGTTTGTAAACACAACTGTTGAACTGCTTAGGGTTTTTTGGCTTTGTTTTCTTTGTTTGTTTTTAATTATTATTGTTGTTATTTAGGGTTTTTTTTCTTTCTTTCTTTTCTTCCTTGAAAAAAGCACCCTCCCAAGTGGGCTTGTTCATATGGCCTGTCTGGGGCCAGGTCCAGCCACAGACCTTCTAAGCAGCTGTGAAGGCCAACAGGGTGGCAAGACACAGGAAAATAGCCATGACTCTGCTATTTATTTTGACCATGCCAAAGACAGATAGACAGGCTGGCAAATACTGCTGCTGTGAAATGGAAGATTATTTGAGTATTTGGACCATCTATGGCTGCTGCTTAATCTAGCTGGAACTCCAGTACTTGTAGCTCTTTTCTCTCCTGTCTCAGTCCTGCTGGATTCCCCCAGGGCAGGAGGACAAGATTCCAGCTTCCCACCCTTAAGCCAGGAGGAGACAATGTTCAGTTTTGCCTGTGATGTTGAGATGCTTTTACTGGCACTAACAGCGACCAGACACAAGAGATGGGCTAGTTTGCATTTTTATTCTGTCAGAGGGTATGTTTACACAGACAAGGGCAGGCAGATCTGACCTTGCTCTGCTATGTCTGATCCAAGCCACTCTGGCCCAGGAGCTCTGCAGCTGCAGGCAGCTGTGGCATCCCACTTCTTGGCAAACGCAGGCACCCAGCAGTGGGAGGGAGGTGATCCATAACCACCTCCCCAGCAGCATCCAATTCCCATCACCCCTGCAACCAGGACATAAATCCCACTGCATGGGTCTGAGTTTTAATATCAGGGAATATATAACTTAAGCTAGTCAAATTCTGCTAGTCAGCAGTGAAGAAACCTTATTTTCCTTGGGAAACTTTCCCTCTTGTACCTCTTGGTCAATGTAGCCACTGCTTTTGGCCATATGCTAACATTAAAACTTTTGGATCGGAGACGTCCTTTTACTTACACCTTCACGCAGCATGTGAGAACCTTGGGATCTACTGCAGCAGTGGGAGCTAAAGAATAGCTAATTTGATTAATGTGACTACTATGGGCTATTTCTTGTCAGCTATTCCATGTGATTATGTGCAAATCCCTGTTTACAGCTTGATATACTTGACCTAAATTCTGCAACAATCCAGTGCAGGAGACAGAAGAACGTGCTGGCTTCAGATGTATTGAGGAAATGTGTTCTCTTTCATTAAATATAAACAATACAGGAAGTAATGTACCTCTGTCTTATTTAATTTAAGTTTGTTTTAGGTTACCAGTCTTTAAAATTTTTATATTTCTAGATGGTGCAGATTTTTTTATATTAAAAATGCATAAGGTAATTATAGAACTTGTCAGGAGGATGCCAGAGGCACCAAAAATTAGGCAGGAAATTGGGGGTTCAGCACTTAGGAAATCCATGGGAGAAATAAGCTTGAATTTCAGATAATTTCAATAGCTGAGCATTAAAATGATTAATGGTGGAACAAACAGCCATGTGGGCTGACAAGACAGAGTACAGGGGTCAGTTGGCAGTAAAAAAGACTGGTATGGGGTCTTACACAAGGAGAAGCTGCAGTTCAAGCCCTCTGTCATTTGATCCTTCAGTTCCATCACTTGGTGTGCAGGTAGAGATGGAGTAGAGGAGGCAGATCCTAACTCTCTATAGAGTGGATATTTTCCCATTACTTCTGTGATCAGGGGATATTTCTATTTACTCTGCTGACTGACTCAGCCTGCAGCTGACATGGATTGGATGGATCACTCCTCTGAGCTACCATGTAGAAAAAAAATTTGGTTTATGTGAGACTCCTAGAAGCCTCCCCTTAGTTTAACTAGAGCAGACATTCTTTGGAGTAAACTGGGCCAATATGTGGTGGGAAGAAGGATTCCTTAGCTTATAAGGTACAGGTTTGCACTTACCACAGAAGTCTTCCTGTGGAAGTGGAGTGAAGAGTCAAGAGGAGCCCAGTTCCTCGAGATCAGGATAGTGAGCTCAGGCAGAAACTTCTAAAATATTTCTCCTAGGCAGGGATGCACTAGCTACCCTCAGCTGCTAGCAGCCACTTACTAACTTCCAGCCTAGAGAAGTAAAGGCAAACATTTGTTGTCCCCTAAATTTTGGCCGTGACATGAAGGTACATGAGCCAAAAGGCTTGCATAAAAGACAGAAAATCCAACTGTCTGAGAAACTCAGAGACTTGGTCAGGCTCTGTGTTACATCGCCTAATATTACAGGTCCTGTCAAATTGTTTCTCATAATTGATGACACATGTGAAATCACTAACATGTGTTTCAAATAAAAACTATTCATTGACTAAGGCAGTTTTTGGAAATCTAAGCTATGTGAGAAAGAACTCAGTAGTAGTTGAATATTGAGGAAAACCAAAGCATAAAACCCGGTGAAATTTAGTCCGCTATATTCAGACCTAATATTTGCTAAAATATTTTTTTAATAAGTTGCACTGCTTTACCTACTCTATGAATAAAGAGATTTTTCTAATTCTTCTCAAATTGGACAATTGGATTAGAAGACTGAGTACTTGTCAAATCGAAAATTTATTTAATGAGATGAAGCTTGAGATCCCACACATTAGAAACTTATTCACAGTTTTAGAAAATTGTACAACCCTTTCAAATTCAGACATAGATAAAACTCAACACTGGAATGTAGCTAAAAGGAGACCCACGTTACTCACATGCAGTATAGGTATTCATGATTTTAAGATCACTTCCTGATGCTCTTTCTTCAAGTCCATAAGAATTCTTCTCATAAACATGTTCATTTTTGTGCAAATTCACACTAATCAGTTGGACATGCAAACGGACAAACTACTCCACCAGCTGTAAGACTGAGAGCATTCCCTTTGGATTTGTTATGATATTGACTCTAGAGTGTGTCATTCTTTTGGATATGCCAAATAATCTTTGCATTCAGATGAAATGACCCAGGAACCAAAAGGATTCTGCGTGACTCTTATTGGAATTCTTTACCAATAAAGCTCTCTCTATATGTCAGGGCTGAGAGTGATTTGCATGCTGTTGCTTGGGTTTTTCCTCAAATGTCAGTCATACTCTTAATGTCATTAATGAAGAGCAGATATTTCCATTTGAATCTTTTCTGCTGGGCACAGTCCACAGAATACACAAGAAAATCTATAATACACATCCCACACCCTTTCATACATCTTTCAGCAAGATATGAAAACATTGGAGTGCATTAATACTGCTATAACTGTTTGGGTTTGGGGTTTGCTTTAGGGCTTTTTAACATAAAAGTCAAGGAAGAAATAAATCTCTTAGAAAGGCTGTGTCTAACATGGACATGTTTGATACAAATTCATCATGTAACACTGACTTTTTGGGGACATTTTATCATATACATAATTTTCTTGTCATTCGCAATGATGCCCGGGACTTGCTTTGATGCTGATGAGAATAATAAAGCACTCAAGCATTTTAAAGTTACTCTGAAACTTAAATTCATTCACATTCTCATAGGAAGAAAAATGGCTTTTTCTGCAAAACTGTAAATGCTGTTCTTAAAACCTTTTTTTCTCTTTAGGACTTCTGTGCAAGAAGTAAATAGGAGGTAGGGAGAATAGAATCAGTAGAGTTTCTTTGTTAAAGTATCTAAGTAATTGATATTTTTCCTTGTGAATGACGTGGTAATTTTATCTTTACAGCTCAAACACTTTTTTAGTCAGTCTTGTCTTTGCATCTTTGAAATAATTTCCGTTTACTGTCCAATACAGATCAGACCACTGCTACAGTCCATCTGCTCTGAGACTGCTCTTCCACTGGGATAAGACCTGCTGTTATGATTTTGAAGCTTCAGACACAGAACTAAGCCCTCCATCCTTCCCTAAATATAACACTGTTTTTCTGTAATCACTTCGTTATTCTGTGTGTCAAAGATAAGAAACACAAGCCAAGCTTTGGTCATCCTGCTGCCAAGTATCACTTAAAATTTCATAGATGGCCTATGCCATGCTAATCATGAGCTTAGCACAGATTTCAGACAGCAAGAGGTAATGTGCAAGAGTTGCCAAGTCTCATTCTGAGTGCTAAACCAGTCAGGCTGTGACTGCTGAATGCAGATTCAAAAGCAATCAAACTAGGTGAGTCTTGGGAAAAGGGACATTGGGCTTCTCCCTAAAATAAAAACCCAAATGCCACCTGAAACTGATCTAGAAGGCTGCTGCAAGGTGATTGCCTTCAACTCTTTTTCTTTTTCATCTCTTGAGGGAAAAATTTTTCTAAATTCTCCAGGAAACTGTAGGACTGGTGTCACGTACAAATACAGATTTCACGTATTCACGATGCCCAAACGAAGCAGCAAATGTGACTTTGCTGATCTTGTCTTCCTGATTTCTCCTCAAATGAAAATTTGGGGATAGCCTTGTTGCATGCTTCTAGATCCTGCTTCCAGCCCAGCCATGAGCAATACAGTTGTCTACTCCCACAACACAGTGCACTAAGTGTTAAAACAGCAGAGTGATAATTTAATAGGGAAGACCAAAGTGAAGCTATCATGGGTCATTCACAGAATTCTTGCACTTGTAAAATAGAATCATAAGGGACACCTTTAGAAGTGGAGATAAATTAATAATTGCATATTATGTCTCTCTAACCAGGCCCATATTTTCAACAAAGAGCATTAAACAGTTGCTGCAGGATGACATAATGCAATAGTTCTCAGACTGAGAGCTAAAGAAGAGTCTAGATGATTAAAAAACTAAAGATAAGCTCAGTACTCGCATTCCCTAAATATCCAATGTACAAATGCAAACCATCTAATAATAGCTTCAGGAAAGAAAACAGCTGAGACACGCCAGCACTGCAAAGATGGCTTTCTCAAGATTCTGGCAATAATAAAGGATCTATCACCCACAGAAAAATTAAAACTTTAAAAAATATTTGGGAACTAAACTTCATCTTTGAAACTGTCTCTATGAGTTACTATCAGCTTGATAACCTAATGCTTTATCATCATGCCCTTAACATCGAGTATGGCTTCAATAAAACCCCAGTCCAGTACAATTAGTGGACATATGTTCAGTCACATTACATATGTTCAATAACTGAAAATTATATTTCACCTAATACACACTGTCCCTAGATTTAATAATTAGTAACTTAGGAATAAGAAAATTCCATATTGTAAAAATTTCTCTTTGTAAACTATTAGACTATTTTAATTTTTTATTCTCTGCTGTGTGTCTTCAGCAATAAACAGGAGGAGAGAAATTGTGGATGTCATATACCTGGAAGCATTCAAGGCCAAAATTAGATGGGACTCTGAGCTAGTGGAAGATCTCAAGGTCATGGCAGAGGGTTTGGACTTAGATGATCTTTAAGTTTCCTTCAGCCAAAGCCTTTCTATGATTCCATAATAGTAAAAAAAAAAAAAAAAAAAAAAAAAAAAAGCTGGAGACAGCTTATGGGTAATGATGCCCATAAGAAAGCTTTTCTCCCATCTTCTCTATGTAAAAAACAGAGATCAGCTGATACTCAGAGGTATGCAGGTTTGCATCCCTTTCCAATCTCCTGATGTATATTATTTGAATTTTGGGATGAAAGATACTTAGGTATTGTTCAGAGAAAGCACTCTTTCAAAATAAAAAGTATCCATATAATGGTGGCACAAGACAGAACAAAAATTAGACCTGATTCTAAAGAACTGGGCATTATATCACCCTGAAATTATTGAGTAAAGCCACAAAGCATGGGATGCTGAAGACAATGAGCTCATTGAATTGGAGGAGACGAAAACTTGACACCATGTGCACCTTGGCCTCCATTGTGAAACGGCCTACAAACCACAACAGCAGCATTCCCAATTAACTGGTATTTCTATTTTTATATCAATTTTGTTATCTTCATACTGGATAACTAGAAAAAGATTTTTTAAGTATGTAAGCCTTATAGCATTGCTTAGATATTCTTTATTTGCTTATCATGGGCACAATAATGTAAATTAAAGTCTTTAAGCATTTAAAATATGTTAGTAAGATGTTTGCATGGGGTTTTTTGCTTTATTCTAATCCTAAAGACTGCATAAAACAAAATTTAGACAAATAAGAAAGAGCTTTTTACAGGAAGAGAATGCTGTACAATCAAATTATTGCACATCTTGGAATTTAAACACTTCCGTCCCTGCTGCATTATTTACATTGATATTAGATGCTATTTTGACCGATGCTAACATATCAACATAAGAAAAAATATCTGTGAAAGCGAAAAATAACAAGGGCATAAATTAAAATTTTCACCTCTTGCTTCACTGATGACTAGAAAAATCAATGCCATTTGGTTTTGCTGATCCATTGCTGCTGAGTCATACTCCTAAAATAAGAATAATTTCCTTCCTGTTTGTTCTAGAAACTTCAAAATTGCCTCTTAGCCACAAATCACAAATCATAGAGTCACCTCAGCCATTTAAGAGATCTTCAGAGTGATTGCAATAATCAGGCAAACTTTATAATGAAGTACATCTGGAATGAGCACTCACAGTTGCACTCCAGAATTTTCCACTGGGACACAACCTTCTCCCTTTTTGTAGGTTCTGTAGTAGCCAAGTGACAGCAGAGTTGGTCACATTATCTTCCTTGCAGACAGTTCTCCACTTTACTAATCCTCACAAATCATGCTAATTTAAGATCTATGGAGACCCAAACAATACACCTGAAGCTTGTGGGATGAGTGGCCTTACAGCCACTTTTGACTCCATGAAACAGCATTCAACAAGTTACTGACTTATCTGGTTTGTGCCTTTGCTCCTCCTTTGACTTCTGTGGCCAAAAAAAAAGTATAAAATGTGTAGACATGGTGCTTAGAGACATGGCTTAGTGGTGGACCTGGATTTGGACTAATGGTTGAACTCAATGATCTTCAAGATCCATTCCAACCTTAACAATTCTATGATTCTATTCTGTACGTGCATATACATCAAGCCTCATGATAGGAGGCCTTTATATCCTGCTATATGTTAGGAATATTCATTATGCTGTGGTTGCAGGATTATTTATATCTCTGCCCTCTTTTTTAGTATCTGCGAGTATGCTCATCTCAGGTCTTGGCCTCTTAAACTGTTACTTCAGGTTAATAATTTCTGTATCAGCTTAATTAACTCTCCTGATCCAACTGGTTTATCTCACTTCACATTTTTCCCTCCAGAAGCTTGAAGCAAATGGAATTTACAGTTGCTAGACTCCTTTGTACGTGTGTCTATATACATATATATATATTTATAATCTCAAATGATAATAAAATAATTTATATTACTAGTTTATATATGCACATACTTACATTTTTAGCTGGACGAAAAATCTTTAAAAATACCAAAGAAAAGATTTTTCCGTGAGCTGACACAAACATTTCTCTTACTGGGTTTCCTGCCTGTCTGTAAGATCACCATGTGTCCCCCACAGTGGGCTGTGTGTGGGTGCCGATAACCAGCCCGTGTAAAAGGCGGAAATCCAGGAGAAGGAAGGTGGCTGCTTGGTGTGGGTGCATTTGAGTGACTGTGAGGGAGTGTGAGCAGGGGTGTGTGTGTGTATAAGTTTAAGACTTTAAAGAAACTGCTGTAGGAAGGTGTGTAGAAATGTGTAGGAATTTCTAGGTGTATAGTAATGCTTTCTGCTGAGAGAGATCCTAAACATATATTAATTACTGCTTGCCAGTTAATTAAAAACCATTAATAGATCAATACACCACTTTAGTCCTGATTTGATTTATTCTATGTACATTGAGCAGTTTTGCCTTCTGACAGTGGTGACCTAGACAAATCTGTCTTCCTCACACAGCTACCAAGCCTATTGCTTTTGTTTGCCTAGTGGAGTTTCCTTCACCAGAAAACAATCTCTTAGAATCCCACATCACTTCTTTCACACTCTTTGTCTGCTGAATCAAATATTTCTAAACATCTTGGTTTTGGAGGATCTCTAGAGTTCCACCAAACCCAACCAAATGCCCCCCCTATTTCCCCTGGAGGGGAAAGAGTGAACCATTTCAACTTATTGTTTTCCCATTTGTATCTGGACAACACCTTTTTGGGTAACACAACATATTTACACTGTAAACGCAATTACCAAAATAACCAGGGCGACATATGGTACTCATAAATTATTGCAGGAAAGTCCTACATCTGTCACATGCAGTCAGTGAGCAAGTTCCAGGGAAAGGCAACTGTCTCTTGAGTTACTGGATTCTCACAGAGAAGGTGTTTTGACTTATTCATTGAGCACACAGATTGAAATCTCTTTCAAAATTGCAAGACTGTGCATACTTCCCAGACCTTTTTAGCATGTGTCACTACCCACTTCCCTTCCTTTCTGCTCCTTATCCACCCATATCCACTTAGGCTCACAGCCTTTAAGCAATGTATATAGTAGAGATATTTGGTGCAAAGCCTATTCCCAAATAAAACTATTGAGGATTTAAGGAATTCCACACCAGCTGCTCTGCTCTTCTGATCTGTTTGTAGCACTTTGAATTGCTAACACAGACCCAGGACTGGCTCAGTTTTGCAGTGATGACCCCAAGCTCTCTACCAAGCTAATGCTGCATACCAATTTCTGATACCTGTAATATTACATGGCCTTAGTAACACGTGATGCTTTTGTTAAAACTAGCTCCTGGAAATGCCTGATTTTTGGAGGCATTTAGGTTTTTTCAGCCAACAAAGGACATATTTTCTAGAGCTTGTGATTAAAGGCAAAAGCTTGAAAATGTGACATGAAAATATCCTAACAACCCTTAACCAGCATGCAAATGGAATAATCTAAAAGTCTAATATTTCAAAAAGCTCTTGTTTTGATTCAGAGGGTAAATGTATGATTTTGATTGCTTGTGATCGGACTGCAAACTAAGTATAGTGAAAGTGACAATACATAAGAACTCCTAATGGGCGAAGTAAACACAATTATAGAAAAAAATGTGCTTTGCTCTTTTGCCACCTAGCTTTTAATAACCACAGGTGAAAAAAAAAGCAGTAGGTATGTCTTTGAATCTACATTGAATTTTTCAGGCTGCTCTGGATTTTTTATTATGAACTTCTGGAGGGAGGAAAAAAAAATGTGAAAAGTGCTAGCCCTTGTTCTGGCCCTGGCTGAATGAGGAAAGAGATTCACTGATGTCCCAAGGAGCAAAATCACTGCCAAGGGCTCCTGACGCACTGTCTGACGGGCATGAAAATGCACTTCTGTAAAGCCTAACGAATAACACCATAAAATATTGTGCTTCCAAGTAAGAGTAGAAGACTGTTGTGCAAACACCAGGTGTACCTGCAGCACAAACATAGGCTCTGAAGAACACATTGGCATGGCCTCCTGTAGCCACTGTTTCCCAGAGACCAGACCAAGAATTTCTTCACAAGCCTGTGTTGGTTGCACAGACCTGCAGCAGCAGGACCTGAGAAGGTCAATATTCTGGGGAGCCAGGAGCTTCCTGCTTGACCCTTCCCACACCAAGGTGTGATGGGGTCACCCTGAATCACCCGTGTAGCAGGGATGCTTCAGACCTGGAAATCAGCATCAAGAGGAAAGCAGGCTCCCTGTGATGCTGCTGTGTGTGCTGCACACCCACACAAGGACGAAGGACAATCTGGCCAGTTGCTACTTTACAGCATTGCTCTTATTCCTCTATCACATCAGCATCTTCTTAAGCCTGTGCCTATTAGTTTTTTGGCTTAATTATCACTTCAACATTATTTAATCTTCTTGAAGACTTGATCTCCAGAAACAAACAGCTTGCAATAGAAAAATGTCTATCAAGGCTTAATATTCATATATTCATATCCTTCTTGCCACATTTTATTAATGTGTTTATTTTAATAGATAAGATCCAGCTTACAAAACCAAATTATAACATAGATTACCATGTTCAAAATTCAAATATTGGCGTGTCCTGATCTTATCATACAGAAAGTTGATTCAATATCCCCAGTTATATGCTTTCTCTCAGTTAAAGAAACAACTGGATTTGACAAATACTGAAAACTCAAAATAATTCTAAATAGTCAGTGAACTGTAATAAAGATTAGTTGACAGACAATCTGGCATTTATTCTCTGACTTCTCTTCCACCTACAATCTTTTACCTCAAAAAGGTAAAATTATTAACAGCACATTGCTTTTTTTATGTTTTAGTTCCTACTGATAAATTAGTATTTGGCACTATGTTGTGCTGCATTTTAAAACAGTGTTGCAACATAATATTAAAATGTAGCTGTAGCCTGAAACAGGGACTGGCTTTGTAGGATCCCAATTTTCACATCATTTAGTAATTTTCATCCTAGACTTTGACAGTTTAAAGGCAAAGGAAAGAGTACTGTTTTCCTCCTACTGTCTGTTTTGAAGACCAAACCACGAAATTAAAATTCACAGCAAATTCCTTGAGCTCAAAGCTAGAGAATCGCTTTAACTCAGCAACAGAAGGTTGTAACTATACTGGTTAACTACCAAATGGTTAACTACAAAGATAACTTTGAATAATCTGCCAGACTTGTTGGCTGTGTAGTGGTAACAGCAAATCCAATCTGTCCCTGGGCTCACACCTATGAAACAGAGCCATTTTGATCTCACTAGCATAATGTGTGAAAATATTGATCCTCACAGTGCTGTGTGAGGTCGGCAGTGCTGATGTTTCTGTTTCACAGGTGAGGAAGATAAGTAGCTAGAAGTCAAGTAATCTGGTAGAGACAAAACAACAAGCAGGTATCACCTGCTAAATTCTTGACCTAACCTCATACCCCACACAGTGGAGAGCCTATGGTCCTCTCTGTCCTACAGAACTGGATAAAATAATCAGGTACTATAGGAAAATGAACAAGGTGATGGTGGTTACTGCTATAAACCAAGGTCATGGATGGCTATCTCCCTGTTGATGTGTGAGGTTTCCATGACAACATTGTGGCATTAGAAGGAACCATAGTGTACTTTTTTTTTTTTTTTTTTTTTTTTGTGAACAGCATGTTTAGCATCAGACAAACACAACTGCCAAGATACCCTGAGCTTTTTACTGACACTTCTGATGAAAAGCAGGGTTTAGTACCTGTAATTTTGCTTATTCACTCTCCTGCCTTATGTAAAATCTTCAAATATCTCAACCTGGAAGGGACTTAAAATGGTCAAGTCCTGCCCCTTGCAGGACTACCTAAAAGTAAATCTGTGACTAAGACCATCCCAGGTATGGTATGACCACTTCCCTGGGAAGCCTGCTCCACTGACTGACCAACCACCAAGTGAAGAAACTTTTCCTTTTATCCAGTCTGGACCCTGATGCAGATTTATTCCTTTTCCTCATGTCCTACTGCTGGTCCCACTGAGAGAGATGACCAGCACCTTCTCCTCCTCTGTTGCCACCCTTATGGATGTTGTAGACTGCAATGAGGTCACCCCTTAGCATTCTCCGAGCTGAACAGACCAAGACCTCAGCTGCTCCTGTGTCTTGCTCTCCTGATGCTTCACCATCTTGGACACCCTCCTCAGGACACTCTTCAATAGATTTACATCTTTCTTATATTGTGGTGCCCAAAACTTCCCCCAGCACTGGAGGTGAGGCCACCCCAGCTCAGAGCAGAGCGGGACAATCCCCTCCCTTGCCCAGATGTGATGCTGTGCCTAATGGCCCCCAGGGCAGAGTTGGTCCTTTTGGCTGCCAGGGCATATTTGATTAATTTTCAACTTGCCATCAACCCAAGCCCCCAGTTGTCTTTCTGCAGGGCTGCTCTTCACTTCAAATGGCTGGGGATTGCCCAGGTCTCTATCCAGATCTCTCTGTAAGACCTCTCTACCTTCAAGGTAGCCCAAAGCTTCTCCTAATTTCATGTCACTGGCAAATTTACTTAATGTACATTCAACTCCTGCATTAAGGTAATTTATGGAAACATTAAGGAGCACTGGCCTTAAAATTGAGATCTGGGGAACCCCATTGGTGACCTGTCCACCAGCCTGATATAAACCCATTTACTGTAACTCTTTGAACCCAACCCATCGCCCATATAGATCCCTGCTTCTTAGTCTTACATGTTGCTTCTTATTGTTTGCTGCTAAGCAGATATATAAATCAGAGAGCATTCCCTTGCTTTTCATGAATCTCTGAAAAGTAAATCACTTTTGAGAAACTGAGATGAACATTGCAAATAGACAAAAATTGGTTTTCACTGCAAATAGACATTTTTTCAAGTGCGTGTCTCTCCTAATGTATTTGTGCCCACAAATGCTATTATCTGCTGGAAGAAGTATTTTTCCTATTCTGTCACTCCACTGAACTTCTGCCCTCCCAGGTTTACTCAGCACTTAATCCTGTAAGATTTGCCCATGGGAATTAATAACATTCAACCAGTTCCAGAATTATCCAGATGCTCTTTACATCCCTGGGATGTGTTGCACAAAAGATGCAAACCTACATAAACCCTCATCAGCAGAACCCTTGCTGGCAGAAGGATAGATCGGCTAACAATACAGCAACAGGTCACAGTGAGAGATCATTGCAATGTAAACATGTTCTGAGAAGTGATTTCAGCCATCTGAGGACATGCTGATAGTCACCACTTGTGCTACTCTTGAAAAGGCGAAGTGCAGATGTGATTCCCAGCAGATTTCTACGAGATGTTTAAATTACTTTATTCAAGGGCTTTGGCAACATGTTTCTCCTTTCTTAATAATAGTTCAGCAAACTACAAACTAGCAAGGCTAGCAATAAAACTAATTGGGGTTTGCTGGTTTTTCTATAATTTTTTTCCTAATAAATCAGTGATCCTTCCAGGGTTTTTCTAGTCCTTGACAGATCAGATTGTTGGTAAAGCAATGCTATTTGATCTACATACTGCTTTCAACATTCAGATTATACTTGAAAATGGCAATCAGATTTTTGATTGAATTTTAACTGTAAAAATACAATTTAAAATAGTATCTTTGAAAGGAAAACAAGACTTTTGAGACTAATAAAAGCATGTCTTCTGTAAGTCACTGAAGGATTGATTAAAATGAAGGAGGAGGGGAAATGCGGTATTAGTCAATTATAGACTGACTGTGAACCTCCAACATGAAGCCTTGAGAAGGCAATTGTAGTCCTATAAAACACTCAGTAAGACAGTTCCAGAGAAGAGAGCAATACTAATGCCACTGGCAGGATCTCATAAAAAAGTCTGAATACAATGGTTTTAATCTCTTTTCAAACAAGAGTTTCAAATTGGAAACTTGCAGTGAAAGTAAAACTTGGGGGGGAAAGGCATTATCTGACAATGAATTCAGTTTGGAAATTAGATTTCTAACTGTAATGAACAGAATAAACGCTTCATCTCACTGGAGGACTGGGAGCAAGAAATCAAACATAAAATGATGGAGTAATCTAAATAATGATAGAGATGGTGTGTTTATGTCCATAGTGAAAAATTAAAGCAAGTTCCTGAAAATCAAGTGGTACAAACTGGCTACTGATCATGCATTGGCTTAATACCTTCCTGCAGTTTCATGACGGAAAAAAAAAATATTGGAATGATGGAAACAGAGGTGGGCAGAATGCTAATAGTTGCCTTTTAGAGATGTAGATGTATTTTACTTGAGTCCAGTTTTTAGTGTTCTTCATTGACCTTTGTCCCTGTTTAAAGTATACCTCTCTAACCACAATTTCCTCTACCCCACATGGCAAATGCTGCTTTTTTCATCTTCTGAAACTGAATTTACAGCACTGAGGCCGTTTCACATGCTTTACAACAGCATGCGAACTTTTGAAAGATGCTGAGCATAGCAACTGGGTTTCTGATGATGACAGATCTGTTCTGCTTGGTGCTTCAAGCACTGCATGGTTTGAAGATGGAAAGGTGTGGGCAGTGTGTGATGTGGAGGGTAAAAGCTGACCAGACAGAAAGGATGGAGCGAAATTGCACAGAGAACCATCAGCTCTGCTCTTGAGACTGACCCGCCCCTGCTCACACAAAGATAAACCTATTTTTCAAAGCTGAGTTCCTTGGAAAATTCCTACTTCTCTTTAAAAGGAGAATACTGTGAGAAGCAATGTGAAAAGATGAAAGGAATGCACCAGCTTGAATTGTTGTGCTGTACTGAGGCTTAGAGCAGCTCTTAAAATTGTCATCCTCTTCTATTACTTTTCAAAATATCACTTCAAAATAATGAGTGTATAAGAATCCTGTTTGAGGATTAGGGCCTCCTGGTGCTACACAGACACATTTAGAGACACAGACTGTGTCTGCACGGGTATATGGCTAAAGCAAACTGGAAAGGTTTCTCCTTGTAGTGCAGTAAGTTACACTAGACACATAATACAAATTATGTTTGTCACTTGAAAGAGAAAAAGAGAGTAACAGTTTCAGTTCTGTCTTTGTCATTCAAAAATATTGACAGCTTTAATGCTCTGTATTATCTTTAAGCAGTCATGCTGAAATTAAATGCCAAAATAAGCCATGTACTTGCCAGTCGATGTGGAGCTCTGAAACGTGCTAGCTGCTTTGTGGGAGGAGAGAGGATTTCGTCCTCAGGGAAAGGAGATTTTCTGTGCTACAGAAGTGGCTCTGTGGCACATTCCTCTCTGCCTAAACAATGTGACTCATCTGCTCTCAGTCTGGAGCCCTGCAAATTATGGTATTGTAAAAACATGCAAAGTTCACACTAAGTTCACAAAGCTACAAAAATAAGCTGTTGCCTGAGCAATGGATGATCCAGTAAGCAGAGCTCTGTGCTGGAATTCAGCACTCCTAAATCCTGCTCTTGAATATACTACTGATTTTTGAGTGCCTTAGAAAAACCTCATTCTCTCTTAAATCTCTTTTCCTTCCATGCCCTTGTCTTCTTAAACTCTCCATGTGCAATGTGTCAACAGTGAAATCTGTGCTAGCCATCAATACTGACCATCATTTTTCATCATCTCTGTAAATACTATCTTCTCTTTGACCATGACAGACCCTAACTTGGCCTGTTCAGATCCATTCTAAATGCTGTCATAAGATCCTTTTTTGAGCTCATCAATTGGACCTTATTATCCTTCTCTTCACACCCAGCACGGGCTTCCACGTCCTTGCTGCATCTAATAGAGGCTTGTCAACACTGTCAACACTCTCCATGTGCTGTCCTCAGCCATTATGTCTAATTCAGTGGCAGAAGGAGATTCTCCCTCTGAACAGCCACCGCTAAACATCCAGATAATCCTTCTGTTCCTTTTTTCATGCTGTATGTAATGCTAGGGAGAAAGTTTCCTTGACATCTGTAAATTAGCTCATTTTTTCTTCTCCTAAATGCTCAAAAAATATTGTTTCCTTTCCACACTATATATTAAAAAAATAACCGAACCTCCCACTTTTGCCTCCTTCTTTGCTGATTCCTCTGCCTAGCTAGCATTAGCTTCTTGGTTCCTTTTGTTACTCAGCTACCAACTTGCCTCTCTTTGTTTTCCCAGGCTTTTCACCTCAATTGTAAGGTCTGTGGCACTGAGACAGCCTTCTGATCTGTGCTTGTACTGTGCTCTTCTGATGCCTGTGTCAGGCTCCCTGGGTGCTATGGCGATATAAGCAGCAAAGCCATGAATGACAACTTGGTTTAAGCATCATGGGAGAGGAACAGGAGAGTGAGAGCCGAGAAATCTACAGGTGTGTTTTCCCTTTTTTCAGTCCATCCTAGTGTGGAACTGAATTAGCTAAAGAATAAAGCAATAGCAAGTTGTGAGAGTTTAGAGTAAGAGCTTGGACCTTTCTCTGAACTCAGATACATGCTCATGGCAGTTTCTGAGAAAGTCTAACCTTTTCCAGTTCTCCCACATGTGCTTGCACAGCTGGCTCAATGCAGTGGGGAATTAGGCCCATACTGTGACACATTACCAATCGCTTCACTATGCTGAAGGGTTTTAGGCACATAATACTTGTTTTCAGGATGTTGAGTCCAAATCGTGATATTTACCAAGTACCAAGAACTGCTGCCAGATAAATGGGAAAAGTGTAAATCATACTTAGTAAAGACAAGAAAAATGATTATATGATGAAGACATTGGACTGGGTTCAGTAATTAATCCAAATAATCACTGGGCATTGGGTTCCAAAGCATTTTCTTTTCACACAGACCTCCTGCAACTGCGACCAAATTACTCATTATTTGGCTTTAAGAAAGTCAGAAAAGTTCTTACAGATTTCCAGGGAGCCTGGCTAGCTGTTCTAGTTGTCACTGTGCTCCATGTGCTGTGACTCACACGGTTTTTATAGGGACAATCACTTTTGCACATCTGCTCAGCTGAACAACCATACTAATAAGTGTATATTGCTGAAGTAACAATGGTCTTCTAGCATTTAGTAGAAAATAGACCATGGGAAAAATAGAAACGGATCCTGAACGAAGATTTTAGTCTGGTTTTGAGTGAATTCTGCCTGGCAGTATTTCTTCCTCACGCACTGCTCTTGCTCATGGTGTATATAAACCCTTTGGTAAGGATTTCTGTTTCACTAAATCTTTTAGGACTAAACTCTGATCCTTCAACATACCAAGGATTGTCAAAAAATGTGTTAGAAAGCAGTCGCCATAGTGGACAAAGTACTTGGAGTCCTACTAATGCTACAGTGTCTCTGGAAGTTTTGCAAATTACTAAGTGTTGAAATGTGTGAGCACCCAACTGATTCCCCCTAACCACTTTGCTAAGCTTCATGCAGCTTAAAAGAACAGTGCTGTAACACTTCTGGTAGGTAGTTTCTGGTGACATCCATATTCTTTTGAATCAAAATTAAATTATGCACTTATTGGAAGTTAATATCCCTGAAATTCATTTCAAAAGTCAATTTAGTATACATGGTATTTCAAACAGCCATAGCAGTGTCATTGCATAAAACAAAAACCCATCCCCCGCCCCAAATCTATTGTCTGCAGTGTTTTTTCAGCTTCTGGTTAATAAAAGTTTGATTAGGAGGATTCAGACAGTATGTCTAGAATGGCAAATTCACAAGAAGTAAAATCAGTTTATAAAAGCTTTTATTCCTTCGCAATTTTCTGACAAATTTGCAACACAGAAACCTGCAACATACTTCTGACCTTTCTTCAAAATTAAACTAAGACCTTTCACAGAGAGAGACAGTTATCTGTAGTGTACCATTTAAGCACAACCACCTGCATTTTCTACAGCAATTAAATTTCTTAAATCTATCATTTTCTCCAAGGTTACTTAACAGCCTTCCTAATGCAGAGTTCTTTGCCTTTGATCATTAAGAGAAAAGGAGTGACAGCAACACTGCCAGGGAACAGTAGCTGCCTGCATGTCACTTAATGGGTTTATTCTCTCCAAATGTTGTTTTAAACTATTTTCCAGGTGGAGTCAGAAAGATAGTGAAGTCCTAGACGTTGCTATTATTCAAACCTGCTCAAACCTATTCAAACCCAACAGCACAATAAGTTGTTTTTCACTCACATTAGTAAATGAAAAATTAAAAACCTATGTACCAGCTGCACCTTAGAAAACTTCTCCAAATGTCTCTACTTACATTCAACTGTTCAACAAGTCTTGAGGTGGGGTGGAACAGTTGAGTTTCATAACACATTTCTTTGCCAAATCCGGAAGAGGCAATAGTCAATCTCTAGGCGGAGAAAGTAGTAAGAGATAGAGTCTTCAGAAAGGATAAGGACCGATGCCTCAGCTGGACACGGGATTGGGTTAGGTTACTGAAATTCTCTGTATGAAGCTGCAATTCCCATCCTCTGCTGTTTTTCCACCACACAGCCAACATATGTGTGCAGCAGTGCCCAGGAATTCAGCCTTAGATAAGCATTAAGAGGCTTGGGAGTGCTTATTGTAGTTCTCTCTACTGGTGTTTTACAGTATGTTAGAGTAGGAACAAAAGAAGGGGACCTTGCTCTAACACGCAGTGCTTCTCGCATGCCTCATAACAGACCTACAGGAGCTACAAACAGGAATCTACTCCCAAGGCAACTTCCTTGGCCGCAGGCAGAGCTACCTTTACTGTCTGTCTGTCCCCAGGATGCTCTGCAATGATTCCAGGCATTGAAAATCCCCTCAGCAGCACACGGAATCTGGCCTTAAGATCTACAACCGCATATTATGTGGAAAAGAAAGATCATCTAAATTAATTAAATTTACAATGTGTATGGTAATATTCTTCCAAGGATGTACTGTTGTTCTGTGCCACATATCCCTTATGTAAGAATTATACAAGAATGCTAAATTTGCTTTGTATTTACTGGAAAGAGCAGAAATTGTTCACAGAGTCTGTGTAACTATCTCACTTTCTTTTTCTTTGTGTAGTCTTACAAACCTGGCTTTCTCAAGACAAGAGTAACAGTTGTGGTTGAAGACTATCTGGACTATACGAAAAGAGTTTCAATACTTCTCTTCAGTATTTTTATACTACTTAAACTAAACAGCTTTTCAAAAACATATTCTTCTTTAGTCATCTTTATAAGAAGAAGAGATAAACCTGAAAGACCATGAAAAAATTTCAATACTTATACTAGATATAAAGTTATGTTCAAAGCAGTGATGATTTAAAACATGATGTAAATTTCAAGCTGTGACTAAATTGGAAAATCTCTTTTTTTCCCCCCACACTTCAACATGATTGTTATATGCAGGCACACAGACAAAGAAAGAGCATTTCTCAGCTGTTGAGTCTAACCATTGGTGAACTGCTCATTTACAAACAAAATTACAGTTCCCAGTACTGCTATTCCTCACATTAAATCAAGTTTCAGAGCCTCTCCTTCCAAAGACTACTAGTTCCCCTCTCTTCTCAAGTCCTGCTCCCATGGCCCCTTCCCTCTTCACCACTCCTCCCTCATGCTACTCTTTAAAGTTTCTTCCTCTAGACACAGCCTAAGTTGACTCCTTGTAGCTCTCTGTGCCATGGCACTTTCCATTCATGCTTAGCTCAGCTTTCTTGCTATGGGACTTTCCTGCAATCCCCCATAAACCTGCTCCCAAAACTATTTCTAGTAAGTGTAGTCTCAGGAAAAAGCACTGTCCTGTCCAAGTCCCTCCAAATCATGTAAGACACGGTTCTCTATCCATAGAATCATTGAATCTTAGAAGCATAGAATCACAGAATGGTTGGGTTGGAAGGCACCTTAAAGATCATCTACCATGAGCAAGGATGTCACACACTTGATCTGGTTACTCAGGGCCCCATCCAACGTGGCCTTGAAGACTTCCAGGGATGGGAAACACTAGTTTCCTATCTTGCAAGTCTTCTACCTGGGTGTTGTTGTAAAATCTTTTATCCCAAGAGCTGGGTGAGATTATGAATGCCATGAATAGAGGCATTCCAGCCCTTATGTGATAACATTCTAGAAGGAGATTCTTCCCATGCCTACATATTCTACTGAAGCAGAAGCATTGCCTGTGCCCTGCTCACACTGTGACTGTGCCAAATCCTCCATGAATCCTTAGCACTCATACACATACAGCTATCCAAACAGCTTTGGGGGAAGAGGAAAGCTGGTTTATTCCTTCAGATAAAATACCATGAAAACTCAGTGACCAAATTAAATATTAAGCAGACAAGTCAAAAAAAGTCATCTTTAAACTCTTATTAAGAAACTGTGGACACAAAAGGATAATGAAGGGAACCATCGCAGGGCTCTAATATTGGGAATTTTTTTCACACTACTAAACCTAGGGGGAATTTCTTTCTAAAGGAAAGAAGAATTCTGTTTCCATAGTAACTCAGTGCTAGAGCCCCCTTATAGTCCAAATTTAGCAGAATTATATGTGCAGCAGCATACTACTGTGCACTTGAGGCTACAATGAAACCACTAACCTCAGTGCATTTGGGATGTCAGGTTGAATTTTAACTGGGACAGACAATATGTCGAGCAAGTCCAAGTATAATCCTAAAAAATAACATCATGTCTTAAAGATGAGGGAGAACTTATATGCGATAACAGGGCATAAAGTAGCAACTTGATAATGACTTGAAATACCAAAAATTGCTAAGAAATGGGTTAGCATGTAAAAATGAATTATTTTTATCCCAGTCATGACACTAATTTACTTACTCCTATGAAACAGGTACTTCAGTGACAGTACTCCTCCCTGCACTGTATGAATTCTCAGCACACAGAAGCTGTGCTGCCTTTTTTCAGAAGAGATGACACACAGCCAGTCCACAGTGAGACATTTCACTACAGCTTTCTGAGCAGTTGGAAGTGATACATGAGGACAATGCATCTGAGTCTGCAGAGAAATCTCTGCACCTGGCAGTGCTTTGCTTGTGTTTTTGAACAGGATAAAAGACAAACAGCACAACAAATAAAAATACCCGCTGCTTAACCAATGCATTTACTGCCCTCCAAAACAAATGAAGGCGGGTATGGTAGCTCTGAAATGTGTCTGTTTTGTAACCAGGCAACACGTGCTCAGCAGAGGCAAAGTGAAGTTCAGGTGGCAAGAAAATGATGGTAAGAGCAGAGATACCTTAGTGCAGATGAGGGTCATTAGAGAGGTGGAAAGTGCTGCTGCAGTTTTAACACCAAGCGCTCCAAGCACTGCTCGAGCTCAGTGAGGACGATTAGAGCAGTGAGCTCCATGTGTTTGGCTGGCACAGATAAGTGGTCTTTCCCTGCTCTCAGCAGTACTCAGCAGTGCTTTAACCATATTACACACAGACTCCGGCCAGCTCTGGGCTACTAATGGCAATGAAGCATTGAAAAACAAGTGCTGCCAATTTTCCCACTGTGTCAGATATTTGAGAAATCATCAGCAAATTGAGAGGATCTAAGTGTCTTGTGTGTCAAATAACACTTACAGAGAGAACTACATTAAACCACACAACTTCCTTGGGTTGTTGGATTTGTCATCATCCATCCAATTTCTGGTTCAAATGTTCACTTTTTGCCTTGTCTGATCACAGTATCATTTTCCTACACACTTTATCCTATGTTATCATGCACTGTATCTGCTCCAGAGCTGATGAAGGGGAAAATTATCATCACGACCTTGAATGGCAAATGAGGAGAAGCCTGAGCTCAGATTTAAAGTAAAAAATTACATCAGTTATTGGTAAGAGGCTAACTTCTAACTCTACATATGTAGAAAGCAATTACATACAATAATCCAATGTATTAATACAGGCTTCAGCTAATCCAAAATTACAGAACGAGCAAAATGTCTTGGGAGAGGTGAAGGTGTGGAAATAGGTCAATAAAGTGAGACCACCTACTTAGACTGGCAAGCTTTGTCCTTGCTTCAATATCAATAATTCAATGCTTTTTGCGGGAAATAAAATGAAAATTAACTCATTTCTTCTGAGCAACTTTCAACTGATTCCTAAAAAACCTGAAAAGACAACTTAACTACAAATTAAAGCTCCTTTTAACACTTTCACCTTCCTCAGAAAGACAAATTAAGGTACTTAAGCATAATCCTCTTGTGAAACTGCTGAAGCTGCAGCAAAAACTAATTGGCTGAACTGCTATTTGCATATAAATATTAAATATTAATGAGGTTTATGTTTTGTGAGGTTTAATCAGGAGTGACTATATTGCAACTAAGTGCTTTGTCCAGATACAAAGTGCAATGTAAGATTGTGTCCATCCCAAACCACCCACAGAAAGTGGCCTTTCTCCCTAATTCCCATCACAGCTTGGAATGAAGCAACAGGGGACACAGCACAGATCCTGTGTGCCAGCTGCCTGAGTGCCTGGGAGCCTGTCCCGCTCTTGGCACATTACTAACAGAGAGAGGTTCCAAGTCTACTCATTCCCCTTTGTGGAGACGTTTTGCTTCTCCTTACAGAGCTGTGTTTTGGCACTCACTGAGCATTCTTAAGGATCAACAATCCAGTCTCATGTTCAAAGCACTTAGTAGGTTACACACAGTATGTATCTTGACCACTTAATTAGTCCAAAAGTAGCATTTCCACAGCAAACTCAGACTTTTTTACTGGCTCGTATATGTTCAAGATCACTTTCTGTGCTGGGAGCGAAGACATTTCTAGAGAAGTGCATCAGTCATGGGAGGACTTGGTGCATCAGCAGATGAGGATGGGCTGGAGACTGCTTCTGTACTCTGGCCTGATTGCTGACAGCAAGTGTGTGCTTTACTGCTAACTCAGGCTTAAAAATGTCTAAAAGAGGATTTACATCCAAAGTTCTGGCTAATTGTGCCATGAAAAACATCCCTTAAAGGCAATCAATAAAAGGATTGAGTCTCATAACACAGGGTAATCGGTTTTCTATTCCTCTCCTTCCCCTCCAGGGTGACCAGACAGCAGATGCAGGGATTTTCCAGAAAACCTGCAGTGCTCCAGATCCTGCTTCCTGACAGAGGGTCATTCCCATGGACACAATGACTTCCAAGCCTCACACACAGAGTCAGATGCCACCAGGGTGTGCCCCCCCCAGGAGTACCAGGATCTGTGTGGTAAAAAGAGGTCTTCAGCAGCAGCCAGCAGCTGAGCCTGAGATAAACTGTCACTGCTGAGCAACTTCCATGAAAGCTTTCAACAGTGCACATCTTTCCTTTCCCAGGGAGTTCTGACACCTGAACTGATGATATGGTAGCAAGTAAGTGACCCAATAAATCTGACAGCCATCTGCACAGACAATTTAAGAAAAACCTTGTATTACTGCCAGGGTGAAAACAGCAATGCAGAGTTTTCTTCATCCTCCCTTCAACTAGGAAGAAACCTAGGGGGTTTGAAGTGTTAAAGATGTCAGAAGTAAGTTTGAGAGGTGAAAATCTCTTCCTGACAGTACTCTTCTGTCTAAAAATTGGCATAAATGAACATGTCATTTTAAAAGGCTGTGTTTTCTAATGTAAAAGAAAACAAAACCATACAAATAAGTCCATCATTTGAAGAGCAAAGTCAGACAATACTTACTGGAAAACATTTTCCTTTCCATCCAATCTTGTCCCAGGGCATATGAATAAATCTCATTACTCCCTACAGCTCCCTGAGGAGGGGAAGAGGAGAGGGAGGTGCTGACCTCTTCTCCCTGGGATCCAGTGATAGAACATGTGGAAATAGTTCAGAGCTGCACCAGAGGAGGTTCAGACTCAACATAAGGAAGCATTTCTTTACTGAGAGCAGTGTCAAACACTGGAACAGGGTTTTTAGAGAGAAGATCGATGCCCCAAGTCTTACTAGAAAGTATTAGAAAGGAACTTGCACAATGCCTTCAATAACATGCTTTTATGTGGTCAGCCCTGAACTGGTCAGGCAGCTGGACAAGATAGGCCTTGTAGGTCCCTTCCAATTGAAAAATTCTGTTCTGTTCTATTCTATTCTATTCTATTCTATTCTATTCTATTCTATTCTATTCTATTCTATTCTATTCTATTCTATTCTATTCTATTCTATCCTATCCTATCCTATCCTATCCTATCCTATCCTATCCTATCCTATCCTATCCTATCCTATCCCATGCTACTCTATCCCATGCTATGCTGTGCTGATTGGACATTATCCACCCTGGCCCTTGGGATACTCTTCAAAAGCCCCTTCTGTTCTCTGAAGGAGAATTTTATTTATTTTCAAACTCAGCTGCTATTGAAATATTTACAAAAGAGATAATATTCACAGAGATCTTTCAGAAAAGAAGTTACTGAGAATTTGTTCAATCCTTTTTACCTGCAACTAAGTATTTGCTTCCTTTTTCTCTTTCCTCATGGCTACACCACACCGGTAGAAATCAGAAGCTGGCACATGCAAATGCACAACTGGGCACCTACTTGCAAAGTCTACTGCAAAACAAAATTGCCTCCTGCATGTAAAAAAATCCTGATAGATATATATCCTTCAGGTACTTCATGGGTAACTGCTGCTGAGCAGCTGCATCCAGTCAGAGTAGTGTGTTTGGGAGTCTCTGGACAGAAGGAGGATGTAGTGGGCATTAAATGTACACAGTGACTCTGATGCTTCTAGGAAGGATCAGACCTACTGCTCCTGTGCAGACCATCTGCATGTCTGTGAGCCCACATGACAGAAGATAGACAAATGTGTGTTTCAAATATTTTGCCTTTCTAGGATTTTCATGAGTGGCTGCATATATTTAATTGTCTAGATCTTTCTTTTAGATAGTAATTAATGAGTGCATATTCCTCTGTAACATAGAATTGACTAATAATAGAGTCTCTGAAAAAAAGCATGTTTCAGCAGAAGAACCACATCTAACATCGTGCAGATTTACTTTTTGCTCTGTTATACTTGTGAGAGGCCAGGGAAGTCAAGAGTGAAGTCAAAGGTTGTGTTACTGTGAGAATTACTTTACCCTGCAGGTTTTTAGTAACATGGGGGCAATCTTATCCATAATATATCATAGCTTCTGTAATAGAGAAAAATCAAAAACTTTCTTTTTAAAATCAGCTAGACTAAGTATTAGTACTTCTCTGTAAAAGTGAACACAGAAAAAGAACTAAGCGCACCAGAAAAAGCCTGTATTCAAAGTATTCTCTGCAGATCGTGACCAAACATCTGTGAGTCTGAGAAATTTGTTAACCAGACTTAATTTACTCTAAGACACCCACTTTCTTGCAAACTTTGCTTCACAGTAGCTCTTCAAAGCCACTTATTTTTTGTATGTCCACTTACTCCTTGCATGTGTTGAATGAAAAGAGAAAAGGGAAGTAAAGGGAAGAAAGGGAAAAGGAAAGGGAAAGGAAAAGGAATTCAAATTATTCAAAGAAAAGGAAATTACTCAAGGGGACAGTTTTTAGTGAGAAAGTCATCAGAAACTGTAAAGGACCCGCTATCAAGAGCTTTGTTCAGATGTGGCAAAGTGCTTCTACAGTGTGCCTGACTCAAAGATGTTGGGATTTTTTACTTGCTTGAGACTGAATGACTGAATAAGAGCTGTGGAGACTCAGCATGCAGAGACATCTCTGGTGCAAAATGTAGCATTGTGAAGTGAGGAAAGGTATGGCATTGGGAAGGATGGACAAGGACACCTTTACTCTAAAACCATTGCTTTCTCTGTAGATCCCTTCCATATGAATAATCACTACATCCCTCATAGCTACAGGATCTGGAGACCTTTCCCACCATGGGGCAAGAAGGAAAAGGATTGCACTGGTAAAAAGGCATCCATCACCTCCAATTTGGCACGTATATGTAGCACAGCAATTGAAGATCCCAACTTAAGTACCTGGAGTGACAGGAAATCCATGACAACACATCAGGTAAGTTTCTATCTAGAAAGGAAACTCAGAAAAATGCACTGTTGTTTAGTGAACTGTGACTGGATATTTTGCCTTATTTCATGGGACATTACGAAAAAAAAAAAAAATATGGGAACTTGCTTTGATTTTGTAAAAATGAGACCCAGTTATGCACATATTTAGTCAGAGGAAACTCAAAAAGTTTGTAGCTATTGATGTTATTAATAATAAAAGAAGCTGGGTCCAGTCCAAATCCTGGGACTAGAAAAGCAGTGCATGCTGTGAATTGTGATGCCCTACTTAAGGAATTAGGTGCATAATGTTGAGCACAGTGATGTTATGATGCATCTACTGCTTCACAAGGGTACTGAAGAACAATGGTTATGTTGCCTGTCAGTTACTGGGCCAAAGCTACCCATGTGAAGTTAAATGAGTCCTTTGACAACACCAATGAGTTGTATGTGTGAAGGGATGCTGGGTCATTAAAATGACGGAAAGAACTTGCTTGAGAATTGGTTTTGTAGGAATGAGGAAAAAGACCAGAGAATTAGCTGGAAGAAAGAAGGACATCTTAGAAATAACTAGGTAAGTTGTAGCTGTGGAGACCAGACACCCCAGGTCTTTGAGGGAATGGGAGGAAGAAACTCCTGGGGCAAGCATGAGTAAGGAGGAAGAAAATGCTAGGTTAGAAAGAGAATTTACTTGTAGTCTCCCTAGATACTGAGATGGAAGAACTCTGTCAGAACACAACATCGAGAAGCAGAAATAGGGTCTCCTAAGCTTGAGAGAGGACAAACCCTAATATCTGATCAAGGAGATCCTGGCCAGAAATGGAGAGGCTAAGAAACAGCTATGAAACCCAGGATCTTGAAAAGGACCTAATGAATCTGGCCATAGGGTATGGCCGTAAGCAGAACAGGAGAGATCTTCCCCATCCTCCTCTAACAATCGCTGTGTTATACTCCTGAGAAATTACCAAGTACAGTTTTCCACTGTAAGCAGAGAAATTAAATGACTTCCCAGGGCAAGTGTCTGACAATAGAGCAGGGACTCAGGAACTGCAGGCTCTGTGTCCTGTGATCAGTTGAACTAATTATTCACTTTCTCAGGAAATTATTGCAGAGGGGAAAAAGAATAAAATCTCTAATCATCCAGTTAAATTTTGTTCCAAATTCTTTATCTGCTTAAAAAAAGATTAAATGCAATAGAAGATGGCACAGATGGAAACACAGGATGAAAAGAGATCAATATTTGGCATCATCAATTCTATAGATTTTGTATCAAGTAAAATGATTTTGAAATAGAACTGAGAGCAACTTTTTTTCTTGTCTGGTCAGCACCCAAGTCTCAATTCTTTGTACACGTCAGTAATAATGTAATGAGCATCCCCCACTGCATAAAGACAGCCAGAACATCTTTCAGTAGAGGCGAATGCCAATCTTTTACTCCAGAGAAGCGTGTTCTTACATTTAAATCTACTACTTCTCTAGTTTATTTGAAAACTGAGGTGCCTTTGCGGCTTCTAAATTACTGTGGGGCAGATGGACTCAGGCAACTTGTCAAGAGTTTAATGGCTGTATAGAAAAAGTTAAGCAAAGAGCTAGGATCTAGCCTTTTTATGTTCAGAAGATTCAAATAGCTTGTAAAGGAGAGGGAAAAAAAATAGTCTTCTAAACATCCTATATACATTACTGTCATCAACCTTTCCAGATTGCTTTAACAGATAGTTATGAAGCAAAAAATAATCCTAAAAAAAAAAAGAGAGAGAACAGATGAATATGTGTAAGTGTTAATTGTGATGGCAATAACTTTTCCTTAACTCTCAAAAATATTGCTGCTTTAAAAAAATGCTAAAATTTTCTTATTTTTACTAATTTAGGAAAGCATGAGGGTTGGAGTTTTTTCCTGAGAAAAAACCACTCTAGTTCCTTTAAGGAGTCTGAAAGGGAAATCATTATATAAAGTGTATTTATGGCACACTAGAAACTTCAGTTTTAGCCCAAACTCAAATAACAGAAGCACAAGTGGAAGAACCTTCTATTTCATTTACCAACGGAATGGAATGTACCTGAAGGAAAGCTGGAGCTTTATGTACGTGCCCCCTCCTGTTGCACTCCCTGCAGTCCTGCCATACTATGCCACATCACCCCCACAGCATTCCTCTGACATAAAAAACTACTGTGTCTGGACGCTGTAGAGAGCCTGGGGAATAAATACATTCCACTGATCCTTCCCCAAATAGTCACTGATTCAACATCTACTCAAAAACACTGACTGATATGAAAGTGATCAGCACTATTAAGTTTTAAGAAATATTCCTGCAATACACAGCTGTGCACAGGTGCTCTTGGAAGGACAAACTGAAGGAGAATTGTTTTGCCCCAGAGTCTGTCTGTACACACCAATGGTATATCTCATAGCAGACAAAACAAGTGTTATGAGGTAGCTGTAGAAAAGGTACCTATGCATAATCAGTAAGCCCCCAGGAAAGAAGATTGCACAAAGGAAACATCAGAATACAACCAAGGTAGCATCAGAAATTTTTTTTTCTCAAGATACTGAACTGCAGAGATCAGTTAAGTGAAGTTAGGACTGTGTTTTTGTACCTAAGTTTGCAATATTCCCAGGGAGATTAAAAAAAAAATGTCTTCAAGCAATCTATAATTGCCCATGTAAGAGCCGTTTTCCAGGTCTGAGACCCCTAAGAAGCTGGCAAAAAAAAAAAACCCACAGGACACAAATCCTACAGAATCCCACTAAGAACAAGAAAAAAACTTCTTTTGGAAGACATGAAAAAACACTGAAAATTCTTAGGGTGATGTACTTGTTTCTGGTTTACTATATTATTATAGAATATATTAATGGGATAGAATATATTATATGAAATACATTTACTTTACTACTATATAATATATTTTGTCCATTTTGCCTGAAAAAGTGCAACTGGTGCCAGTCTTACCATAGCACAGATAGTCTGCGCCAAAGTATAAATATTTGGTCATCATATTCAGGTCTGTAAAATGAGACCCCCATCTCTGGTTTGCCTGTCTTAGTGCCACTGTGTGCATACAGAGGTATAGAAAGCCCCAGAAGCTGCAACCAGAGACTGCAATTAGCTTCATTAGCAGTTGGAGGGAAGGGGCACAGAGGTCCTTTTGTGTATTCAGTGCAACAAGGCTAAGCCAGACACAATTTGGTGCAAGCTATTTCAGTACTGCTTGCTAAATTCCCCCTACACAAAAGATTAATTCTTGAAATTGGAGAACGGCCGGACTCCCGCTTTAGGGAGTGACCTGAGTGACAAGCAAAGTGGCTGCTGAAGGTGACATTGCCTTGAAAATGAATGAGTCTTGCCCTTTAATAGCAGAGAAAAAACATGATATACTGCTTATTTTGCTTTCCCAACACCAGGGAGTGTTTGATCTTATCAGCTTCCCAAAGACAACGCCAGGCATTTTATTGGCCTCAGCTCTCAAAAAAGATGAAAAACACATCCCACTTCTGCACAGTGTCCCAAATCACCACCTAAGCTCAGCATCTTTGAGTGGTTCAGTCTCTTTGCAACAGGAAATATGGTAAGAAGCATTATCAACAGGAAAAAGGATTGCAAGCTTTAAAGCATGATTAAACAGGGTAACAATTCCTCAAAGATACTAGATTGCATGAATATTCATCAGTGATTACACCCAGTGTAAACTCAGATTCACATAAATTATAATGAAAAGGCAGCTAGCCAGTGACTGTCTACTTTTTCTTGAGACAGAAAATCAACCATCTTTACATAACAGAAATTCAAAGATAAACAAGAGCAAAGAAAAATTTAGGAAAAAAATGTGGGAAACACTTGCAGGATAAAGGTGGAATACACACGGCAATCCTGGCAGATCTGCTGGGCATGGCCAAGTTTTCAAAACTGAACCAAATCATGACAACGATGACCAACAAAAGGTCATTATTCACAAAAACTACTTTCTCAACAATAGTTTTCAGTAAGATGGTTTATAGAATTCACTTCCCTACGTGCTTTCTTTACTACTACGCCCCCAAAAACACTATGTTTCCTTTCAGCTCTCTCTCCATACTTCCCTGATTTTTCACAGTTCATTAAACGCTGTTGCAACACAAAATCTTATTTGTGGTTCTTTAATTGTCATGCAACTCCAATTTTATCTATTATCCTTCTGAATATAATTTTTATTTTATTTTCAGATATTTTAGGGTTCTAAAGTGGAGGGAAAGAAAAGCAAGTGATTAATGACTCTCACAAGCTCGTGTTACTTAGGCATAATTTAGACTCAGCATTGGAGTCGTGAACCTCAGGCTTCTATTCTTGGTTCAAGTAGTTGCTTGTTCTGACTTCAGGGAAGCAAAACCTCCCATTCTCTGTCTTTGAAACAGATATTTCCTTTATCCCTTTATTTATCCCTGGAGGTTTGAAAGGACTTACCATTCAGCATCAAACTTTGTTAAAATTATTCATGCTCTACTTTGACTCCCCAAGCAGTCAACAAACTGCAGTCAGTAGAGCTGGTTTAGCTCCAGAACTGGAAGGGGGACTGGCCATGAGCTCAGGGCTACAGGAGATGTATGGGTGTGACTGTGGAGCCACACGTGTTCAACACACACAGTTATGTGCTGGTGTAAATAGATGTTTAGCACACACTATAAGGCAGGATAAGAAAGTGGAGGTAGAGTGACTGAGTTCATCCAAAGCATTTATTGAATAGGCTGTATTGACTGGAAAGAACATTCATCATCTTGGTTACTTTTTACATTTCACTGTTCAGTGCTTGAATTTTATCTTTCATATAAATTTTCACTATAATACTCTTTTGGTGTCATAGAAACAGTTTTACATTTGCTGATATATTTCAAGAAATGGTACTAAAGGGCACAGCAAATTCAAGGGAAAACGGCACAACAGTTCTGACTTGTAAATTTTTATGTTCTACTGGTCTGGAGAAATGAATTGTCTATAATCATATTTGAAGTGCAATCCACCAGGCTATTGTTATTGCAGACACTGTGGATTTTACATGGACAAAATACCGTGTCAATACAGTTCCACTCAGAAACAAAGAGAACTCGTGTAGAAATTAAAATCTATATAGCAATGAATATTGTAATGGCAATGTTACTCATTTACATTGCTCCACTGAGATCCATTGCAAATTCCTACAATCAGCTTACTGCAGCTGATGCCAATAGGTGCTGAGTATGGTGAGACTATTACATGTGCAGTTTTCTCTTTAGAAGTAAAACTAGTTTCCATCTGTAGTAAATGCACAGCTATAATACCGATACTGATTGATTTTGTTTATCTCTTCTAATTCAAATGTACTGCCTGATTTTTTAAGCTTTCCATAGCTGCTGGAAGAAGGACTATTTCAATGGGCAGAGATGGTATCACTACATAATTACATTAAAACATCCTTTTACTACCTCACAGCATTTGTTGATTTTATGTCACTGCTGCCCAGTTATCATGCAGAGATGTTGCACTGTAATGGATAAACTGCAAAGTAATGCCAGAACATCATTATTGCAGTCTCATCATTTCACTAAATTAATTTCATTTGGTAGTGCCTCTATCTTTTCTTATGAGATAGCAGAAAGGATTTCTTTGTCCCTTTCTTGGTGTGGCAGGGGGTGACTCCAGGAAATCTGCTCCATTCCCTGATCATTCTCCCTAAAAATTGCAATTTATCAGAGAGGCATAAATTTGCAAGCACTACAGGGGGCATGATGTTATGCCTGTTCTCTCTCTCTCTCCTTCTGAATTCAGATACAAAGGGAGATGCAAGCAGATCTGGGTAGGCTGAGAAAGACATAAATGAGAGGCTGAACCCCTCTATGAGGTAAGAGTCACAGGCAACACTGGGATCTTACTGAATTCTGTAGGACTTCTATGTACAAATACAAATGCCTTCACAACCTCAGGCATGTTCATTCGAGCACGCTGAAATCAGTCTAGACAAATTCAAGGCACGTTTACTAGGAGGAAGAGGACAGGAAGCAAGTAGCCTGCCCTACACACTGTTAGGTCTCAAGTGGCCTTGTGGCTGAGCAGCCATTCCCCATCTTCCCCTGCTATATGAGGGCTGAACTCACTTATGAAGAGCTAATGTATTCAAAGGAATGCCGGTAATTCACCACAATGGGTCAAACTTTCCTTTCCTTTAAACTCAAGGCATGGCTGGAATTTTGATGAGCTTCCAAAGACTTTACCAAGAGACAAAGTGAATCCAGTCCACCTCTTCTAGCAGTCTCCTTACATCCCTGTTTTCTGTACTTTTATGTGAGCAGTGCACTGTTACCGTATGTGAATATCAGCAACAAATCACACTGATTTACAGTGCCAGTAAGTTCATAGAAAATTAATATGGACCTTTAATCTTCACAACATCCTACATCTCAAATGTAAAAGTAGGATTTCTAAGAAGATGTTTTCATTGCTGTAATATGAATTAAATATTTGACACTTATCTCTAATATTTGCATTTTTATAAATTGATATAACTATATATACATTTAATTTTTGACATATAAATGAATAATTATCTCATGACGAATGTTATTTAGACCAAAAACAACTACTGGAAATGGTCTCAGAACAAGGTGTTGCAACCTGAAATCCTAGCTACCACTGCTACAAAAATGTAGTGAAAGGTAAAAAGTGTAAGAAAGAGGTAAGCGTAAGATGACTTTCAGCTAAGTATGCTTTAAAAGACAGAAAACTGACTTAAACGAAAAAATCAGCAGCAGCTTAAACCAACCAGATTTTCAGTCCACTGGCTTAAAGGCCACCCTTGCGAACAGTCTCCTAGCAAATTAGTTCCAAACAGCCAATCTAAAGGAATTAACTAAGGAAAGAGGCAAAACCATTACTATCAGACTTCTCTGACACCAAAAGAACAAACCCAACTGAACAGACACACTGGGACTTTGACTTCCACATCTACCACTCTTCTGGAGTCAAAGATTCCCAAATCCTGCCAAGATGGAATACTTGCAGCTTGCATCCTAGAGAAGAAAACATCAGATATAAACTATATTCTTTTTCGAGGTGGTATAGTCTCAAAAGTCAGTGATGAACACAATACAGAAACAACCAAGCAGTCCCAGAACTATGAACACAAAAGAAAACAAGATGAAAACACTGTCCTGTCTCTCTCCTTCCCAGTGAAACACTGCAGATATGGATGGCTTGGAACAAAGTGATGACCTCTAGACAGCAGCAAATGAAGATGAATGAAGAAGCAGCTAATTGGAGTACAAATACTTACATTAAGAAGACATCACAATGAGACTGAACAAGAGGAACACCAGTATCCTGACCAAGAGATATACTGGGAGACAATAAGCAGGAATATGTCAATAGAGGGCAGAATTAGAGGATCACTGCAAGAGAGAATGCAAAGAGGGTTTTTTTCACTCTCAGTATTTACAAAAACTCACCCCAAAAAAAACACCAGCTTGCCAAATTGTGATATCAGCAATGTAGTAGATTGCAAAATATTGATAAGACATGAAGGCACCAAAATTCCAGATCATCTAAATAAATTCTTCCAGAACCTGAATACCAACATGCAGGAATCTGAGCTGCAAATGAAATTACAGAGCTGTTTAGGCTTGCAATGGAACCGAGAAGCATTTCTCTCTCTTGCAATAGGTTTTCTTTCAGCAGTTCTGCTAAAACGTGATGCTATGGGAGTAGATGCAGGTGATGGCAATACAGCTGGAACTGGCAGTAAGGGATACACAGCTGTTACAGGAGTAAGCAGCAATGTGGGAAAGAGCTACATTACACCCATCTGAAATCCTAAGGGTAAAAATCATGGACTACAAGAATATCCAACTTCTCTATCACAAGTTTCAGAGCTGTGGTGTATGACATTGATTGATATGTCATTAAAAGGGCTGTTAAGCACTCCCTCAGAAAGCTCTGCTAGGTAGGACTGATACAATCTGATACAAACAGGAAGGTTTAATGAAAACAGTCAACAGCAAAACCTGGGGTGTCCCTGAACTTCAGGTTCAACTGCAGTAAACAAAGACAATTGCCATAACCAAAAGTGAGAACTTTTAACAGATTTTTTTAACAAAACTCTTAAGGAAAATATACATGAGAAAGCATGTATATAGGAAAGCAAAACAGAACCTATGGAGGTGACATCCATACAGGTTGTTGTGAAGACATTATCTATGTCCCGACAGGGAAACAAATGAAAGACTGACATCAGCACTCTGGCCTGGGAAAGTGTGCAAGTTCTTGAATGCTAAACCAAACCCAGTCTGTCATCTTATTCTTTTCAAAGAAGCAAACAAACACCAAGGGAAACAGAAGATGATGAAAGCTTCCGATAAGGTTTTCATTGTGCCTTTTTGATTCCACTTCATCACTGGCAATTTTATCACATTTCCTTAAGTGCAGGTGTAAAATCAAATTTAGCTCCAAATTACTACATAACCAGCAACGCTTTCATTGAACATGAGTCATAGCATGCCTTGAACAGGCTATTATTCTTAGATTAAAAACAGAATCAGCAGTCTTAATTCTTTGTTGCCTTACATCAGGTGTAATCATTTATACCAAGATAGAGGGAAGGCCAAGTGGCTTTATAGTCACCATTAAGGTTTAACATCCACTCAATGCAAGGGAAACACCTACGAAAGGTAAAGTGCAGCAGAAAATTAGCTCCTACAGTTTCATATTTGCCAAAGTCATTTGCCTCTTGTCAGAAAAAGCATACATTTCACCCACTAGCAGACTGCACTAGTACTTAATTGTTGAGGAGGCAACCAGACCTTCATGTATATCTTTTTCCCTGTCTGTCTGTTCCCTGTGGGAAAGAAGAGAATGACACACACTTATAAATCTAAGTCCAAATAAAAATATGAATGTCTGTCTGTTCGCTGAGTCTGAGGGCACAGGTGCAATACTGACAGATGTTTCCTCCCATTCCATCCTTGCCCTTCTCAACACTTAATACATGTACACACATCCAGGGCCTGACCTTCCTCAGGAAGTCCTGGCATCATAACAGGGCCATTTAACCACAGCCCCAAACCCAACATAAGCCTAAAGTCTGAAATACAGTTCCCAAATGCCCGTGGTCTGACTGTTTCATTGGCTTGGGAATAAGCAGTTTATCTCTCCAGGCAAGGCTGTCACAGTGTCTCATGAGCAGGGTTCTGTTCAATGTTCTCACTCACCAGCAGCCCCTTGGTGGCCTGAATTAAATTAAGAAACAGCAGGACCGGGAGTTTAAAATTGTCCAGTCTGCAACCAATGTCCAGCACTTAAGACTGAAAAGAGCCAACTCTTGCAAGTGCTTGTGCAGCCAGGACTAGCAGAGCCCTGAGGAGGGGAAACCTGTGCAGGCAGAAAAGCTGCACAGATATTCTCTTCCTGGTCATTGGATGGGATAGGAAACAGGAACAGGTGCAAATGATTTGCAAGGTAGCCGGGCCTTTTCCACCACCATGTTAAAGGTAAAAGATAACAAATCAGCAAAATTCCATTTTAAAAAATCCATCTCTGTGTCTGAGTTTCATATTCAGCATCTCCTCATTAAGTAATGAGACAGATGGACAGCAAATCCTCTGAGTAAATTGCCTCTGCTGGCACTCACACAAGTTGGGCATGCAGCTTAAACAGTGATGCCTTTCTCCAGCTTCTCCTCCAGTAATGCTGCAGCTTCTGTGCTGCTCATCCAAGCTCCCAACAGATTAAATGGTGCTCTTAAGCAATATTATCATACAGAGATTGCATTCCACCATCTCTAATGTAATCTCTAGACTGTAAAGATACCCATCTCTAGAAGTAAATTCATATTACTTCAACCTGCCTGTGTCCATGTTTATGAAAACCATTAATTTCAGCCATTCATCTTCCCTTTTTTTATATAAAAAGCAGTACAATCTCGGCAAAAGGTTAGAGTCCAGGACAAAAAGAGAGAGCACAAAAGACCAGGAAAGCAGAAAAGTGAAACAATATGTATTCGTAAATAGAGAATCGTCCTACGAAATCATGACTTTGTCATCAGGCTGATTTCTCTTCTAACTCAATGTGCAAGGCCTTGGGACCCTCATTATTAAAATATGATCATACTGGACAATTCACAGTTGTAGTTTGCTATACAGACTTTTCTATTGTAATCCCATAAACTTCAAAACCTTCTTCACAGTTTATTTAACCAAAAGGATTGCTTAACTATTTCTAAATAAAAATAAACTAAATAATCAAATCCATTAAAAAGAATTCAATTTTGCTGTTTGATAGCTGTGGGTACACAAGCTTGACCATCTGGTAATCCAAGCATGAAAAGCAACCTAAATCCCCCTCTGTCTACTCCAAGGCTCAGACATGCCCTATTGGTCAGCTGAAGGCTTTCCAGATATGCACTGCTCAGTAACACATCCACAGGTCATACAACAACGACCCCCAAATCCTGCCCCAGAGGTAAGCACACACTTGGTTCAAGATGTTTTGTTCTGTCTGTCAGTCAGAGAATACCTCTTTAGCTGAAAGATAATGGTTCATGTGCTGCCACAGAAAGATACACAGCAGATTATTTTTGAAAAAAAATTATTCTAGAAGAGAAAAAAACATGAGATACTTGTGTGTTGTACACCACTCCTACCCTCTACATTTTTTAAAGGAAAATAATTATCTAGAGAGTGTTTCAGCTTTCAATAAAAGACAGATATTAATGGGAAAAGGCACATATTCCTGACACCTTGGTCATGGCTTCACATTTGAAGAGGGAATGCACACTAGTTACTCTATCTAAGGTTCAGAGAAATTCTCTAACCTCTCACCCCCTACTTCTTCATTGCAGGCAATGTCTGCCTTCCAGAAAAATCACCAATTTTTTAATCCCGTGCACTCTGTTCATATATCTTTTTACCCCAGTGATGCCAGATGAAGACTTTCTTGCTGTTCCCAGTAACATCAGGACTTGCATTTTCTCCTGAACATGACTGTTTGGTTATCTGTTGGGAGACAGTGTCCCAAGGCTGCAGAAAACTTGCTCGCAAAGCAAAGAAATCAATGACTTCTCTGAAGTTAAATCCCACACCCAGTCACTGTGGATGGCCTTGCTGGGAGCTCCCTGCAGCATCTGTGCCCAAGATTGGACAAGATGAGCAAAGACAGGACAAACAGAATTCAAATATCTAATGTGTGGCCTTTGACTGTGACAGCAGTGGTAATAATAAAACGGCCACAATCACACTTCTGAAGATTAAAAAACAAAAATTAAAATATAGTTTGAATTAACCCCTCATTACTGGGGAAGGAAGGAAGCTTTCCCTGCATGACTGATGAGCGCTATTCCTCTTTTCATGACTACTGCTTGTTGGGATAGGTACGAAGGGAAACAATACACAGCAGAAAAGCTGTCCCCACGTTTTGGCTGCGGTTGTTTGAATGACTGGAGGCAAATCTCTGGGAAGGTTTAATCCTGTGGCAGCAGCTTCAGTGTAGGTGGAAGAAAGGAGAACTTTGGCATGTATGCAGTTTAAAGAGTGGGAGCATGCTGTGGATCCCCATTTGATGACTTCAAGGAGGAAAAAATACCCTTTGGATTTGTGTACTTGCTGAAATACATGCTGTGAACCCAGCAGCAGAATCCAACTTTCGTAATGCAAAAGAAACTCGCAAAGCAAAAGACTTCTATAAAAAAAATTGTATACAAGACCAGGATAACTGAGTGATGTCATTAATAAGGCTGATATCACTTCACTTGCTTTGTTTCATTTCATGCAACAGATCTTATGTCTGTGGAAGAAAACCAAGAAGCTATTTTTACCATGGAGATATCTCTGATATTGATGTTTTTCTATTTATTTGTGTGAGGGTGGGGTTCAGATGTGATGACAAAAGTCCAGTCTCTACCTTTCCTTATGTGCTGGTTTTGGGCTGGTGTAGAATTAATTGTTTTTATAGTGGCTAGAATGGAGCTTTTTTTGGATTTGTGCTGAACATGGGGCTAATAATATAGAGTTTTTTTTTAATGCTGAGCAGGGCTTGCACAGAGCCAAGACATTTTCTGTTTTTTGTGCTGCTACGCTGGGGAGCAAACTGGGAGTGCAGGGGAGACTTGGAGGAGACACAGCCAGGACAGGTGACCCCAACTGACCAAAGGGACAATAAAACATCATGTTCATTTGGAGCGGACGCTTTGTCTTCCCAAGTCAGTGTCATGCATGACATAACAGTGCTCTCCTGGTGGTGGCAGAGCACTTGCCTGCCCATGATAGTGAATTAATTCCTTGTTTTGCTTTGCTTCTGTGTGCAGCTGTTGCTTTCCCTAATAAACTTCTTTATCTCAATCCATAAGTTTTCCTGCCTTTACCCTTCCAATTCTCTCTCTGATCCTGCTGGTGGGGTAGTGAGCAAGCATGTGTCTGGTGCTTGGTTCCCAGCTGGGGTGAGACCACTCCACCCTAAAACAAGTTTTGTGACCCATAAATGCTATGTGAAAATCACAAAGAAAAACTTTTATTTCATTTCTGCAATACTTTTCTCTGGGAAAAAAAAAAAATCAACAACCCAAAGAAACCAACAAACCAAAACCAGATCAAACAAATTCACTAGGTTCAATTTACAAGTAGGATGCTGTCTCTCCCAACTCCATTGCACAGGCTGCAGAACTAGTTTTCCTTAAATATTTGGATGAAAACTGCAGTCATATACAAACTGTTTCAAGAACAGTGCAAATGTATGTGCAGCAGTATGTGTACTCAGGCAGTAATGCAAGCTGCACTGTCCCTCCATGATATACACCTTCAGAAGGTTACACCTTCACTTTTCCTCTAAAAGCTTGTTGCTGTGTCTTTTCTAATTTCTTTTTTTACTCAGTACACCAAGAGACTCATCTCCAAAGCCATGACAGGTCCTAAATGTAAGCAATACTTTCAGTCAAGAAGAAATTACCCTAGCAGCTTAGCTCCCATGCAGCTCACACACACGCTACAATAAAACCACCCACCATGGAGTCCAAATGTCTTCCACCTTTTTCTACTGAAGAGCTGTATTAGCTTTGTGTGACAAAAGTTTTGTAGGAAAGGCTGTGGGCATGGCTTCTATGAGAAGCTGCCAGAAGCTTCTCCCATGTCCAACAGAGCCAGTGCTAGCCAGCTTCAAGATGGACCCGTAGCAATGGTGGCAGAGCCTCAGAGATAATACACTTAAGAAGGTGAAAAAAACAGCAACTGCAGCTAGAAATAACAGTGAGAACATGGAAGATGGACACTTTACAGACTCCAAGGTCAGTGCAGAAGGAGAGGCAGGAGGTGCTCCAGGCTCCAGAGCTGAGGTCCCCTGCAGCCCCTGGGGCAGCCCGTGGTGAGGCAGCTGTGCCCCTGCTGCCCATGCAGGTCCACAGGGATGCAGGGATCCACCTGCAGCCCCCATCCCAGAGCAGCTGGATGCCCAAAGGAGGCTGTGAACCTGGGGAAGCCCACGCTGGAGAAGGCTCCTGGCAGGTTATGTGGCCCAGTGGAGAAAGGAGCCCAAGCTGGAGCAGTCTGTTCCTGAAGGACTGCACCCTGGGGAAGAGACCCACACAAGAGCAGCCCATAAAGAAGTTCAGACCAGGGGAAGTGACCACATTGGAGAAGTTTGTTGAAGACTGTCTCCTGTGGTAGGGACTCCATGCTGGAGGAGAGGAAGAGTGTGAAGAATCTTTCCCCTGAGGAGCAAGTAGCAGCAGAGACCATGTGTGATGAACTGACCACAGTTCCCATTCTCCACCCCCTTTCCCTGCTGGGTCAGAGGAGGTAGAGAAATCAGAAGTGAAGCTGAGCCCAGGAAGGAGGGAAGGGTGGGAAGGAGGTGCTCCAGGTTTTGATTTTATTTCCCATTATCCTACTCTGCTATCTTTGGTAATAAATTAAACTAATTTTCCCAAGTCAAATCTATTTTATCCATGACAGTAATTGGTGAGAGATCTCTCTCTGCCCTTATCTCAACCAAAGAGCTGTGATAGAGTGGCTTGGTGGGCACCTGGTGTCTATCCATGGTCCACCCACAAGAACTTCTTCAATAAGTACTCCTCTGCTAATTATAAATCATGTGCATCTGTTCTGAGGTTGGAATTTTAGTGAATTTTGTAGAACTTGTTCTGAAACCAAATTAAAGTTGCTGAAGTACAATATTTGCATTCACACATATCCTAAAACAGGAGGAATCCTAAAATCTTATTAATGACAAATTATTAGGAGTTACATTACTTAAGATACCTAAAATGTTGTTTTTATGAAAGCTAGAATGACCTTAGCTGAAAGATCAAGGTTATAAGAGCATATGTTTGGGTTTTCTTTCCAGAAAGTTGAGTATTTAGAAGTACTAAAGCATAATATTGAAGCAATATTAGTAACATAGTGATTAGAACATCAGCAATAATAGCAGCACTTGCAGTAGAACAGGAACCAAAGCTATTTATAGTGTTAAAATCTCACATCCAAAGACAGCACAAATGAGGGAAAAAGACTAACTCTTAGCTGAGAATTCAGCTGTCAGTTACTCTGTTTCACAATCTCATTTTGGAGTACAAAGTGCCTGAAAAACCATTAGCTATCCTTACAGAAGGTATCTTTGTAGAAAGATACCATCTCCTGTTCCCTTTTGCAGGATGTAATATGCTAAATCACTTGCAAAACAAAACAACACAGGGATAAGGACCTATTTCTTACAAAAGACACAGAGAATCCAAACCTGAACCTGGACATTTTTCATCAGCAGATCCTAATAAGCAAAGCACATTTTGGATTTCATCCATAGTAGCAGCAAAACATTACAGGCAGAAGGAAAAAAAACATATACCCTATAACTTTTCTTCCCCACTGTTATACAAAATTCTTTTTCAGACACCAGTTAGGAGCTTCCTTTTTGCCACATGGTGCATAGTGTAAACTGATGCTCCATCACTCCACAAGAACATAAACAAACAAATACAAAAGGAGTAAGCAGCAGCTGCAGGCACCCTTAGAATAGTTCACTGAAGTATGATGCCTGAATCTCATTTAAAGACCTTAATTGTGGGAGTTCACAAACTTACTGATAGGCAGAGAGGGAGAACCTGTTTGTGACAGGTCGTGGTTCGAACAGGGAAACATTGTCTGAGATTTTATAACAAACAATTAGTTCAATCTTCCTTCAGAGAAGTACAAGTTTAAAAAAAAAAAAAAACACCAAAAAAAAAACCCAAAAAAACAAAAAAAAAAAAAAAAAAAACCCAACAAAAAAACCCAAAAAAAACAGTGTTATCCATTCTCTGGTCTGGAAGGGACAGGAAGGATTTTCTAGTTTCAGTCCCTCTTCCATGGGCAGGGATGCCATACATTCCTCCCCGCCACTCTTAAACTGAAGAATTTCTTCCAATGGCTAACCTAAACCTATTCTCTTTCAGTTTGAAGCCTTTCCCTTTTGTCCTTTTACTACATGTCCTTGTCAGAAGTCCCTTTCCAGCTTTCTCATAGCCCCTTAAGGTACTTTAAGGTCCCCCCAAAGTCTTCTCCAAGCTGAGTAACTCAGCTCTCTCAGCCTGTCTTCATAGCAGAGCTGCTCCAGCCCTCTGAACACCTTTGTGGACTCCTCTGGACACACTCTAACACGTTCATGTCCTTCCTATATTCAGGGCTCCAGAGTTGGAGGCAGCACTACAGGTGGGGTCTCAGAAAAGCAGAGACCTGCTGGCCATGCTGTTTTGGATGCAGCCCAGAACCTGGTTGTGTCAAATACAAGGACTGTGTGAAATACAAGGATATGAATAGGGTGAAAAGAGTATTTTTCCTTCAATACATTTTCATTCAATACATTTACTTTCAGTGTCAGACTGACCTGCTGAGTAAAGAAATGCTGCCATTTCTAGCATTACTGAAAGTTTTAAAGTTTAAAACAATTCTGAAAGAAATGTAGTGAAAAAGATCATCAGAGGGTTAAGATAGTAAGCTACAGGTTGAATCAGCTTTAATAGAGAAGTACAGACAACTCCGTGTATTATGTTAAGTAGTCCTAAATTCATTACGACAGGTACTTCAGTGCATGGGTAAATTTCTTACTTAAAACACCAGTACTGCATATAAAAGATTCCCTTCTTCTATTCTTCATATTCTCTGGATGATAGATACTGTTCAGGCAAAAAAATAATTTTTTCCTTCTTTACAGTCTCATAAGGAAAATCAGAGCTTGAAAGCACTAGAAAAGAAAACCAGATCTAATATCTGCTGCAAGGTTTGGGTCATAGCAGCAATTAGTTGAATGGAGCTGCCTTTCAGCTTATCCTACAGCTACCAATCTAGACAATAGACTATTTAAAATGTTGCTTACCTTATAAATGTAGTGTAATTACTCATTCTAAGGAAGATTCAATCTGGCATAAATACTAGGTACACAAGCAAAACCATGTATGAATTGTTCTACAAATATTATTCATCATTGCTAATCCTGTTATGTGCTATTGATGGTTATCACCATCGATTTACTTATCTAGCTAAAACATCTTGTACGAATTATGATGCAAACCTCTAAAAGTAAGCTTCAAAATGTAATACAAGCTGAAACAGGGAGAAAATCACTGACATATTTTTATTTTTAAGGAGGAAGAAGCTGCGGTCTTGAAAAGGTCAAAAATAGTATTATGAGAAGTGACTGCAAAAAGGCTGCCATGTGGTATCACCATATTATTTATTCAGTGACTCCAGAGCAGACGTGCTTCATTTGCAAAGGAGAAAATCACTTTCTGTCCCTAGCTCAGGCCTCTGAGACTCAACCTCATCAATAAATGTTCTGCTGGCTGCCTCAGGTCTTCAGTGCAACTCCGGAGCAAATGTCACAACCTTCCATTTATGCCTCATCGATACCCAGGTCCCACCCTTATTTTCAGTGGGAATTTAACACAGGAAACAATTCTGTTGACAGTGTGCAGAATGGGGCGGAGATGTCTCCCCGCTGTCATTTGGCCGTGTTGGTTCAGCAGGTTAACGGGAGCAAGGAGCAGTGGGAAATGGATCTGCACCACTGAAGTGAGCAGCTGTGATTCAGAACACAGCAAAGCAACAGCTTGCTTGGGTTAGAAGTTATCATTCCCACTGAGTCAACTTTGTTTATAAATCCTCACTGCTCCTGTTTTCTGGATTAGAAATGCGGAATTACACACACTCTCCATAACAATTAGGCATGTTTGCATGGATAACCATCATGAATAAACCATGAAATCACTCACATTTGGAAGAGAAAGAACTTGAACAAATCCCCTCCGCTGAGAAGACACAGTTCTAAATACAGCATGTAGCTACGTTCACTTGTCCTGTTTGTATTACGGTCACATGTGAAATTAATTATGTGAACCACTATATGTCTATAGCTGATGATATAGTAATTACAGTGCAAATAAAAAAAAGGAAAAGGAAAGCATGTTACAGTAATACTCATGGCTTAAATTAGTAATTTGTTCTATCTAATAGAGCAGGCAAAATTGTATGAAACAGAATTAATGAAAAGTACTGCAAATTACATATTATAAAGATTTGTGCCAATTTTATAGCAGGTATGGACTAGGAACTGAAACCCAAGAGCAGCAAGCCAGTAGAGCAGATTACATTTATATTTCTGTCTTCTTGGTCCCAGGCTACTCAAAGTGCTGGAATGAGCCTGGTATAATTAATAGCCACAGACTTGATGTCTGTGGCCACCCAGTGCCCTTCTACAAAGGCTTTTTGAAAGAGAAACTTCTTAAAGCAGGGGGGGAAAATAGCCTTGGGGGCTCTGTAGCATCTGTGGCATTTTTATGTGGTAGGAAATAGAGAGAGGGTAAAGATTTCCCCCAAGTAATCACTGAAAGATGATCTAATTCTACAGTAAATTATTGTTAATGTTTTTAGAGCATTTCTTTCCTTACCTACAGGAACAGTGCATCTTGAATTCTCTGTGAAGAGCTTATTTTAATTTCATGAAAGCTTCTTCATAAAATTATAATGACCTAGGATTCAGGCTTGAGGAACAATTGGCATTCTTCCCATCGAGTAAAAACTAAGTTCTTATTGTTAGGGGTACCCAACCTTATTTCTACTAAAGTTAATCTACCAAATGGGTTAGCAGAGATCTTTATCTTTCTCAACAGACAACTACCATCAACATTTGCTAAAGCTGATCTGTATAGTTCATTCACGATAACAGGTTGAGGCCCAAACATGCAGATTGTTTCTTCTTCTTCCAGACGAACAATGAACATTTTCCACTGCTGTCATTTCTTGCAGCAAGTACTTTACCCATTTTCACAGCCCATCTCAACCATCTGGGTGGATAGATTCTGCCTCCAAATTAAAGTCTCCAACTGAAAAGGCTCACAGCTGTTGTCAGTATTTACCACTTGGATTTCATTTTGACACAACATACTTTTTTCTGTTTAGCTACCATTCAAAATGGTGTTTCTGCTGATAGAAGGTGATAGAAGGTGTCCTGGGAGTAGGTCACTACAGGAAAAAAAGCAATAATTGCTGTTGGGCTATGTAATGACACAGACCTTGCTGACAGAACAAGGTCCAGGAAAGGTAATGTAAGACCTACAAAAACATGTAACTCCCCTGTGAAGGATTTCTGTTTTCTCTTATTCTCAAAACTGCCTGGTTCTAACATTCTTTTCTGCGAATAGAAATTACATCTACCATCTTCTGTGTTAGTTTAACACCATAAGCAATTCATTTGAATACTACAAGGATCATAATAGTCCTCCTTCTCCTTCTTTAGAGGGACATTGTCTGAAAGTGGAAGATTAAGTTGAAGTAAGCTTCGTGATTTAATGAGAGAGCAACAAGTTGAAATATCAGCAGAGGTGTTATGGGTCCCAGTTCATTCAACATTTTGGCCTCTTCTGAAGTGTGCATGGAAGTATGTGCATGACCAATGCCATACTCACAGAGTTTTAAAAGTTTCTACTGACATGCAACATTTTGGCAAACCTTTGAAAGATCTGGGAGAGTGAGAGAAGTCTTACAAGTATTATTTTTTACATGAAATGTCAAACCCAAACTTGTTGCTATTTTTGCAGAGCATTTATTTTCATTTTCATTGTTTAAATGCTTTCAATTTACTATTTCTACTATGAAAGTCTTGAAGCCACTATAAGTAAATATTTTGGAGAGGGTTTTTTTACCTTAAGTGATTACATTGGAACTGTGTGATAAAAGAAAGCAGGTTTGTCTGGTTTGTTTTGGGTTTTTTTCTCCTCTATATTCCTAAGGTTCTGATGTTGAACTTTTAATATCTTCCACATAATTTATTAATCTTATTGTATTCTAAAATGCTGTGTGATCGCTGTGATCACTGGACAAATAACCAAACCTTTGACCATCAGCCTCAGAGAACAAAGGAAAGAATTTCACTCAGGTAACTGAAACTGGGCATTATTTCTGAACTCAGTTTATTACTGTCCTCACAGAGAGTGTGAGAGAAGCACAGATCCCTGAACCCTCAGCAAGAAAAGGTTCCACATGGAGAGAAGGAGACGAATGCAGGTGTCCCTGCCTTCCTTACATTTAAGTTTCCAGAATAATTCACAATAGAAGACCGGGCATGAAAAGATGTACTAAAGCCATGTGCAATGTGCTGCCTTCAGACCATACTTGCTGCCATCTCACAATTTAACATCACTTGAAAACATCTAAGGGAACAAGTATTGCACAATACCCTGAGCGAAATCTGACAGCAACAAGGAAACATAAAATGATTTCTCAACATCACTCAGACTGTAACTGTTTCAATAATCATATCAAGAAGAACCTTTTTTCCTAAGGCAAATTCCTCTTTTGCAGGTAGAAACATGCCTTTCTTTGGATGTCTCTATTTTAATGCACTTGCAGTTAGTTCTTCACAGGCATCCAATGAGTATTCCATGTGCTTTTGGCCTGCCGGTACTCTGAAGTAATTTACACCACCACTTACATATAATTCACATCTTATTCTACTCCTACTGTTAGTATATTTTTCTTGGAATCACAGAATCATTCAGGTTGGAAGAGATGTCAAGTATCAACAAGTCCAAGCATTATCCCAGAACTGCCAGGTCTACCAATAAGTCATGTCTCTAAGCACCATGTCCACGTGCTTCTTGAACATCTCCAGAGACAGTGACTCCACCACTTCCCTGGGCAGCCTGCTCCAATGCCTGACCATGCTTCCAGTGGAGAAATTTTTCTTATCCAATCTAATGGTTGGGAATGTGTTTTCAATGACTTCTGGTTACGGTAGATAAGTAAATTTTAGAAGCTCTCTGCCAGATACTGACACAGGAGAAACAGAAAGATAAACTTTGGCCAAATACATCAGGGATTATAAATTCCCTCAGAGAAATGAAGATGAGACAGACTGTTCCTTGAATCCAAACCTTCAATTCATAAGGCCTCTCTTAAGGGAGAAAATTTCAGCACTGTGTTTATAAGGGGTTTGGGTTTTTTTTCTTCCTAATTTTTATCAATACATGAAATATAAAACTGCCATGAATCATCTTACTCATTGACTTATGTCTGGCAGAGAAGGAGTGTGAAATTGTAGCAACAGAATAACTTATCTAATTTCTACTTTTGAACTTAGTTGCTTTTGTCACTTTTTCAGTTTTATTCTCCTTTTAAAGTCCTTCCAAACTCTCAGCATCCATGGTGTTTTGAGATTGGATTCCAGTGACACTTTCAGTCATATTTCGTCAGACTTAGGAGAGTGTCTTTCACCTTCCTTGTAAAATGACCCTTTGGTGGAAAGTGTAGGAAAATCTTGAGACAGGAAGAAAATTTACCTTCTTCACAATGTTTAACACTGTGGCCTCTTAAACCATGCATCTCCTAAAGAAAACAGCCTCAATCTTTAAAGTCTCTCATCCTGAAAGCCTTTTTGCCTGTACTCACAAGTGACCTTCACATAAACAAAAAGCTGATGAATTTCAAGAGAGGTGCAATAGGTTTGTTGTTGCTCTAGGCTGATAACATTTTAGACCTAACAAGTAATTACAGAAGGGGGAAAATACTCCTTTTTATTTGGTTTTAATCTAAACATAAATTGGTATAATCTAGTAAAGAAAGGAGGAGAACAAAGTAATTTTTTTTTTCTCCTTGGAAGAAGGAATTAAACAGGGCAAAATAAAGTCTTCCCTGATGAACAAGAAGAGTTGAATAGCAAAGTAGATTAGCTGTTTGAGGGGAGAAATCGCTGAACATAAGGAAGATTCTGTGAAAAACACAGGACAGTGGTGTCCAGACGATGAGCCATTTGAGTAAAAGAGGCTGGGACTGAGTTGCAAAAGGTGAAGGGGAGGAGGAGACAGTGACACAACTCTGTGGAATGTGCAAGGGGAATAGCGACCCCTAAGACAGAGTGGAAGGGAAGGATGGAGACAGATACAGTGAAGAGACTACTATAGTGGTGGAAAATCACACTGCAATTTGTGTAGGACCAAAATGAGACCCTATAATTTTCTGGGCCTCTCTGCTATCCTTTGCTTCTAAACAAAATGTGTTTATGTATCAGTGACATAGCATTGTTCTGATATTGCATTGCTTTTAACTCACCATGCAAAGGCAAATTCTCAGAGGGTATAGTAGTGGACTTCTGAGAGGCACAGAAAGAAAATGAAGGAAGCAAAAATTGCAAGAAGATCTGGAAAATCTGAAACAGTAAGGGTAGCAATTTTTTTGAGTTGTGTCTCAAGGTACCCACAAAAAAGATGTGCACTGCAAGGGAAACAGACAGCATTTCAATGAGAAAGTATCACTTCAGGGACCAGAGACACAAGAACCGTGTTGAAAAGTAGTGATACATAGATAAGTTTGATGCAAAGCCAGAAACTAACATCAAATGTCAGCAGTGGAGAGATTGTAAGTGTGTGAAGAGACAGAACCATGGCAGATGCAATTTAGGCATAATAAAACTGAAATGAGTAAGACCAGAATAAACCAGGAGGACCCAGAAGTGATTCACTGCTGTTGACAGTTAGCAAGGAGAGAGGAGAGACACTTTTGCTGGGCATTTGGGCGTAATGGGAGGGGTTGAGGGGGTATTCTGCCCAGTCAGTTGCAAGACCAATTGACAAAGGGCTTTGTCCACTGAGGGTTAAACAGTCTGTGTATTCATGCAGTTGGGAAAAACCACTACTTTCTCTTTTCTTCTCCTCCCACACATTCTTTATTGGTTGCACATTGCCTTAATCTGTGTAATACTCAGGGCTTTCCCTTTGAAGTCCCTCAGGCGCAATGTTGTTGGGAGCAAGCTGCTCCCATTGACACATCTCACCTACACAGTTCCTGTGGCAGTACCTCTAAGCCCTTGTTTTCCACCTTTTGAATCTCTCTTCCTTTCACTCACCTTTAGTCCCCCTCCTCAGTCCCTAAATTTTGGTTAGTACCTAAATCCTGTGCTAGGATTCAACTGAATTTAGCAGGTGATAACAGTAAAAACTCATCTTTTAGACAGCATTGTTTCCTGGCAAGATGTATGTGCCAAGCTTATCAGCTCTGATTGACAAGGGCTCCCGGCAGCTCTGTTGGTAAAACAGCAAGAATAAACAACAGAGACTGAGAAGATCCTGAAGAAACTATGAATCTACTTTGGAAAAGGTATTCAGGAACACCTTACACACTGGAGAAGACACCCAGAAGTGAATGATCACCTAGGGATAGCCCCATGACTTCTCTTCCTGACTGATCACTGGAGAAAGTTGTTGTTTTTTTTGTTTTGTTTTTTTTTGGTTTTTTTGTTTTTTTTTTTTTTGTTTTTTGTTTTTTGTTTTTTTTTTAGTTTTCCATTAGAGCTGATGTATTCCAACAATTATGGATCAAAAAAAGCTTTTTTTTTTTTCAAACTTTTTTTTATCATCCTGTGTGAAACTACATCCTGATGGGAGACAATCCATACATTCATGATTAATTAGCCTGTCAAGAAATCTTCAAAACATTTTTCTGCATTCAATATATAACTTGTCCTGAAAACAGAAGACAGCAAACACTTTCCCTTACCTTAATTCTGTTAAAAGCAATCACGTAGCAACAAGCTACAAGTTACAATTAAATCCAAGCTCATGCTTAGGTTGAGAAGTACTACATTTTTGATATGAGAAAGAATAAGATAAATATTCACTTAACCATTGAAACTTTTGCAGAATCAGATCTTTTTATAAAATCACATCTACATTTAAATCTACCTTGGACATTCTCAGGATCAAGTCACCTGTTTTGGTCAGACAGATAAGAGTGATTAGGTCTTCACAGATTCCCTGGTAACCAGCCTCTAACTTTTAAAAACTTGGTTATTATCTTAAACAGTCTCTGACACTTAAATTCCTTGCTAATTTACCATGTATTATAGAAGCATAGCAAACTTATTGTAGATGTACTGTATAAGTATTATAGTGTCAATTATTACTCAGTAAATACCCCCCTAAGATGCATTAGGGACTCTCTTACTAACATTGACATTTTTGGTGAATCTCTGGCAGCAGTTTAGGTTTTTCAGAGCCACATCTATACTTCTAGGCTCACGTTTAGTCTTCTTCTTCCTACCCAAGTGTACCCCTGAGACAATCCCATTATTTTGGGTCCTTTTTGAGGTTTATGATTCAGTCAACTGTTCAGCCAGACAACTGTGTGTCTAATCTCAGGTGTGCTGAACTAGTTTCTCACAGAATCATAGAATAGCTTGCATTGGAAGACTCCCTTAAGGAGCACTTGGTTCCAAACTCCCTGCCATGGGCAGGGACCCCTTCCACTAGACCAGGCTGCTCAATGCCTTGTCCAAACTTTCTTCAACACCGTGCCAGTACCACACTACCCTCTGAGTAAGGAATTTCTTCCTAACATCTGATATAAATCTCTCTTGTTTTAATTTAAAACCATTCCTCCTTGTTCTCATTTATCTAGATTTACTGTCTGATAGGGACCAAGCTCAATTGAAAACCCTGTGCCTCAATCTAAAAAACCTAAGATGAGTTCTTTCTCTCTCTCTCTTTCTCTCTCTGTTTTTATGTCCTTGCAGCACTTGCCTACACTGTGAAAGCTGCACAGAGCTCAGAAAAGAACCAGACCTAAGTATGCAGCCTTGAATTTGTTCTCTCATAATTTTAAAGCAATTAAAATAAAATACAGCAATTGAACACCATTTAAGTAATGGCCCGATCTACCAGCTGGGCAAGAGATGAACATGCTGAAAACAGCTCAGTACAATTGCTCACTGCTTATTTTTTGTATATTAATTAAGTCATTTAGAAGCAAGAACCAAGACAAAAACAAAGGAAAACAAATTGGATGATCTCACAGTCCCACAAGCTTGTGCTCTTGCCTCGTCTCCAGGGCATCTTGGCTGACCCTTCACAACAGCTTGTTCCTCCTCCCCACACTTTTATGTATTCCTTCTGTTATAAGCAAATGAAAAGGAGAGAAAAAGATGCCTGACCAGCATTAAAAATCCCATCTTTCCTGCTTGGAAGGACAGGATTAATTTTACCAGATGGCAATGTCTGTAAGAGAGAGACCTACATCTCAGCTAGTCACCTAAGCTTTTTCTGGCAAATTGAGAGAAACTGGCACTTTCAGGACACAATTAATCTCATCCCCATGTAGATATTCAAACTAGGTCATATGAATCATGCCTTAGAAGAGACAATTCCTCTCTACTGACACTAAAGGGAGCCTGAAATCACAAGATATAGATGTTTACATCTATATGTCTGAAGCTAAGTGAACTGGATGCCAACTGCCGTCTGAGCTCTTCAGACGGATTTCTTGATTTAGAGGTAAAATCCCTCATATTCATCTTTTGGTTACACATGTGGCTAGAAACAAGCATGTGGCCTTTGTGTCACTGTTTTCAATAGCCCAAGCACTATAAGAGATATGTGAATGTATCATGTGATTCACTACAAAAATAAAATTTGTTTTCACAAGAAATTAATAACGTCTCTAGAGCACATAGCACAGAGTGTATGAAAGAACTAATCAACACTCCCAACACCTTCTCAGAAAGAATTCAGGTTTTTGACTTCACAGATCATCTAGTTAAAATGAAATCATCTTTCAAAGTCTCAACATTTCCCTTTTCTAGAATTATGCAGCATGATTTACTTTCTAATAAAATCACTTTTCATATAATGTCCAGTCAGTCAGTTGCTAGCTAATATCATAGTAATCTAAGAATACTAGGGAGACCAAAGGGCATTGTGGACCCAGAAGCACATTCGCTGCTTCTCAGCCACTGGAGATGGTGCAATACAAGAAACTCCCCCTTCCATACTGGCTTTATTTCACTCACAGTTTATTCACTTCTTCATTTTACCTGAGACATCCCTGTTTTGTGAGAAGTTCGACCCTTCAAGACTTCCTGACTTTTTCTTAGTGCTTAACCAGAGATAGATTTCTAGATAGGAATTTAAACAAGGACTAGGTTTAAAGAGATTCATTCATTTCCTAGAAATTCTAGGAATTTCTACCGTGCTAGTCATGGCTAATTAGCCACACACTTAACAGGGAGCTGCTGATAAAATAGATACTAATTTCTGAAGAACCAAAAAACACATAATGCTAAATCAATGGAAAACAGATAGTGTCAAAGCAAATATCATCATATCTTTTTCCAGATGGGATTATAAATTTGACTGACAGTGGTAAAAATGTTGTTATAACATGCTTAGACTTCTGGAAATCATTTAACCCAGCATTACAAGGCATTTTATTAATTAAAAAAAATAAAAATGGGTCACATCAAATGGATTAAAAAGTATCTAATTGACAGGTTTTAGCACGTAACTAGAAATGGAAGAGTTGTGTTTGGTGTGATCCTCAGGGACTGATCCTGGCCCTATGCTTTTCAAATGCTGACTAGTCTGGGAGAAAATTCAGTCACTTTCTACTGTCTAGTTTTAGCAATGACAGAAATGAGGTATTGTGGTCAATGGTACTGAGGACAGGTCACTGATACAGGTCAATGTAATTTTTAACACAGACAGCAAAAGTCCTACTCTGGGAACAAAGCAGCTCTTCCTTATGGGCACTTTCCAGAGAGGTCTGGTGTGAAGCAGATGGCAATCCTACTGGCTGTGGGGCAGGACATGAACTCCCAGTGGCTAAAGGAGACAGCAGAACCCTGGACAGGCACATGGTAACTCCTGTGGGAGACAGGACATTTATTACTTCTGCAGAGGGCTTCAACTGCTCGAGCCCCCATGCAGCTGCGGCAGGCATGGCTCAGCATTCCTGCTGTGGGACCAGGGAGAGCTCATGAGACTGATGAGAGCTCTGACAATCCTGCCTTGCAATAAGAGATGCCAGGAGCTCAGCCTAGTTACTTAATCAAAGAGATGGTTAGATGATGCCTTTACTGTCGCCCTGAGCTACTAACAGGGGCAGAACCCTTTGCAGGGGGCTCCTCAGTCCAGAGGATTAATCGAACAATAGATTTAAAAATGCGTGAGAGGTTCTGAACAGGAGGAATTATTCAACAGAAACAGACTGTTTTTCTAAAAGGTAGGGCAGATGCCAAGAGATGGATCCTTCTTCCAACAGCTCATGTTACCCATACAGTCTGCCCTGGCAAACTAGAGTCACTGTGACTGTTCTGCCCAACTGGAAAGCTTGCCCACTTGATTTTGCTTCCAAAAGAAAACTGAAGTTTTCAAAACAAATCTGAGCAGGCTGAAAATCCTGTCCAAAATACCTGCAAATATGTGTGATTAATCTACATTTCTCTTCATCTGTCCTGCAACTCAGATAAAAATGCTTTTCTGAATTTTACTTCTCCAGTTAATCTTCGTTTTTCTTTTCCTTCAAAAAGTTTTCATGAACCTCTGTGCTATCAAAGGTAGGAAAGCCTTTCTAACTACTTCTGTGCAGAGATTCCTGTTTGAAATTTGAGAAGTTTGCTTCTTTGGTGAGCATGAGACCAAAACAAATTATTTTGCTTTATGGGATTCAGATTTTGGTTTACTTGTCTTTCCAGAAAAAGAATGGAAGATGTTCAGTTATCAGGAGAATTTATACTATTTCAAACACTTGGATCTGTCTGGAGTAGCAAAGGGAAAAATCAGCCACTTCTTCCTCCTCATCTGAGAAATCAGTGATGGCCATGGCTTTAATAATAGGATTTTTTCCTTCCGTATATCCTGTATCAGCCATTAATAGGTAGCTATCACATTATTTTGACATGTGAACACAGGTGGAATGCAGACTGCCTGTGCTGAATGTGTTCCAGAGTTAATTTCTTTTGTGTGAGTCCATAAGAGGGGAAAAAAAAAATCAGTTTTCCTTTTGAAATCTTCTTTTGCAACTTTACTTGCAAAAGACACTTTCCATGTCCTCAGCTGTCTGTAAGGATATGAGAGAAGGAAAGGAACGGAGGCTTCCCCTTCTGAAAACAGATACAAGCATTTAATGCCTTCAGCCCATACCAAAAGCACAGGACCAAAACATCTCAGCATGTCCAAAATGTACATATACAGCCTGCAGCAGCAGCATTAAGAGAGGACACACCTGTGAAGGCCACCCTGGAAAACACAACCTGCCACTCCACCACCCACTATCTTTATTCCAGCTTAGCACCAATAAATGGGACAGGGAAAACAGATGAAGCTGGAAGTGAATGTAGGTAGAAGACAACCAGGAGAGATCTCTGGGCAGCATTTAATAGTGGGAAGCTTCTGTCAACTCCAGCCATCCCTGATTAATGGTCTCAGGCACTTCTCCCCATCCAGGTAACAGGAGCCACAGAGTTTCCCCCAAAAAATTAAAATAGCCCTTACTTTTGCCTGGAATCACTGCATTTGTAGGCAGCATTACATTCAGGATTGCTGTTCTAATTTCTATGCAATCTCATAAAAATCACACAAATACTGGCATCTCAAGCATACAGGGCAAGCCTATCAGCAGTGATTTAATGGTAGAGGATTTAACTCTTCATCATTTTTATGTAAACATAAAATTGTCACATATAGGCATGATATTATATTCTAGTTCCTTGCACATATTTAAAACCCAATAAATTTAAATACTTTTTCAGTCCTAGATTTTTTCTAATTCTCCTCTAACAAAAAGGTCAATTATATATCTCTGATAGGAACAGCTCATTAGATAATCTCTAATGAGTCCACATTAAAATGAGAGACACAAAATAGAACTGAAATCTTTTTCTCGGTATTATTATCTATCCAGAAATTTCTGAATGAAGAAATCAGTGCCTAGCTTCTTCTACACCTTCCAATCACTATTTCTGTGACTAACTCTTCTAATTTTAGATGAGTGCCCCTTACCCCCGCAGCAAAATATTCATATTTGCTTAGAGTTCATATAGAATTCTTAAAAGTGGATTTAATTCCTTACACTGTGCTTGTCATTTTAGCATCTCTGTACCTAGTCACACATTTGTGATGGCCTTTGAGGGAATATTATTTTAGTCTATGGGTTAAATATAGTCCCAGTCTTATCATATCTAGAAAACCAGTGCTGCTGCTGTGTTATTAATCTAGTCTAATTACCTCTTTCATTCATAACTTGTTACGGTCATGTACTGTAAATCAGCACTTGAAGCTGAGAGGAGTGGTGAAGTATATACTTAGGTATTACAAATGCTTACAAACTGAGAACTTTACCTTTCTATGAATCATAAGCACAGGTAGTACTGCAAGCTACCAAAAGAAAGAAATGCTGTGTTGTTAATGTCATGATTTTGAGACCTTTCTCTGTAGAAGTTGGTCCAAGAAATCACTAACTTTTTTTTTTTTTCTTTTTTTTTTTTTTTTTTTTTTTTTGCAATGAGTTATGACTTCCCTAAAATTCCATCCTTATCTAGCAAAAGGATGACAACAATACAAACAGCTCAGCTGGCTGTAGCTCTTGAGGCTAGATTCCACAGGTGTTGCACAAATCCCTTAGAAAGTTCAAGGTCTTGCTTTTTTTATAGCCTAGGCAAATATTTTATAAGCAGATGAAAAGATATACTACAGAAATGCAACATAGCAACAACCTATATAGTATTACCCTTTTCCTTATCCTCAAACCTCTCAGAGTGGAAATTCCACACCAGCTCTGTTTGCTTTCTAGTACTAAACCTCACTTTGCACTGGTATCCTAAGGTAGCAGAGGAGCTGTGCTCTGACCTGCCACTTGTAGTTATGTCTCTGCAGTTAGGAGTAAAGTAAGCCAGACTGTCAGACGTAATCAGAACTACAAAAAGAAGTAAACTCAAATAAAAGTTGTTCATGAGTCAATTCTTAATTACATTAGGAAAAGTGAGAAACCAATCTTTCCTGCTTACTCCTTTTAAAATGCTACATCAAAGCCACTCCTGTGGCTTTTGAACTGTTCCTCACTTCATCGAGAAGTGCTAGATGATGGTGCATGATTGAACATTTAAAGGAGGAAAATATGCATAAGAAACCAAGGATCATGTCTGGAAGTCTGCGAGAGCTGAGAGCCTGAAGTCCTTTTTCACTTCATCCCCCCTTTGCAAAGGATACCATAAGAGCACAGCAGGATATATTTTGGCAATACAAGGCCCAAGTCTGAAAGACCCATAAGCTCTTTTCCTTTGGAAGGCCAAAGCAACTCTTGGTATAGGTGGCAAAATATGGGATAGATAGAACTTAATTATGTTATTATATCATTAATATAGGCTGGCAGAGAGGAGGAATCACAGCTGTGTGTAAAAAATGCAGACAGAGTTCAGAAGTTCAGTTATCATTTGTGACGTTCTATAGCTTTGGGCACTGAAACATTTTGCTACTTGTTATTATGATTCCTCTGCCTTTACTGTTAATCCTTAATTTAGGCTGCAATTGGAAGCTTCTAGGTTAAAATAATTATTTATAGTTTTGCAATGCATGTGGAAAAAGAAGATGAACACAGGAAGGGAAAGGTGATTAAAGAATTCCAGCTCCCAACACCCTCCACATGCCTGTGCTCCATTCCTACCCCAACAGGTCCTCGCCATCACCTGAGATCCTCAAAAAATGACAACACACAGGTCAACATTTCAGTCATAAATCACATCATGGTAACTGTTTGACACAAGCACCATCTTTTAGCCACATAGTTTTAGACAACATAGCCCACAGTCAGCAGCCACAAGCAACAAAAAGCTCTTAGTTAACCCAGGCAGGTTCAGGCAGGAGCGCTTCTCTATGAGGTGCCAAGTGTACCCACTAACATGAATGAACACAGCCTTAAACTCCTGCTGAAGTAACTCTGAACCCCCTGGAAAGCCTTTGGAACTTCAAAAGGTCTGCATCTGAGTTCAAAACATTCTTTACATGAAGCTCTGACAACCCCAAAGCCAGTGCTGACTGCTGCTGAGGAGATGTTTCAAGGTGAGAGCGCCCAACACTCACATCTAGTTCTGTGCTAAAGTACAAATGGAAGACTTCAGCTCTGCTACCCAAATTCCCAGAAACACCAGCTGTGCCTCCAGTAAGACCCTCAAACTGTCAGCCAAAAACAGCAGCCCAGCTTCACAGAGAATTCTGTCAGAGCAACAGGGGAAGGCAAAACTCCTACAAACTTTTAAGAAAAGCCCGACACAATCCATAAAAGTTTTTAAAGGTTAGGTCAGACTATGGAGTCTAAATATTTGCAATGTTAGGCATAGTTTTACAAGAAATAATGCTAATACTGAGGGAGTTTAACACACTTGCCTAAACCAAGAACAGAAAGGTTTTAATGGCAACCTCTAAAAATCTCTTGCATATGAATAAAGTATTTTCAATACACAGTGGACACAATTAAAACAACAAACACTTGACAACAGGCAGCCCCCTGCCACTGTTAGCCCAAGATTTACTCATGCTGAAAGTACAATACAACTACTGCATATAGCAGGAGTTCACTTTTCAGGCACACTGCACATTTCCACAAGAGCACTTCTGATTTTGGAGGCACCACTTTTAGATTTTAATTCCCTGACTTCTCTGCTCATTTTTGGTTTGTTCTGCTGAGATACAAAATTGTGCATACATGAAAGAGCAAGGAAGAGATCGGTCCAAAATGTAGAATTTTAATAACACTATATGTGGTAAACAGACAATAGTAAGCAATAGTTTTCGGTTGGGTTTTTTTGTTGTTGTTTGGGGTTTTTTGTGGGGTTTTTTTGTTTTGGTTTGGTTTGGTTTTTTGGGGGGGTTCTTTTGTTTGTTTCTTTCTTTCTTTCTTTCTTTGTTATGGTGTTGTAGGTTGGTTTTTTTTGTTTGTTTGTTTGTTTGTTTTTTAATAATTCAAAATGTAGGTCCAAGGAAACTGTGATAGACAAAGGTATTTTGCTCATAACTTCTCAGACATTTTTTCGCCTATTTTACCAGTGCTCAGACAGGAAGAAATAAGCATCCACATAGGCAGATATATGTTCAAAGTCAGTCCTATTCTTTAGTCAGCTGTAAAAATAGACTTTGGTTAAGAAGGCAAGGAGTAAACCTCTCTTCCTTTTGATAGGTCTGCACATGCCAACCAAGTTCACATGGCAGTCTCATACAGATTGGCAATCAAGAACTGAGAGTCCTACCTTGAACTTGAAAAATCTGCTTTCTCTAAAGCCATAATGTACAGCTGCCATCAGAAACAGACCCAATTGCTTTCCTTTTTCATTTTCCAGGCCAAGGAATTCTATTTCCTGTACAGCCTGTACTTATAGTTTTATTCTATCTTATGACATAAAGACTAAAATATTTGAGCACCACTAGAATTTTTCCACCCATAAAGGGGGGAAAATGCAAAACGCAAACCAGATGTTTTATAATGTATTTAATTTATTTTGGCCACCCCGAGAGCTGTGGCTTATGTTAGTGCCAACCAAGTTAAAAGCAACAGAGCTCTTCATAAACACTGCGTAATATATTGTACAACAACCAGGCATAGGGAGCTCCTTTCAGTGAACTCCTATTCATTAGGGAAACTTCAATGTCAGAAAAAAACCCCCAAAAAACAGGAATTACTGAAAGTGCAAGTGGTGCTGCTGTAATTGAGCAGTTCCTGGGGGGATTGGCAAAGTTTGTGCTGCCTTCTTACATTGTTGTAGCCTAATGCAGAGCTTGGAAAGTAGATGATCAAAGTATACATCGAAAGTGGATGAGTTTGCTGAAAGTAAAACATCTGGAGGTAACATCCTCAGAATAATATCATGTAAATAGCAGATACTGTATAATAAACAGTTGTTTCAGAAATACTCAACAGCTGAAGAAGTCCCAACAAATTAAAACTATCTTGTCTAAACAACTGCCAGACTTGTACTGGTACAAACCTCTCACTTCTTGTCTGTGTCTATGAATGGAAACAAAGACATTTCAAAAGTTAAGCCCACGAGGCTTCTAACAGTTCCTGAGGCACTTATTGACAAGGTTTCTCGTAGAAATTACAGTAAAAATAGTAATTGAAATTTCCTCTGTACTTATTTAAACTGAGAAATCATATCTCAACAACAACCTCACTTTTACAGAAGATCTTCAGTACAGTACTGCAGGCTGAGGGACAAAACGAGCAACAAAGAGTGGTTGGTCTCAAAACATTTCCATATTGACAATTTACTGCACAGATCACAGGGAATATAAAGCATAAAATTTACTAACCTGCCAAAAACATTATAGGAAAGCATAAGGAAAGGATAATGTATGTATTAAGGAAGACAGAATGGCATTAAAGCTTTTAACTTGTATTTTTTGGCTTGTTATCCACAGATTTAAAGAATTCCTCCTTAGAAGTGGATCATAATTGCAAAAGTTAATTAGAAAGTAATAAAATGTGAAAGCTTAGCAATTTATTACAGCAAAAAGTACAGACTTCGAGCAAAAAAACAGAGAAGCAGGCTCTTAGAATGTGAACTTCCAATGCAAAATACTTTTTTTATCAAATGATAACAAATATTTTGACCTAAAAAATAAATACGAAGTTCATTATTATCGAACCAAGTGCAAATGCAGAAAACTCACTTTAATTGAGTCATGCTTAAAGCAGTTCGAAAGCAAAAAATCCTTTACAATTACTTCTGCAGGTAAAACTGTTCTAACTATTATTATCTGTCATTTGCCAGTGCTTTCCTTCCCAGACAGACGCTCATCCGAACTTGAAAAAGCCGGAACGACAGAAGTGCCTCCCCAATACGTTGGCTAAGGACTGTAATTCATTTAAATTATGCAACTGGATTCCCACAGCTGGCCCACAGCTTGGCTGAGAGCTCAGTTCAACGCCAGTGAACCTGTCTGCTAATATTGTCCTGCTTGCAGAGAAGGTAATATATCCAGCAACTTATATTGAAGTTCTGACTCTAATTAACAGAGCAAGCAAATGTTGACATTAGTGATAAATGCTGCTTAATAGTTACTGTGAGACCAGCGCAGCCAACTGGCATTTTCCTGTAGAATTTTGCAGTAATAATCCTTTCTTTATTTCTTAGGACGTTGCTTATAATTTGTTTTTTATGCATTTTGGTTCAAGTCAGAAACAAATCGGCACAAAACCCAACCCGGATAGCAGCACCAAGACTCCCGGCTTTCAGACAAGTAATCAACAAGAAAGCATGCAAGCAGCATCCCTGGCAGGATGCATAGGGGACCCGACTATAGGAATTCTTATCCTGTATAAAGCTATGTAGTCTTGCACAAACAGCCTTTGGCATCTCGTCTCTGGCCTACCTGGACAGTAGCAAAACATGTTTATCAGACCATACAAGCCCAGAAGCTGAACTGCAAGCAGTTAAAAACTGAAGGTCACAAAACTGCACAATTCAAACATGCTTCTATGCTTTAGCCACACACACAGCGATAAAACAAAGCCTCCACAACCACCTGTAATAATATGCCTGTTCAGCCAGCAATTCCAAAGTACTCAGCAACACAAGGTAGACATTTTCTGCAGCTGGTTTTACATTTACATTCCTGCCAAATTGTTGTCTCGTCTCCTCTTACCTTCACATTAGTCCGGAGTGCACAGTAACATGCAAAAAACATTGCAGTAAACAAGGAGCATATGGACCAGTATTCAGCGTCTCTGCTCTGCACAAACGGTACACACACGATCCCGAGCATGTGCTACTAAGGAGCATCCGTTCCCTCTGTCAGTTTGAAAATGCATTGATCTCTGTTTTTCTGACTACAAAAAGACATGTCTTGAAGGCACTGAGTGAAAGCTACATATCTCTTCAGCGACTATATATAGAAATATGCCCAGTAATTTCAATTAGCGGAGAATTCAGCATCTGAAACTTGGACCTCAGTTGCTTTTCCTTCCAGCATTTTAAATTCAGGGGGGAAAAAGGAGGGGGAACTCACCCGGGGGGAAAGGTGAGGAATTAAAACGTACGCAGTGAGTTACTTATATTTCCCCCTGGCTTTGATGTTTTCCTATTTAATATTTTACAAACGTTATACACAGAAAAACGAAGAAGGGTTTCTCTTCCAAGTCTCAAATTTACTGTAGATTCTGCACTGCTTCTGTTTGCTCTTGTTAAAGATGCAGCACCCCTTTTAACAAAGACAACGTCATCAATCATGACAGATTCAACATGTTCTACTTACAAATACAGTCTCTGATTAAGGACAATGGCTGGCTGGCTTATTAACGTTTCCTCAAATGCAAGTTCAGTTCCCTGTGCTAATCTATTTTTAAATAAAAAGTCCCACCTACTCCTTCCCTCTCATTTAATAAAAATGCAGTGGACTAGCTCTAAATATCCTGAACTGCATTGTGCTCCCAGCTCAGGCACTGGACATTGCTTTCAAACTGTTCTCTTGCTTGCTTCAGATTAGCAACACAAAGAAAAATTAAAATGAAAGCAGAAAAATCCTGGAACAAGTCTGTGCCCTCACATTTGTAACTACATATTCTGAATTCAAAATGCTCCAATATCTTCCAGAACGAGGGAACTCAGAACCTAGCCAGAAGGCAAAGCTTTAATTCACAAGCACAAAAATAAAATCAAACCACTTCTCTCACTCCTGTCAACCGCTGGGATGCTGCGAATTAACTGATTGTTTACTGGGCTGCAGGGACACAAAGTCAAAGACTCAACTCTGTTTACAGCACCAGAAACCACTGGTATCAGTACTGAATTATGAAGTAATCTCTGGGAATAAAACCAAAAAAAAAAGGCTGCTTTTTTCTTTTCTTTTTTTTTTTTTTTTTTCCCCTACTGCAGCAGATACTGTGGGAGGCAAAGAGTGAAAGAGGCTTTACTACCTCCTCTACCAGCACAGAGCAATTTGCGTAGGATAAGCATAACTTAATAGAAATATCTGCAGTGACTTTTAGATTTCTTTAAATGTTTTATATAAACCCCCTTGGAAATCTTCACAAACACTGAAGTCCTAACCAAATCAGTGGGTATCTTTCTGTGTGCAATGGGGTGAACGAGCTTAAACAGAAGGGTGTGCATTTAAAGAAGAATAAGGGGGAGGGGAAAAAACAGCAAGGTTTTTTCCAACATCTTCCTAAAGACAAGCTCTCAGAAACTGTCGTCAACTCCAGGAGAACAGCTATTTTTAGCTTGTCATTGTTTGTGCCTTTTTTTAGGAACGAAAAAGGCAGTCGTGTTTAAAGCTAGATATTGCTCTGTAACGTAGCCCAAGACAGCTACTTAATTTGATCCCCAGCTCCACCTGTCATACAAATTAAGTAATTAGTAATCACAGCCTACTTTGGCACAAACAATGACTTCCACAACAAAAGAGATAAACCCTGGTTTTAAATGTAATTCTGCAATTTTTATTAGTAATGAAACTGGGGTCTAGATGTCATAGTTCAAAAAGCTGGAGTATCCCGAACTTATGGTGGTTCAGACTTCGGCTACAACAATATTCATCAAGTAAGCTAAAACATAATAATGTGTTGCACAGAAAAAGCATGGGAAAATTAATTGATACATTTTTTTGTCACTTTCAAGTGAATAGAAAGTGAAAGGAATCATGGTTTATTTTGCAGTAGATTACACTAAAATTAAAATGAAGTATCTTAGTAATTGAAAAAAAAAAATCACATCTTGGGGAATTCTGATCCATGGAGAAGTACAATTCAAAAAAGCAAATGTGAAAGATGCACAGTCCTGAAAAGTGAGGCAAGGTTCAGCAAGCATGTAGCCTCATATGAAAATCAAATTCAAGCTTTCTTTCTGCCAAAGGAATTGCACAAGGTTTCAGTCAGCAAAGTCTTTGAAGCAACTTTTTTTTCCCCCAACCCTAAAAAATATATTGGTTTTGGGTTTAGGCAAAGAAACCCAACATGGGGGAAATGTCACTAAAAGAAAGCAAGGCTGCATAATAGAATTTCTGAGTGATTACCTAGATATAAAACTTCAGACTCGTTTAAGAGACTAAGAAGCAATACAGTCCCAAAGACTTACTCAGAAAAAACTCCCATGATTCCTGAGTATCTAAGAGGAAAAAATATCTAGGGAATTACAGACTGACCCTCAGAGGGGAAAGAGAGATCCCCATGAATATGGTAGTCACCTCTTGTGATAACTGTGGGGCATGTGAGAATTTGCTAGACAATTGAGACCTCTGCAGAAGCCAACAAGGTATTGCTTTGCTAGCAGACCAGCCCAAAACATTTATCAGGGGCTACTTCAGGTAATCTACACAAGCAGATCCCTGCAGGGCTTGTTCACCTCTGCCAAGACATTTCTTATCACAGCAGCCTAATTGTTAAAGAAAGCATTGTCATCAAGGACATACAGTATTTTATGATGACTTAACAGCTACTCAAAAGCATAATATATCAGTGATATTTACAGTTAAAGATATAGAGTCTTCAGAAACTAGTGGAGAAAAAGCTCTGCTCAAGTCATCCAGACATGCCATTTGAAGTGCTCAGGGCCTCTTTGAACAGGTGACAATAGGGAAAAACCCTAGAGATGAAAGAATTTATTCCATAAAAAATACAGGTTAAGAATGAAACCAGTAGAGAGACAGCAGTCCAAAGGAGCCATACTACAGACCCTCTTCAACAAAGCACACAACTGGTGACCTGAATATTCTCAGGTAACAGAAACTGGAGCCATTGTCTTGAGCTGTGAAATTCCATTGTTACTCTTCACTCCTGTGCCTTCAGAAGGGCAGAAAGGAGCACTTGGAGGGAAACCCTGGTTGTCTGCAGAGGTTCAAAGAGAGCAGAGGGAACACGCTGCCTTGCAAGATTTTAATTTCAGGAGGGTCTGAAGCCAGTCTGCTTCCGAGCAGTGAGGAGGGCACAGCCCTTCGCAGCACCCATCACTGCCCAGAAGAAGAGCACCAGGAGCAGCAATAGCAGTAAGAGTAGTAGTACCAGCAGTGGGATGCCCCGTGGCTGTTGTGACATGAAGCTGTGCTCAAGGACCTCCACAGTGCCATGGCACTACACTAGCGCAGAGCTGACAGAACCACAGAATGGTTTGAGTGTGAAGGGATCTTAAAGACCATCTAGATCCAACCCCCTGCCAGGGCAGAGATGCCACCCACTATAACATGCTCAGAACCCCATCTCACCTAGCCATGAACATTGCCAGGGATGGAGAATCCACCACTTCTCTGGGACAACACGGGAACCATACTGCAGAATAACATTTTTCATCCTCAGACAGCTAAGCTTTTTCAAGTCTGAGTTGTTTGCTTTTTCCAGGTATGATGGAAAGGGTGGTATTTTAAAAGAGAGTACCAATAGAAGCAATAGACTAAAAATGCAGTAAAGAAACCAACGCTCTCCAGGATTTGCTTTATGACAGCGCAATGTGCCCCGCTTCATTTAAGCAACGCATTTGTGGGTAAATATTATAAATTGGTCTTAAAAAGACTCACTGCAATGACACAGATTTTGTGATCACCCTGTGATGATAACAAAGAAAGCAAAGATTAGCATCAAAAAAAGAGAAATTAGAGGGGTAAAGATCTCAAGAAGAGGGTGAATTGCTTTCTGAGTGGATGGAGGGAGAAATGGCACTCCTCTCCTCCACAAGAGGGAAGAGTGGATGTCTGCAGGAAATTGGGATAATGGTGGAGGTTTGCAAGGCTATTTGTAGACCATGCAATGCTCATTAGTATCAACACTGATGATCTGCGTCACTGACTTTGAGTAGCCAGGGGTGCAATTCTCCCTCTTTTCACAGGAGGTACTGGCTTGTGCAGTCATGGCACTCTGGCTACAGTCATGCTCCTTCACTTCCTGTCTTTGCACACACCAATGATACAATTTATACAGCACCCTAGTCCTGCATTGCCTAAATAACCCTGATTTCGGCACAAGAGCTCTAAATTGAAATGATTTTACTCTTTCCTCCGTTTCTAAGACTTTAAACTGTCATAAAAAAGTTATTTTCCAAATCTGCAAGAAGTTTCTTACACTGATATCCACACTGAGGGGTGGGATATTGAAAGAATTGTTGATATGGACTGCAGGTCTGCAGTGCTGTAGGGCCTACAGCTTCCAGATGACAAATATTGACTGAAAAATAGTGTACTGAATCTATGGGGATCTGGAAAACTACTGCAGAAAGAGGAATGTGGAACAAAGCTCCAACTGGAAAAAAGTCTTTCTTAGGCTGTCCACTGCAGCAAAGCCTAGTAAAACATAACAGAACTACATCAGCAGCTTGAACTCAGATTATCTTAAAGTTTTCACAAAGAGAAAGAAAAAGGCTGAATAGATTATTTACAAACTCTCATCTCCAGTACTGTAAACAGCTCTCTGATATCCTGGCACTCTGATGCATAAGTTGCTGTGTCAAAAATTCTTCCAGACCAGTAAACACCAAAGACCTTGCCCTGGGCTGATTTAACTTAAGCCACAGTTTTCCCTGAAAACTTTCTGTTCCCTTTTTCCTGTACAATCTTCTTAATACATTTGTCTGATTTTTGAGCATTTAATACTTTTCCTCTGACAGCCCCAGCTCTTTGCTTTCTGTCTTATGTGGTTGCATTGAGGAACCACAAACATTGAGATATATAACAAAAACATATAATTTACTTAGAATATAATTCCTTCTCAATATTAAAACTTATAAATATTTTATAAACCAGGCTTTGCAGCTAGTATTTTGTAATTGCAGTCATAAAGCCATTTATATTTAAGCAAATTTAAAGAATAAATAAATAAAGGTCAAATGATAAATAAAAAATTAGTGCAGAATGGCCTCATAACGTGAGTCTTTTCTATGACTGAATTTTTCAGGACATGTTTCCTCATAGCTCCTGATGACTCTAAAACAAAATGATGAGAAACAAGGAACAGGGGTTCAGAAAGGAGGAATTGGATTAAGCTTCATCTTTGGTTACTCAAATCCTCATTTTTCCACTCCTGTACCTGTAATCCATGGATCAAGCTTATTTTACACCTCATCCTATACAACTGATTGAGATGACATGACCCCTTTAACGCCTCAATTGAGACAACCAGGCTGCAAAGACTTTTTTGACTCTGAAGATCCCCAGGTGAGTTTCCTGGATTTCACTCAAATTGATTAATAACGTGTCTCCACAATATGTGTTTCATTTTGTGACTAAGAGAGAAAACCTGCCTCTCTCCTTGACCTGAATTCCCACGATGACACCTCCAAAAAGGTATTTCCTATCACAGTCATATTAAAGGCCATGGAAACTCAGAACCCTAGGAGATTATCTAGGCTTGGGGGTTTTTTTGCTGTGGGAAGATTAACCACACATAGAGCGTTCTTGGCAAATGGTTGTCCAGCTTCCAAGTCTCTCATGAATATAATACAGCCTTTGCTTCAATTTGTCCTTTACTCTTAATATGGAAATCATAGAATCATAGAATCATAGAATGGCTAAGGTTGGAAAAGACCTCTGAAATAATCAAGTCCAGCCATCAGTGTAGCACCACCACCATGTCTGCTACTAAACCGTGCTCTTAGACTGCCACATCCACATATATTTTGAACACTTTGAGGTATGGTGATTCCACCATTTCCTGGGCAGCCTGTTCCAGTGCTTGAAAACTCTTTCAGTGAAGGAATTCCACCTATTATCCAAGCTAAACCTCCCACGGTACCACTTGAGGCCTTTTCCTTTGGTCTTGTCACTAGTTACCAGGAAGAAGGGGCTGACCCCACCACACTACAACCTCCTTTCAGGTAGTTGTAGAAAGAAATAAGGCCCTTTCTCAGCCTCATTTCCTCCAGACTAAACACCACCAACCCAACAAAAGACAAAAAGCTTAAATTATTAGAAGCCTTTAAATTATTAGAAGCCTATGCTTGTTTTCTGCACAAAAAAAAAAAATTACTGCAATTGTTTTAAAAACTTGGGGAAAAATGAAACCTGGAGAAAATGATGCCTATCTTGTCATGACTGCCAGCACTCCCCAATTATGAATTAACATTTTACTTTTATAATTTATGAACTATAATTTATGAACTAAGCTTATTCATTTAAGCATAAAATCCACATTTCCATGGTAACAGCATGAATGAAGAAGGAATGAACTTCTAAAGTTCAATTGCATTTATTACAGTACTTAAAAATAAACCTCCAGCAATTTCACTCAGGAAATTGCTGTAGTCTTTTGGTAAGAAAAAAAATAATTCTAATTAAATATCTCACTGTAAACTTGTATAAGAACAACTGGATTTTGAATTGTACTTGATAAAGACCGATGTGCGTCAAAATACTTAGTATTTTATTCTTTGTACTATGATTTTAGTTGAGAAAATGATTTAAAGGGGACCTATCATTAGATTATGATATACGATAAAAAAAATTGTAGCACTGGAAACAACTCAAGTTTTCATGAAAATACATGTGTAGGGTTTTTTTTTACATAGATAGTGTTTTCATTAAACAAGCAAAGTGTTTGAATTTACAATACAGAGTATATGGATGGATATTCATTGGCCATGATCTAAATATTCCTCTTCATTCCATTGATAACAGTTATTAGCTTAATATATTAACAAACTTCCACTAGAAATCTTATCAGTAAGATAAATACCTCGTTTTAAAAATACGTTTAAATTTAGTTGGTTCTTGAAAAGTAATTTCAAGCCTGCATAGCATTTGAAAGTATCGCATAGTTAATGAGGGAAACTATTTACAAGGCAATTAGTGTATTTTTCTATGTTTTACTGATTTCAAATAATGAATCAAGATGTTTCTAGAAGCCTTATGAGTTAAAAGCAAACTATTGAGGTCAGTAAAGAACAGATAGGTTAGAAGAGGTCTAATTACTCCAATAATGTGCTAAATCTAGCAATCTATTTTTTCTTTAAAAAAAAGAAAATAATATTCAAAATAAGTATATTATAAATATGAAGGAGCAAAAAACCTTTTTGAGCAACCTATCTCTGTGAAAACCAGTAAACTGGTGATGAAGGTTACATCTGTATCTCCTCTGGAACCTGTGACTCCCAACATTTAAAGAAACCTGGCCAGCCTAGATACTTTTTCTTCTAGTTCTATCCAAACTGTAAATACACTACTCTGACAAACACTTTAAAAACATACTAGCAGCAACAATAAACTCAGCAAAAACCCTTCCCATGACTGTTTGGGACTTTTCCTGTAGAGTTTTACCAATTATTTAATTCCTTACTTCAGCTCTTCTTTTACCCATCAAGTCAAAATATTTTCAGCTGTAGTATTTTCAGTTGTATGTACAGCTGTATGTTCATGGGAGTCAGTGAGATCAATCCCATGGTCCTGAGAAAACTGGCAGGTGTAGTTGATAGGCCACTCTGCATCATATTTGAAAAGTCTCAGCAATCAAAGTACCCAGTGACTGGAAAAAAGGAATCACACCAATTTTCAAAAAGAATAAAAAAAGAGGACCAGACCAGCCTGCCAGTCTCAACCCTGTATTTGGTAAGATAATGGAAGAGATCCTCCTGGGAGCTATGTCAAGGCATATGAATGGCAGGAAGGTGATTCCAGACAGCCAACACGGCTTCAGAACACATAAATGCATAAAACCCCTAAATTACCTGTTGGCCTTCTGCAATGAAGTGATGAAGTGACTGCACTGCTGGATAAGGGAAGAGAAAATGATATAATTTATCTTGACTTCAATAAGGTCTTTGACAGGCTCCTACACACATCTTTGTCTCTAAGTTAGAGAGATATGGATTTGATGGATGGGCTATTTGATGGATTAGGAGTCCACTGGATGGCCAGTTGCAGTCAATAGCTCAATACCCAAACTGAAATGATTACCAAGTGGTATTCTGCAGGAGCCCATGCCAGGACCAGCACAGCTCAGTATCTTTATTAATGACCTAACCAGTGTGACATGACACCAACCTAAGTGGTACAATCAGTATGCTAGAGGGAAAGGATGCCATAAAATGGGACCTTGACATGCTTGAGGAATTGTCCAATGGAAATCTCATGAAGCTCAACAAGGCCAAGTGCAAGATGTTACACCTAGGTTGGGGCAATCACCAGTATCAGGGATTAATAGGTTGGGAGAAGCCCTGCAGAGAAGGACTTGGGAGCACTGGTGGATAAATAAATTAACATGAGCCACAATGTGCAGTTACAGCCCAGAAAGCCAACCCTATCCTGGGCTGCATCAGAAGAAGTGTGACCAGCAGGCAGACTGAGAGATGTGATTTTGTTCCCATCTACACTGCCCTCCTGAGCCCCCACCCAGAGTGCTGCATCCAGCTCTGGGGCCCAACATTAGAAGGGTGAGGAGCTGATGGAGCATGTTCAGAGGAGGCCATAAAGATGTCTGGAGGGCTGGAGCACCTCTCTTACAGAAACCAGCTGAGACAGTTGGGGTTGTTCAGCCTGGAGAAGAAAAAGTTCTAGGAAGATCTCACTGAAGCCTTTCAGTGCATAAATGGGGCTTCTAAGAAAGCTATAGAAGGAACTGAAAATTTCACATGGTGCTCCCAAAAACTGGTGTTGAGAAGACAGATCTCAGCAGCTAGACCCGATCTCTTATGGGGGCTGTAATTAATGGCATCATCATGAAGAAGCTTTGTGGGTTTTTTTAATTATTATTTTTGATGGTGTAGGGATGCTCCACTAGTACTGACTGAACAAGTGTTGTCATGTTTTGCTGTCGAGGTCCAAGGGAATCCCTCAAATGTGGTGGTCAAAGTATGGCTATTTCTTTCTGGAAATTATGCTTTTTTAGTTACTTCAGTTATGGAGAATTTGGCACACAAAATCAAAATTTTAAAATGTCCTTAGGAGACACAAAATATTTTCAACAAATTTACATCTGAATAGAAACTTTTTACACTGCTGGTATCTAAGTACTTCTATTATTTCACAGCAGTTAAAGAACTCCTTTTTACCAATATTATTTAAGGAGTTCTATTATTTCCAAGTAGTTAGAAGTTTCCTCTCAAAATACCATGCTTTGCACATTTCTTCCAAGCATGTCCTCTTCTCACTTCAATACTCCCTTGAGTCACATGCAGTGGAGATCAGATAAATTCAGAGAATGTCTTCACTGAAATATCTTGTAAAATGTAAATTACTGCTATAATCTGATGATATTTCACAAGGAAGCCAACTTTAGCACTGCTTCCTTTGTAACTATTTATAAAAGCTAAAAATCTCTGCCAGTCTTTCTGGCTATGGGGCTGTTGATAAACATTTTGCTAATATTTCTAAATGCAAAACCAGTCGCAGTGTAGTACACAGGGTCAGTATCTCTTCTGCATGGAGGACAAGACTGAATGAGACATGCATGCTGACAGCAGAATACCAACTGACTAGGGCAATATTTACCCAAGAGGAGCGTTTTCTTTTCTCTTAATACTTTATTTAAATATTTTTACAAATTGCAGCCCTCTTGACTCAAAGAAGCATGCCTCATTTCACACATTAACTAAAAATATCATCAAATCTCTTAGGAAAACAAAGCCAGAGTCTACTGTCAATCATAATGCAAGTAACCTTTTTCATTTCAACAGGGTCATAAATATCTACAGTCCTATAAAATATGAGAATCTGGCCAAAAGAATAAATAAAATCAGACTAAAGCATGATATATGATAAATGAAAATCTGCATCTACTAAAGCCAGCACTAAAACCAACTTTCTTAATAACTTCAAGTAATTTCACTGATGTTCTTTAAAGTATAGAATAAACATTAATGCACATGCCACAATACTAAGTTTCTATGTAAACTTCAGCTATATAGAGTTGATGCTCCCTGTTCTTCTTTTGGCAGTTCATCAGTTCTACTATAGCTGTTCTACAAAAGCACAGTAATAATGTCCAAAAGTATCTTTTTCTATCCCCTTTTCATCACCACACACAAACTGGAGTTCACATATTGAAATATGCTTTAAGAAGTGTTTGTTCAGTCACAATGGCTGGAACACTGAATAGAGTGTAAGAGCACCATGCAATTGTCAACAAGTATTCTGAACACAAGAACACTGTCATCTGAACAACTTCTTACACATTTGCAGGTTTTGGCTAACTTCAATCCAAATGTGGTTTCCTGATTTGGGAAACCCCTACATGGAGTTTATAAACTCCTATAAACACTGCAAAAACGATGGAAAGTATATAAAGTGTGAGGGGCTGCTGAGGAAGTCAGGGTGATATAGATGACAGAAATATTGTGTGGGTCTTCAGTGAAAAGGCAGGTGAGCAAGAGACCTTTCAGCTTGTGCTTGTCAATCAGAACCAAAGAAAGGCTATTAAGAGTTGTTACTGACTCAGTAAAACAAGTCAAACTGGGCTTTAGGAAGATTTTCCCAAGGAGGAGAATCTGTTGTGAGAGGTGACTCATGTCTACAAAACAGAAGAATTCAATTGGGTTAGACTTTTGTGAGCTGGAGAGACGCAATACAGCTAGTGGTTTTTAAATGCCTGAGTCTGAAGAGAAAGAAATTAGTGAAGTAAAAAAAATTAACATACACCATAGGAAGGGCTTTTTTCCATCCTCCACCAAACCAGTACAGGAATGTAGCTCATCTCCCCACCTTTGATGATGCCTGGTCCTTCATAAAACCTGTGATGCAGTAAGGTAATGAGAATTAAATAATGGTTGACATAGAGTGTGTGTATGTGCATAAGTTTACCTTTTTAACAAGACTATATCTCTTTAAATGCTCATCAGAAATCTGCTAATTAATGGCTACAGCTGCTGTATATGATGCTCTGGAAAAATAAACCAAACCACAAAGTACCCTAAATGGGCAGACAATTGCTGTCTGCTGATTTCAGTGAATTCCTGGCCAGGAAGTCAGGCTAGATGATGGCCAAGTTATTCTGGACCACAGGCAGATATATCTTCTAATTCACACACACAAAAAAAGCACAAGACTGGAACAATCTGTGAACACTCTCAACTCCACAGTTGTTACTGCCTGTAACAGAAAACTGTCATTTTATACTTCTGCTTTGCATTGTTCTCTGCTTCTTCCCCTATGTTTTCTATAAATAGTGGCATTCCATGCCAATTAATGAGATGGGATTTTGAAAGAGATGTAGAAATTCCCAGGCTACAAGTGAAGCTGTTAAAGCCCATAATGAAGCTGTGCAATGCTCAAAAATGTTGGCCACCTTTTAAACATATCTCAGTACTTCTGATGCATTGGCTTTCTCTGTCATTTGACAGCCCTCTGCACTGAAATAGCTTGTTGAATATTTTAGAATCAACATCATGGTATTTCAGTGAAAGGAGTATAATTAATTTTTCACAACTGCATAATTTCAGGGCATTGTGAAATACAACTTCAGTGGGTTTCTTCACGCAGCAGTGTCCCAGTGTCATATTGAACAGTTGTGTCTATGGCAACATGTTCCTATTATCATAGATCTCTTACATCTACCATCATCTCTGAAAAATTTTTTAGGTAATTAACACAGAACTCAATGCTAATTGGTAAAATCAGAATGAAAATAGAATTCCATGCATAAAGCAGCTTCTGCCTACATATTGCTCTACACATCTTGAACAGATAAAACCTTTTCTGCTTAAATAGAACTGGGAAACATTGGAGACCAAAAGAGATCACCATTTCCTTTCCATTTCCTGGCTTCTGCTGCTACAAGAAAGATCTGTTTATTCATTATTACATTATTGCACAGCAAACAGTGTAAATTAGAATGTTATTCTTCTACAGCAGAAGGCAAACTGGTAGCAGTCAGAGCCCAGACTGAAAGCCAGGACTCTCAGGATCTCTCTTTCAGTTTACCAGGTGTGGTAAACAGGCCTGTCCCTCTATTTTTTCATCTGCAAACTGGTATTTATAGTATCATTCCCAGCAATAACTCTCAAAATATCAGAGCTTTTATTACAACTCCCAGGTTTTGCTGCCCTGCAACTGCATATTACCTTTCAGTAAGGACACACTTCGGTCTGCAAAGCTTTGAATGACAAGTGTAAGTAACAGAGGTTAACATTTTCAAGTAATTTTAGAGATTGATTTGGAATATTTGATTTCCTTAATCTGATCAAACACACCTCCATGCTCACTGAATCTTTGAGCTCTACCACCCACAGTGCAGCTTTGTGCACAAAGTATTTTGCCCTATGGGAATGCATATATTTGTACCTTCCTCTATCCCAAGCAGCAAGCTTGATTTCAAGAATGGAACTTGATATTTTTCACAACCCTCTCAAGAACATCTTGAAGACATCTCTGGGTTGGCACCCCCTATTTCTAGGAAAATCAAGCTCCCAGCACTGCTATATTCTTAGCAAAATACCAAAATCAACGAGATGCCATTTATGAATATTTTTTTGGACTTCTCGATAGATTACATCATCAACATACTCATGTTTCTGTTCAAATAACCTGCAAATTATTGTGCTGATGTTTTCCTGGCATGTGGTTTTACATGCCACTCAGCCATAGTCACTAAAGGTAGCTATGCAGCGCCCAGAAAAGCCTCCAAAGTCTTCAGCTTGCTTATGAGAAGAATCTTTCACTACTATACTCTTTCTTGTTTTACTATATTATCTTACATACACCATTTTTAGCACATTATTTTCAGCTATTCTACAATCCCCACAGAAAACCAGTGAAAGGCATGAAAGAGGAAGGGAGTTTATGCCCTCCAGCCAAATTTTCTGAAGAAGCCTCTGACAGTTTTATGCCTGGTACATAATTCAGAGATATGTAGGTAACATGTCAGAAGGTCCAGCTGCAGAAATAGGACACAGAAATAAACTGGTAAAGGAATACACTTTAATTCTAAGAAAAAGAGGAGCTGCAAATGAAAAAGCTTAGTAGAGCTAAGGGCAGTTGCTTACTGCCCTTTGCAGGTCAGAAGGTGACTGGTTTGGGCAACAGCTCATGGCTCTAAAGACTTGGTTAAACTCCCTGCCTTGCCATAGGCATACACCAGTGTGACAAAGAGCAAGATGTTTAACCTACAAGATCCCTGTGTCATATATATGAAGATTAGCTTATGAGCATGACTCAGTTTTTTAACACCATAGGATTATCATATGCTATGAAAACAACCACAACAAAAGCAATGTTAAATCCTGCAGTAAAAGCAATGTTAAATCAAGTCTACCTAATCCCAACTAATTTGAGATATCACCTGTCACCTTAAAATCTAAAGCCTGAGAATCACCCAACAGAACCTAACAGTTCTGCAGGTTCTCCTAAAGTGTGAAAGCCTTTGGCTGTCTAAATTAAATTATTTCTCCTAATTTAGTCTAGACTTTATCTTCATCTTTAACACATACTCAAAGCATGTACTCTAATAAATTGGTAATTCTGTCCAACCTAAAGCCTCGTCTATGAAGCTCTTCTGTAGGGATACAGCCACTTAGACCCTGATCAAATCCTTCTTTGACCTCTGTCTAATCATCTCTAAGAGGCATAGCAGAGATGTAGCACCAGAAATGATGCCATTTTTCACCTGAGATCCTTGTGTTTGGGTAATTTACTTGGGACCACTCAGATCACTCACCATCATTTTCAGAGAAAGGCTGTATGGCACGATGCAGAGTGGATCAGCTTTTTGTAATAGTTCCCCATTAGTCACAAAAAAAAAAAAAAAAAAAAAAAAAAAAAAAAAAAAAAAAAAAAAAAAAAAAAAAAATCAGTTATGGTAGGCAGAACTTATCATTGTCTCTCCTCTCAAGCAGATGCCAAAAAATTAAACCCAAGTTAAGCACTGGAATTAGGTTGAATGCAACTGAGGGAACCATGATAGGAAGTATTTACTGGTATGATAGAAATCATACACAACTGTATTATTAAGTACAAAATCTGCAATCCAAAAAATGTTTCCAGTTAATAAACAAAATTTCAATAAATTAAAACCATTCTATAGAAACCAAACCAACCAACTTTACATATATAACCATCTGTTTGGTGTATGAATCTGAAGGAAAAAGGCTCTGTTTGTGTGCAGGGAAGGTTAATCAAGACTGCATTCCATCTCTACACACACTCCCTGAATATGTGATCAATCCTCTTGCTTTCCTCCCAGATAACTACAAAAATGGATGCAGAAATGAAGGAACTTCCTTCCATCAGTAATGCAAGAGCTCAGTCACCTCTCAATATTCAGTCTAGAGCCCAAAATAGCCTAACCTTGAGAAGAAATAGCCAAGATTTATAGATAAAGCAAGCGGAAAGACCAGAAAAGAAGTTAATCTTAGATAAAGCAAGTAGAAAGACCAGAAAAGAAATGAATCTCTGTATGGTAAAGCCTGATAGCCAGCCCTGTGATGAACTGTCAGAGGTCAGAACTCAGCAGCTGCCTAACAAAAGAGCGGACAGCCATGAGGAATGTCATGGACACTGCTGCACCAGGATGACTAGAAGGATGTTAAACACTAAATTAAACCCTAAGCATTAACCAGAGACCATAACCATTAACCATATGCAAGGAGAGCTGTTTGGAAGAACTTTTAAGCCTATCATTCTCTCTTCAAAAGCCACAACAATTAAGGCTCTCGGTGAACCAGAAAAGGCTGAAACAGTTACCACATCAGTTCAGCAACAAATAGCTGCCAGGAGAAAAAAGTAACATTCAAAAAGTGAATTCAAAGTTGTCTTCTGCGACAGCTAGAGGCATTTCTTATCTCCTGGAAGCCAGAAATGCTCAAATCCCTTCATCAAAACAACATCCCAGAAATCCCACTAAACGTCTGGGACCTGGTCTTTATGTAGATCCTACCATCCACCTGCAGCCTATGCTAATTCAGGACATGAACATATCTTTTCAATGTTGGTTGACTTTGTACATTGTCCATCTTTTTATTGCATGGCAAAAGCAGGAAAAGCATCACTGTTCATCTTGGTGGTGAATAATCTTTCATGTAATCTTCTTTTCTGGAACTGGGAGTTCTTTAAGGTAATGTCTGCACATTGTCTGGAATTAATGTATGCACAGCAGTTTTTCAATGCCATTTAACACTATTACTTGGGCTCATGCCAGCTAAAAACGTTTCAGTAGATTTCAGACCAGATTTCTGCAATGCAATCTCTTCAGTATTGCTTGTGGCAAACATTTGGAAACTTCAGTAGATGTGCAATATGATCACCCAGAGTATTTTAGAGTGCTTAACACAACCAGAATAAATGCAAGGCATTAAAGAACTTCATTGGGTCACACACAGCTACCCCCAAACCTTAAATGTTCAATTCTGATTTCAAAGTACTCAATAGGATTGTCTGGGAGCTAGTTACTAGTGATATTACACATGCTAAGAACTCCAGTTATCTGTAAGTGCATGGTTTCAATGAGCCCCTCAGAGAACTTCACTGTTTTCAAGCAACTTGAAAACCCTCCAGTTTCCTAAGGTTCTGCCCAGTGTAATGTGGGAGGAAAGGAAAAATTGCCTTTGCACCATCTTTGCAACTTGCTGAATTTATCTACGTTTCTAGGCAGAACTGGCCTGGATATTACAAGAACATATTGGCTACCATGATAAGATAGCCAATGGTCGCAACATGTTAGGATTTACAAGGCTGCACTCAAACAGAGAGGCCAGGGTACAGTGCCATTCCAGGCACTGCAAACCCTCTGTCAAGCAGCCTTGGGATGCTGATCAGTGTAACTACTCTGCCAGTTCTCTGTGAGGCATGGGAACACACAGCTACAATGGCTCCATCTTGCCATTCCAAAAGAAACTTCATCCTGGATGGCCTTTGCCGTAAACTTTCTCCTGAAAGTTCCCAGAAGCTAGGCTGCATCATTCACAGAAAAAAAAAGCCATATAACCTTGCAGCAGCTTCCAGGTATAGCTGGAATAAATGTTGCATAAATTAACTAATACATAGCAAATCCAAATAAATAAAATATAAAAAGCAAATCATTGTGCTAGAAAGAGGCAGCAAATGGTACTAGAGAGATTAAAAGCGATCATTTCAATTTCAAAAGCTAATGTAATACTAATTCCAATGATTGTAGCTTTGATTTAACTATACAGTGTACCAGATCAGTGTACAGAATCAACTGACCTCTCTCAAGTGTAAGCTAGATATGTACTAATTGTGTTTTGGGGTCATAAGCAATAAAAAGAACAGGTTTGACCCAGGTGTCCAATATAACACACTTTCTAGAAGCAATATCCACCAGTCTGCTTTAAGATTACTGTGGTTCTAAAACTTCCTGGGAAAGGAAACCCACATAGGGAATTTATCCACAATAAAACTGCAAGTCAAATCTTGCCTCAGACCATGAAGAAATAAAGAAATCAGTTTCTGTGGTTCTACATCCAAATCACTGCAGTGATATAAACATCACAGTGGTTTGGGTTTCCCCAGCCCTTAACATACCTCCCTCTAATCATCCTTCTCCCTTTTTTGGGCTATGTATTTATTCCTGAGGCAAGGAAAACTAATGACTTTTTTTCCCTTCAGTTTGATGGGACTGCCATTCTCTTCCCACAAGCCCAGAGAGAACACAGTGAGACACCTCCCGTGCAGGACACCACGTTAAGCCCCTTCACCACTTTTAAGTGTGGAGATGAGAAAATGTGGTCCAAAGCAATCAGAAAAGCAGCACTTCTGTGCCCATCTTGCTCCATACCCTTCATTTGACAGAGGCTCACAGGTTTGGGGAGCAGGTCCCCAGCCACCTCACTACACCCAGCTTCTGTGCAGGACCCAGAGCAGGCAAACAACAGCAACCCTAGCTGCTCATTTGAAGTGTCCAGCCTTACTCCCAGTCTCACACATCCCTTCACATTTGCTTTAACCCAGCAGCCTGATTTCACAGAAATATTAGAAAGTGAATTATGCTTCTGTCAAAATGCTCCTCAGACTTCACACTCCAGCATACATCAATATTGCAGCCTGCAGAGTAGTGCATTGGTATCTGCACCAGCTCTAAATAAGCTAGCTAAGATACTGGAATTAGTTAAAACAGCATGGTGCTGCCCACAGGTTAACTTCTTCTCAAGAGGATAAATCAGCCTACAGCAAACATATCCTTGACTGCAATCTACATGCAGAGCCATGCCTCCCTGCTGTCCAGCATGCTGTCAGAAAAGATTCCCTCAGAAACTGAAATGGAATAGTTCTGATCTCTGCAGCTCAGTTCAGCCCTAACACGTCCCATACCAGAGGCAGGAAGTGGCAATAAGTAAATTCATTATTGGTTGAGCTTCCCCCTCCCCTGAGATGACATTCTCCCTGGGGGTCTCCAACCAGCCAAGGGAACACGCAGCACACAAGGGCATTAGACTGGACAAACTGTTTCAGCATGCTGTGTAATCAAGTGTTTAAATAGACCTGTAAGTAGGCTACAGTGCACATGTGCACAATCCCATAAATACTAATATACCTGTAAAATGGTTAGGCACCATTTAGTCCTCAGAAGAATACCATTTCTAGAACTAGGGGTTTTTTCCCATCATTTTTGTGATAAGGAAGAAGCAAAGCACAGAATAGGCCATATATGACAAATACTGTAACATCATTAACAATCTTGGGTCCTTGGTGTGACATGGTGGATGGAACAAGAGATCAGTGATAGGAACACTAGATTTGAATCTCTGACCAATCTCAAGTCCTTCTAAAACTTTCCCAAGGATTACAATTGCACACACAACCTCTTTCAAACAGTGTCATGTCTTCATGAGTTTCTTACCAAAAGAGTAGCAGTGAATTCAAACCTCTAATGCATAAGCAGCAACTTGGTAGCAAATAACTTATTTGAATAATTATCTCTTTAACAGAAACTGGGTAAGTGTTGCTTACATGCTTCTACAAATTATTTGTTCTACACCAGTTACACAATGATTATTTTCTGCTCATATTTGTTTAACCTGTGAATAGTCAGCAGCAGCTTATCGTGAATCTTTACAGTTTCACCTTTCAGCTACAGGGGCAAATTCTGACTGAATATCACTTTCTGTTTATAGGCAGAGTAGGCCTAACTCCTAGGATCAGCTCCCTAATGAGGAACCTAACAACCTTTGAAAACCTGCTGGATTTCTTAGGGATTCCTGCTAGCAAACATGTTTGCTAGAAAAACTGGAAAACAAACATGAGAGTGAAAAGCAAATAGGCAGAATCCACGGGGTTATTTGCCCAGTGAATATTCATGGGCAATGCAGACCTTCCACAATACTTTAGCTCTTACAAACATACAACAAAACACAGAATAAAAATGTGTCATTATAATCTACACATTTGAACTTCTTTTCCTGCTTCCTAAACTATATTAATTCAAAAAGGCTTTTATCTCTAAAGAAAGGTGGGTGAGACAGAACAGGAGAGAAGGTAGGAGTAAGTCTGTAAAGAAGAGAAAAAATATCAAACATATTCAATGAGAACAGGAGCAGAGAAGATGGGACAGGAAGCAATTAGAGGTGAATAAGGCAATTAAATGTGGATTAAACTACTTGTGGTAATTAAGTACATCTATTGAGTTTGCATAGGAAGCAGAACAGGAGGGTGGGAATGACAGTAGTGACTCTTGCTCTCATTTTTAGTTCAAAGGGCCTCTTTTTGCCCTGCTGTCCTAAAGTTCACCATTCTATAAATCACACTCATTTTACAATATTTGTAATATGTTTTAAAACTTCTAGACCAGGTGTTTGCATTTTCATCTTCCCTTTCAAAAGTATCTTACTTCAGCTATAGGGGAATTATTTTGAACAGAATCCATAACAACTCCATTAAGCTCATAGTTTAAACTTAGTCTCAAGTCCAGGAATAATGTCTTCCCAGTCATCTATGTTTAAATCTTGGAACAAAAGAGCAGCAAGAACAAAACCAAACCTCATTTAGCAAAATTAAAATCTTTATCCTGAGAATACATCACTAAGTTATCCTAAGCATAAGCAACACATACCCATGGGTGGGAACACAATTCTCCCACCTAAAATATTCATAAATTAATCTATGCTAATACACATAGGAGAAAAATCAGATCCTTTGACATTTGAGTGTTATGTATATATATTAGGAAAAAACCCAACAACTTTTAAAAACAAGAGTCCTGAGTCCCCCAAGAGGGAATAGAAGACATCTTTGATCATGTCCCTCATGACTGCAACTTGGGACATCAGTGATGTCTCACTGGTTGACAGAATGTTAAAATCCAGGCTCCCTTGTATCCCAGGCTACAGTGCGCTGTAGCTACTGCATGTCATAGAATCAGAATGGCTTGGGTTGGATGGAAGGGACCTTAAAGATCACCTAGTTCCAAACTCCCTCCAGGGGCAGGGATACCTTCTACTAGACCAGGTTGCTCAGAGCTCTCTCCAATCTGGCCTTAAGTAGTTGGGGGGATTGACAACATTTCTCAGCAACCTGTGTCAGTGCCTCACCACCCTCACAGTAAAGAATTTGTTTCCTACTATCTAATCTAAATTTACCTGCTTTGAATTTGAAGCCATTGCTCCTTGTTGTGTCACTACATGCTCTTGTAAAAAGTCTCTTCCAGCTTTCTTTTAGGCTTCCTTCAGCTACTGGAAGGCCGCAAATACTTTTTTTTTTTTTTTCCCAGGCTGAACAAACCCAACTCTCTCAGCCTTTTCGCATGCTTTTCCTTTCCTGCTCTGATCTATTCATCCCCTGGATTGATACCAGGGGTTGCCCCAAGCCAGGTGAAGAACCTTCCATTTGCTTGCATCTCATGAGATTCCCATGGGCGTACTTGTCAAGCTTATCCAGGTCCCTCTGGATGGCATCCCATCTGTCAGCTGTGTCAACAGCACCACTCAGATTGGTGTCATCTGCAAATTTTCTGAGAGTGCACTCAGTTCTCCCATCTATGTCATTAATGAAGAAAACATTAAACAGCATTAATAACATTAAATACTGGTCTCAGTATGGACCCCTGAGGGACATTATCACTGATAATGTCCTTATCCATCAGGACTCTGACCTATTGATCACTACCCACTGTTTGTGACCACCCAACCACTTTCTTATCAATATAACAGTCCACTCATCAAACCCATCTTTCTCCAGTTTAAGACAAGAGTGTTGTGGGGGACCACATCCAAGTCCAGACAGATGACTACCCTTCCTTTGTTCATCGATGCAGTCACTCCAGAGTAGTTTGCATTGGAAGGGATCTTTAAAGGCCACCTTGTCCCTGCAATTAACAGGGACATCTTCAACTCAGTGGCTCAGAGCCCCATTCAACCTGAACTTGTGTCAGTATGTGAGAACATATGTCAAATAATTACAGGTCAAAGCAGACACTGCTCAATGGCATCTACTTTCTTCTGAAGAGGGAAACACTCACCTCTCCACCCATCACTGTCTCACCACTGCGCCTTGGTGACAAGTGGTGATTTTCTAGCAGTAAACCCATTTATGGGTCATACAGCCTTCAAAAGGTCAACAAAACTGGTAACATACAAACAACAAAAATTAATTATGCTTCCAGTTCCACCCAATCGGCCTATATTTGCATTAACTAGGTTTACTAGTGAGCAGTGGTTGATAGGAATAGTTACATTCCCTCTTGAAAATTACTACATGCTTTCAAGTGGAAAGAGAAATTCCTGTGTTATGTTGCTGCCAAATTCCCAGGCTGCCCATTAACAACTGATGTCCTGAAAATATCCAGGGGAAATAAAGTGTGTACAGCAGTTATATATTGCAATTCCAGAAATGGATGTGAACCCATGGAAAACATCCGTATATACCAATTTTAAATGTATAAATGCAAGAAAAAGAAAGTAAATACTCCAGATGGAGCTGGTAAATGCGTCACATACCACTAGGCATTTGTGAAATCCTGGCAATTTTCAAAATCTAAGCCAAGGAGGTGGATCAGGAGGGTATAAAATGGAAGTCAGCAGAGGAATTTGTGACTTAGCTCAAACCCTAATACACTACTTAGGAGAAACTACAATGCATAAACTCAATGATATGATGGATGAGAAAAAAAGATGCAATCACAAAGCTCATTATTCAAGGCAACATATATTTATGCCAGATGAAAGTCCTCCCTAGGAAGATTTCTGAACTCTTTCATAAAGATGACCACAAACTTCATCTAAGTTCCTCCATTTAGCTCTGGAAACAATGGAGACATCTTTTAACCACTTTGAGGAGCGGATTTTCTATTCCACTCCCTTCCCCTTCCAAGTTCCTGAATTGAGTATGGCTAGAGACACGCTGCTGTTCCACCTAAGTTTCTACAATTTTTTTTGCACATTGACATATTGGAAATTTTATGGAGTTCCCCTAAGTTAAACCAGAACCATGATGGTGCTCATACCTAGTAACTTCTGACTGCCTATGCTACATTAATAACATATTCATTTACTCATCGCCAGCTGTCAAAGTTGAATCTTTTAAAGAACTTCCAGACCAAAACAGCAAAAAACTTTGCAAAGCCAATTAACAAATATATTAAACTAAGAAAAAAGCTCATTTATGCACACTAATGATGTCACCAATTTCAACTTCAATTTCTGAACAAAAATTATTATCAATTAATAATGCATGGCACTTACAGAGCTCTTTTCATCTTGAAAGAGATTTATAAACATTAACTAATTAAAACGCCAGATCTTTTTCATTGTAATTCTATGTATATACATATATGTATGCAAAATTTGGGTCCAGGAAGGAAAAGGCCATTAGGTGCCTAGAGACTCCAACAGTCCCAAGGCAAGAGCAGAAAATGGTTTAATTTATGCATAAGCGGCTTCTTCTTCCTAATGAATGTTTTTCACCTTCAAAGAAGCTCCCACCCAAGCCAAATGACCATCCGAGGACACTCCCATTACAGCAAACTCTTCCCAAGGTTCTTCCAGCACATACGACCAAATTTAACCTGCTAGTACTATTTGTATGCCATTTAGGGCACAGCCATCTTCTTTACCCAGTGACTTCTCCAGGGTTTTAAGGTTTGTGGGTTTTTGGGTTTTTTTTTTTTTTTTGGAGAGGGGGTGGGGTTGGGGACTGTTTGCTGGTTTGTCTAATGAGAAAGATTTCCTAACTCACCTAAGTCATTAGCAACTGGAAAAAATATCTTGTATAGCTGCAACTATATAAAATAACATCACTCTTCTAGAGATCATCACTGAAATATTTTAACTCAACATGCAATCACTTTTGCCTCTTTTTCATATATAGTCCAGCCTTGAAATACAATTCTTATGGGCCTACCAAGAAACTCCTGTACACAGAATGCATGAATCTCTAAAGGACTACAGCAAGGATACAGCTAAATTCATGCTTTTCTCAGTCTTGAGGAAAGAGCTTATAAATCATAAATCAGTTAAATACTTTATGTAATTGAGTAGTTTTACATATATTTAGACTAGAAAGTTGTTGAAATGCTTATGCAACCTTTTAAAGGATTCTTCTTTTTCACTGCCAGATAAAGGATTATCAGATGAATTATATATAACAATGATGGCACTGTAGGACAGGTTTTATCAAAGATCATTACAGTCACTAAAAATACCAGAAAAATTCACATGCTCCATCTTTGTGTAAAGTTGTTAACCAAAGCCAGATATGTGAAGATGCATCAGTTTAATAAATATGAAATCTCAAATGTTTTTACACCCTCAGGAATGACTTCTCTTGATTACAACCTCAAGATAGGAAGGACTGTCTTACTGACACTACCTGAAATGCAAATTCTATTAATTCTGAAAAAAAAGTGACCTAGTCACGACTATGGTGAAATACACCTTCTCACTTAAATATAAAAGTTTGATATATGGGAAATACATGTTCTAGCATTATTTTTCAGGATATTTTATTCTTATTTTAATGTATTTTCAATAATTTTATTGGAATGGATCATACACCTGTAGTTTGTGATAACACAGACATCATATCACAATTTCATGGAATTGGTGCCTTCATAGATGACAGGCCTAAATTTCAGAAATCATAATGCTTTAGATGGTTTATTAGTTTCTGCATATTTTTCATATAAACAGATTTATGAGCACATTATATTTTAGTACTGCCATTAAGAAAATATGATTTTTATAGTTCTAGACACACTTGGAGTAACCCAACGTGCTTTACATATTTATGAGGGACTTTTAGTTACAGTGTGCTCATTAAAAGCTAGCACCCAAACCTAGACATTAATAAATGTTTTAATTAAGATGGGAATATCAGCTGGGATGAAAAATATATTCCCTATTCTTCTCCAAGAACTCCAAGAAACATTAATACGATTATTATAGCCAATAGTGCTGGTTATTTTTATGCCTGTAGCAACTACAGCTCCCAACAACAGAACACAACCCTTTGCATCAGGTGCTGTGTAAACAGGTACCAATATGCAATTAAGATACAGTACTTGTCATGGGATGTCATAGGTAATTAACAGGAGACAAATTCAACCAAGACAAGTAGCACATTTTCACCTACAACTGCTACAGAGGCAGATTGAGCAGGAGGTTTCAGCTGTGTATCTCACTGGAAAAATAGAATAGTAGAATGGATTAGTTGGGAAGGGACCTTAAAGATCATGTAGTTCAAATCCCCCACCATGGACAGGGACTCCTTCCACTAGACCAGGTTGCTCAAACCCCATCCAGCCTGTCCTTGAACACTTCCAGGCGTGGGGCATCCACAGTTTTTCCTCACCACTTTCGCAGTAAATTTCTTTCTTATATCTAATCTAAACTTACTGTCTTTCAGTTTAAATCCATTATCCCCTGTTCTATCACTATACAGTGTTGTGAAAAGTTCCTCTCTACTGTAGCACCTTTAGGTAATGGAAGTTGCTCTAAGATCTCCCTGGATTCTCTTCTTCTCCAGGCTGAACAAACCCAACTTTCTCAGCCTGTCTTCACAGAAGAGGTAGTCCAGCCCTCTGATCATCTTCATGGCCTCCTCAAGACTTGCTCCAACAGCTCCACATCTTTCTCATGCTGTGGCCACAGGGTGGAACACTGTATTCCAGGTGGGGTGTCATGAGAGTAGAGTAGAGGAGGAGAATCACCTCCCTCAACCTGGTGGTCACACTTCTGATGTAGCCCAGGTACAGCTAGCTTTATGGGCTGTGAGCACACATTGATAAGGCATATTGAGCTCTGTGTTGTGCTTTAGACCTTTCCCATCACTCCCAGTGCTCTCCAATCCTTCTTAATACTCTCAGATGGCTCCTGGCCTTTTCAATGGTCCAGGAGTGGCTCCTCCACCTGAGCAAGTCTGCTGCCTGCTGTACCACAGGAGAAAGGCCCAGGCATGTCCTGCAGCCAAGGCTGTGCTGCATGCTGTCTCTTCAGCAGCTCCATCTGTGTGGAGGCATGGGCCACCACTGGGGTGGATGGCGCAGACCCCTCAGATGGAGCTGCAGCCTTTGCTCTCAGAGGAAGCTCCATCATTCTGCACAGAGAGACAGGTGGGATAAGTGGTCTAGGCCGGTGCAAATAGTCACAGAATGGTGCCCAGTTGCTGCATTATATGCACTTCAAGTGTCCCCATTTGGCCAGCCCAACATCCCATTCTGCACATCCTCCTGTGCAAAACACTGTGCCATGACCTGTTGGCCCATCCTGGTTGCAGCACTCCTGTAGTTCTATCCTACAACATCCTGATGATGCATCTCACAGGATCATTACCATCCTACAAGATGCAGTATCCTACTGCATCGTTGTCATCTATTGCACTGGGGTGCACATACAACCAAATCTTGATGTAATACGTCACCAGAGTCTCCTCACCTAAAGAAATGAACTAAATAGTTCACAGTAATGGCTAAAGGTTGGCTATTGCAGTTCACATTAAAAGGACATCATTTTGAGCATCCATTCTTATAGAAGACATGACTAAAATGAACTGCAAATGGTTGAGTGTCACTCCAAAGACTGGGTTACACAAAAGCTGCCATGAAGGAAAAGAAAACTGCTAACATACAAAGGCAGAATGCCACTTTTAGATAACGAGAGATTTCAGCATCCTCCTGCTTTTTCTGTCCATATCCTAGCACTGGTTTCAGAGCTTTTCTTCTTCTGTATCTCCTATATGTTCACATCAGTCTGTGAATACCATGGTAACATTTCCTCTGAATGCCACTGCATCACTGCCACCCCCAGAAAAATTCTCATTCACTTCCTTGACTGTTCAGCCTACAGATTTCAACATATACTGATTCTGACTGCCTACTTCCAACACAGAAAGAAAAGCAGCCTCACACCCAAATATCTGTCCCACCCACTAGCAGCTCCCTTAATTTCTGTATTTAAGGATTCAGTTCTCCATTACTGTCTTCCAAACTTAAATGCTACTGATATTATTTTTTAGTATTTTTGTTGTGCATAATATTGTATAGCATTTAGTATAAGACAGCTTCAGTAGATGCCAGAGGATTTTAGATAGGAAAGCCCGCACATAAAAAAAAACAAATCACGATTGTTGCTCGCAATTCATTGACTTCAACAGGAATTCATCTGCCCCAAAAGATTTGCAAAATCAAGCATTTAATGGCCATCACATTACTTTCAGTGGCTGACAACTCCCTGAAAAGTATACACTCCATGTAAGACCTTTCCCCTTTTCCACTGACAACACAATAATCAGCTCAGTCAGCTAGGCTATGTCCCTTTACCTTTTCGAACTGGACACGGAGAATGACTATTCCCAGCAACCAGAAGAAGGAAGATACTGTGTAGGAGAGAACCTGCTTACTGATGTAAAATTCCATCAATTTGATGAAGCTATTCTATCGATTTCAGTGACACTTGTGCCTTTTACAGAAGCAGGAAATTTGGGCAAGACAGCCTTCAGCCATCTGAAAAGCACAGCAGAAGTCACAGTTTTCCTCTGGGAGGAAGATCCCCTGTCTTTCATGGCAGCCACTGCTTATTGAGTCAAACCAGCTTTCTGCAACACTTAACATTCAAAACATCAAAAGCAAATTTTCTTCTGCATCTACATCAGGAGCTGGTTGACAAAGTCTCTAATATTGATATTCTAACCAGAAATCGAAAACCTCTCACTCTGAACACTGACTCTCCCCTTGACTCCAACACAGCTCCAAGTAAGGTAAGATGAAATCCACACAGCTACGAAAGGTGGTAGCAGGACACTCACTTTGTATTTTCACAGAATCACAGAATGTTCTGAGTTGGAAGGGACCCACAAGGATCATCGAGTCCAGCTTTTCAGTGAATGCCCATACAGGGAATTGAACACACAGCCTGGGTGTTATAAGCACCATGCTCTAACCAACGGAGCTCATCTCTGAAAGAGCTGTCTGAAAGAGCTCTTCAGGGAAAATTACAATCCCTTCTGCTGAGAGGAAAAGGATTTTCTTCTTAAACCTTTATTGATTCCAGCTTGAAAAACACTTAGATTCCATGTTTAGGAAATTACACTGAGATGGTTACTATTGTAATGCACAAAAGGTTCTTTCAATATGTTAGGTTATCCATTTAAAAATTAAATGTGATCCTAATTTCATTTATTAAAGAAATATAAAAATGCAAATCAAAGGTAAATAGACATAGGCTATTACAGTCTATTAGGAATTTCGCTACTCTGGTAAAAAATTTCAACATCTGCCTGCTTGTACTGGTTTTGGATGGCATAGAAATAAATTTCTTCATAGTAGTTTGTATGGGATAGTGTTTTGGATTTGCGCTGGAAACAGTATTGGTAACACAGGGATGGTTTTGTTATTTCTGAGCAGTGTTCACACAGAGCCAAGGCCTTTTCTGCTCCTCACCCACCCCACCAGCGAGGGGGTGGGAGTGCACAAGGGGCTGGGAGGGGACACAGCCAGGACAGCTGACTCTGACTGACCACAGGGATATTTCAGATCATATGGCACCATGCTCAGCAATGGAAGCTCCAGAAAGAAGGAAGTGGGAGATATTTGAAGTTTTTGCTTTTGCTTTCCCTGTTAAACTGTCTTTACTGCCACCCACAAGTTTGCTCACTTTTACCCTTCTGATTCTTTCTCCACCCAGCTGGAAGAAGAAAACCAACTGCTGTGGGGCTCAGCTATCCACTAGGATTAAACCATGACATACTAAAAATGATCCAGAGAAGTACAACTTCTTCTGGATCTGAAATTAAATCCATATGCAAATTTGGATGTCTCTTTGAGACTCTCCTTCCCATTTAAACCTTGTTCCCATTTTTTATTCTTCATCAGTCTAGTGGAAATAGCAACACAGAAAGAAACAAATAGCAATACATAAAATAACAAAGGCTGGACTCCAGAGAAATAGTGGCCGATATTCCTCTGGTAAATTTGAAAGATTTAGCCATTGAGTTGTACTAAAAGAATAAAAAAAAAGTGGTTCCAGACCACTTACATCCCTACTGGTGGATCACAGACATAAGCACAGGTATGAGACCTGTGGCTTCTGCAGCGTGAGTACAGGGTAGCATCTCCTGTTTGGGGGAAAGATAGGATTGTCTAAAACTCGTGAAAAAGGGAAGAAGACTTGTGCAAGGAATGTCTGTATGGGAATGACTTACAAATTATAGATATAAACTACTTTATTCAGGCTAAGCTTCTATCAGGAATTAAAATGACGCTCATGTCCATATATGTACATGCATACTGATCAAATATTAAATGACTCACTTGGTTCTGGAAAACCAGAATTCTCCCAGACACAGCCTGGGCATGATCTGGGATTTAGTATGGATCACAGACCACTTCCAGCTTGGGCTGTCTGGACACGACTGCTGTCTCTGTGTATCAGGCTGGTGAGAGATCTTTGCTGCATGGATGCAACCCATGTTGTGGCAGGCTGGTTCAAGGCCAAAAAATTATTTGTTTATTAGGACACTAATGTCTGAGCATCTGCTCATATCATTTGTATAGTGAAAATGGAAATATTCCCTGATGTATATTCCAGCACACAGGAAAACATTCACCCTCAGAATTTTCTCTTGGTGCCCAGTTGTATGGTAAAACACACAAAGATTCCAGCTGGAATCACAGAGCTTCACACCAGTGATGAAACAGAGTCTTCTCTTTCCTTGAAAGAGTAAGGAAATTCCTGGTTTTATTTGTGAAAAACACTAAGTTTTAAATCACGTCCCTGTGACAACAAAGTCCTGAAAATCATCGTATTCTCCATCCTGTTAGAAACCCTTGAGAGTCACTTATCTTCACCTCTGTAGAAAAACCCTCGCAAAACATTCCTATGTGGTTGGTATTAAGAGGGTCTGGGATGTAATTAGTGACCCACGAGGATCCAGGAAAGTGCCATTCTGACAGGAGCAGAAAGGCAGAAAAGATTGCTAGGTGCATCAAGAAATCACACTGTATATTACGGACGTGTGCAGCAGACAGAGAGAAATGTAAAGAAAGGGAGAAAGTGGTATGGCAACAGCAAGAGAAAATTCAGAGAAGATTCTGGGTCTCACAAGGATGCAGGCCAAACAAACAAACTCCAGACACTGGAGGAACTATGGCATTTTCTGTCTCTTATGTAACAAATTAAAAACACAGGACACAGTTTAGACCCAAGTCTGAATTTTACCTAAAAACAGTTCAAGATTAAGATTCTGACCCGGATCCAGAGCCACAATAATCATTAAAACCAAAACTCCCTGAGAGTAAGTGTGTGGAAAACAACCACTGAGAAGTATAAGATTTTGACACTAAACAGACACAAAGTTCTAGGATTGTTCTCCTCATCAGTCGAACACTGAGACCAGACCTGAAGTCTCAGTGCCAAGTCCTTGCAGCAATGCCAAGTGGTACAGAGAAATTCAGCAGAGGCAAGTAGTCCTGTTTCAGTTGCTGCAAGTTCCAAAGTTTAAGGACTAATTGTCAAAATCAAGTTTGTTTGCTCAGCATCATTTTAGCACTTCTATCTAAATGCATAATACCAGTCTCTCTGGCATGGTTCTGCTTTATCTTTTCACACTATCAGCTTTTAAATGACATCACAACGTAACATACTGAACTTCCTCCCTCCCCAGTTCAGCACCATAGTTGGAGGAGCCATTAAAGCCCTACCAATATTCCCTGACTCTTGAGCAGCTGTGAGAGTGATGAAAGCAAATACTTTTCTTCAAGTGTTCATGGCTACTTGCTGTATCAAATAATAATAAGGACTCTGCAGAGGAGTTTATTCTGAATGACTCTCATTTGATTGCCCAGAGACTTGTGACAGAAATAGATTATTAGCTAGAAGTAATCTAAGAGATTTCTGATGCATGGAGTCATGAAAAGCATTTGGACATTAATCATCAGACAACAAAAGCAGCAGACTACTTCTCACACAGACTCCTAAAAAGACCAGGAAAAAAACCAGCTCCCACTAGAATTTGGGATAAAGCTACTTCACCTGGAGAACAATGTCAGGTAATTGATCCCATTCTGACTTTTCTCAAAGGAAAAAAACCCAAGAACTACCAGTTCATTACAGCTGAAGTGGTGACAAAAGAGTTCATCTCACCTGATTTAGCCAACACTCCCTACTGTTTGTCTTTGGTTCCTGAACTCATTGCTTAATAGAGCTTCCATGGGTTTTTCTTTCCTACTTCTGTGCTTTGACCCTGCTTCTCATCAGCAGGTTTTTGACATACATATTGAAGCATGGCTTAATGATGAAACAGAGCTGTCAATTAACAAAAAGTTCTTTGAAGTCTTGTCAACCCCTGAAGGATATGCTTTTACTTAGTGTTAAATGAACATGTGGAAGCATTTTATGGACCACATACAAAATAGAAAGCCTTTTAGGAAGCTGAAACCTTGCAGTCCCAGATAAATAAATCATGTGGACTCTATGAAGATTCAAAGACTGAAGAAAATATTCTGATGTACTGTGAGGGTTTGGATACTGACTAGGCATTTGCATGACATTCATCCTTTGAAACCAAAGTTGGAGCTATTCTGGGAAGTACTCCCTCATGAATAAAAAGAAACAGAGGAAGAGTATAAAATAATCAGCTATATGCTCCCACTAACCCCATCAGGACAGTAGTTATTTTTCTCTAGGTTCCTTGATACAAAGAATCACACTGACAGGTAAAAGATCAAATTGCAGGGACAATAAAAGTCTCAGAAAGTGTATCTTCAAAAGATTACTGTGACCAGTGTGCCCAGCAAAGATTCTGGTAGCCAAATCAATTGGAAAAACATGTTCTACAAACTCACCACTGGAAGTATAGACAAGGTCATGGTCTTGGGTGGGTGCAGTTGTGCTGGCAGTTCTGCCTGGGAGGGTGGGGAAAAGATGAACCAACTTGATGGTTTTAATAGTGTCTGAAAGATGGAGACAGCTCCATTCTCAGTTGGGCTTGCACATGCTCTGAGCTGGCCCCAGTCCTGAGCTCTGAATACCCCAGGAGACCTTTTGAAAGGCAGCAGCACCAACCACATAACAGAGCTGCCACAAGGACACTGGTCCTCCTCCAGTAAAACCAGCATTAACAGGCAAATGAAGACTCCATATGTTGTTTCTAAGGCAAAATAAATACTACTTTCCATACTCTTTCTGAATCAAACTATATCAGTCCTCTCTGACTGGCCTTCTCCTGACTGTCACAATGTTGTTACTTTAACCTGTGTTCTGGGGAACCCAGAAAACAAACCTTCAAATGCCAGGGAAAGGTTGTCACACGCTTTTGTAGCATTCTGATTTCAAAAGGACTTGCTCCATTAAGTTACTATGCTTTCTAACATTAACACAGCTGTAGGTGAGTAAGAAAAAAACAATCATAGCACAACACTCTGACTTAGACTAAAAGGAAGGTATGTTTTCCTTTCTCTCCAACAACAGCAGCTCTTTAGTCCCTTTCCCAGTTGTGCTTTACTGCCATAACTATCTTCTTTCCTTCTATTTTTTCCTTATCATCAAGTTTCTTTCCCTTATTAGAAGACATTTTGCCCAGATTAGAAGCTTTTTTCCTTGATGGCTATAATAGTTTATTTATCAAGATACACACTTTCTGTCTCTTTTATGTCTCTTTGACCTTAACAGTCCTTCATATTCCACAGCCACCTCTTTCCATGACAGCTGAACTGGTTGACTCAGGTTTAAGAAATGAGTTCTCATTATTTTATTGTTCTGATTTATCATTTTTTTTTGTTCCATGTAATTTTGACTAACCTGTATTCAGAAGATAGCTAGTTACACAGCAGGGGTGGTTTAAAGAGATAAGAAATTTTTCTGTAAGCAATAAGGGAAATTCATTTTTCTGTCTCCTTTGTCAAGTAATACAAAAGTAAATTTTCTAATTACCTTACAGGTTAGGTCAGTCATTATCCTAAGGCATTACACTACCTTCTCAGATTATTAGGTGAGGATCATAAGACAAAGATATTGACCGGGCCAAGGCTAAGCTTAACATTATTGTTTACTGTACATGTGCATTCTCCCAGGAGCATCTGCAAGAATCACTTTTTTCAGTAGTAATAAAGTACAGAAGATACGAGTAAATAATTAGAGCTCTTGAATGCAATGTACCAGATTTCCAGTCCATAGCACATGATGGTTAATTATACCCATGGCTGGAGCTGCAAACTGAAAACACTTTTCCTATTCCAAGTACAGATGAGATTCCTACGAACAGAATGAAAAGGTTTGCTTTCAGCTCAGACCTGCTATGATGACCTCTACATTTATGAACTACACTGGAGGGAGCTACTAACAATCCAAAACAGAGAGCTCAAAATACAGAACATTTTGCAGAAATATTGCTTTGGGCATTTATCTAACTTCAGCACTTGGTATGATACCAGGAACACAAAGAAAAGAAAACCAATGTGAGGCAATGCAAGCAACATATCCAAAAGCCAGCATGGGAGGCGTTATGACAGTTCTCTGCACCAAAAATGCTTTTTAGTTAATCTTTTGTAGTTTTTCAGGGGATGGATGATAAAAAATTTTAAAAAAGAGCTGATGAAAGAAAGTGTGTTATTCTTGTAAAGCACAGACCAAACTTCAAGACTTTCAAAAAGCTTCTTCAAATCTTTCCTGAAAATTCATTAAACAAGATAAAAATGACAGCTTGATTGTAAGGAATTCACCAGAAGATTCTAGTCACAGAAAATTTTACTTCATACTTAAAAAAAAAAAATAAAAAAGAAAGGTTTCCTACTAATAATGGGGAAATTTTTCATTGCTTACATGTTTTTCCACCCCCTAAAAAATCTTCTGGGCTGTAGAAGCTACTAAAAAGAAAAAGATTAATCAGTGGTATAAGCTTTCTGAATATTTAATTTAAAAGATCAGCCCTCAGCAGGAAATACACTGTAAAATTACCTATCTGTTAATAATAAAAATCTAACTACATAGTTATAATCTCTGTGATATCTAAGCAGCTACTGAACCATGTAAATACAAAAAGATTGAAAATAAAAAAGTATTTTTCTATTGTTCCTTGCTCTTTTATATTTGTCTAAGCTTCTTCTGTAAGGAGGGAAAAAGCCCTTCAATACCCTCTTCTTTTCTAAGCAAAAGACCAACAAATCTAAGTGAAGCAACAATATCTACCCGAATTTTCCTCTTTTCTTTCTGGAAGAGAAAAAGAAGAAAAGGGGTAAGGAGCTATCTCATTGTAACAATGCTTCCTTAGCTCTTTGTAAGTCAAATCAAATCCAAATATGAACAGCACTTAAAAATCAGTCTGGATGAAAGTCCAGGAGAAACATTAGTTAAAGCTCTTATAAAAGAGTTTTTAAGTAGAAGTGGCCTTGAATTTCTTCTTTTCGAAGAGCACAGCCCTTCCAAATGGGACAAGTTTCCTTATGACTTTACTTTCTGTATAATGAGACTGAATAACAATATTTAATGAGTTTTGTAAATGTAGGGAAAATGCAGGTGAGAACTGCAAGAAAGAATGAACTCACACAATCAGAGGAAGCAGTCAACATGTTAAATAATATTTTTCAAGAATTTTTTTTTCTGAATAAAATTCAGAGGCTTAATAACAGCCTACAGGAAGATAATGAAGTAGCAATGGGAATGTTTTGTGCAAGTGACCTCTTCCCCTTTCTTTTGACCCAACAGCAGCAAACCTGTATCCATCAAACCAGAAGCAGTCCTTCCCAGAGCATGAAACAAACAGAAGTTCACCATTCTAGGAAAACTGAGATGACCCCTGCTCATGTCTCTTGGTGATTAGGTACAGCTTATTAGCTCAGTAATAGCTCAGACAAGTCCTGCAGTACATCACTTGGAAAAGTGCTCCAGGTGACTAGCAACCCATCTGTCATTCACTTGCTCCTTTCTCTGCTCCTGTTAATTTACTCCTCCTGCTGCTCCTGGCCCACCTACATTGTCCCTTCTATAATTCATTTACACAGCCTATTCAAAAATAATCTCCTCAGAGTTTAACATACTTCCTTTATTCCACTGCTAATACTTGTTTTACATAACAACTGAAAGTTATTTGGACCTCTACACTGCCTGCTCTGTCCAGAGAGTAACATTCCAATGGTTACAATAAGTAACAAAACAAAGTACTACTGGTTTAAAATTACCAAACACTCATCATTTATGATGTAAATAACAAAGTAACTTAGACTGTTAGAAAGAAAACAAGATGAACCTGTCAAAGTAACTGACATTAGTACTGCTTTTAATCATTCATAATGCATTTTTTCCTTCAGCCACCTTAGCCTATGTGATATGCAGCACTTCTGGCAAAGAAAGCAAGAGCTGTAACTACCATAAAACTAGTCCCATAGTTATAGAAATGCCAAAAGGAGCAGATGAAAAGAGGCTAAGGAAAACAACAAGAAAAAAAGTTGGTAACTAAACCCTTACAGTGATACTGCTTGCTGAGTTGACATATGTTTTTGTCTTTGTGTCGAATACACTGTACAATTAAAGCCATTCTAGGGTTTTGTGGGGTTTTTTTGCTGTTTTTATTTTATTGCTTTTTTTTCTTTTTTTGGTAATCAGTGTAAATTGAAAAGACTTGTAAACTCATAAATCACTGACTGTGACTTTCTTTTACTGCAATACAGCTATGCCAATCTGGTAGAGATAGTGCATTATGCCATCAACTCATCAGCTTTTCTCTTACTCTTGCCCTGGAACAGAACTAATAGAATTCTGAAAATCATAAGGAAAAGCTATGCTGGTACATTAGAAGTCACATTTTTGTGTTATTATAATTCTAAAGCTGAACACTAGGAAAATAGGCTCATAGTTCTTATGGGAAAACAAATAGCCCTATCTTTCCACATCTTAGGAATAAAATAGCAGTATATCGTTTCAGTTCGGATTATTTAACCAAAGCTCCATCTGAATCTCCTTATTTACTAAAATTACTCCTGAATAGCTCTCAATCTTCCTTAGTCTCTGTAAACATCATTAAGTGCATTTCTTCTTCCATGTCCACCTAAACTTACTTCATCTTAGTAGATAGATGCAACAATGGTAATCAGAATTCCAAATTCCAAATATTTTTCATAATAATGCTGCAATATATAATCATAAAAATAATTATCATGTAAAAATTCTGGGACATATAATTCCATCATTTTAGAAAGAGCTTGTAATTGATACTGCTTTGAGAGTAATTTTATCAGACTTCCTAGACTTACTGCAATTCACTGTTAGTTAAATTTCTATATGAACTTCTGACTACTGCAGCATCCTCTCCTCTGACCCAAAGTTTTATCCTCCAGGTCTGAGAAATGCATCTGCTACTACCACTTTTTTTCCTTATTGCTTTAATTATGCCACTCATTCCCTCGAGTTCCTCCCTTAACTCATTACATTCATCTCCTTCAAAGTCCTATGGAGTTCTGCTCTTATTTATCTCCCCCCAGCTGTCTTTGCCTTCCTTCCCATGCCAGTCTTGACCAGCCAGTTTGACAGCAGAGAATATTGACCTTTTTGTTTCCCAACTCACTATTCTAACCACAAATGCAGGCACAAGATTCATGCCACGTCATTGATTAAGATCACCCTGAAGGGTTATTTCTGTTGTGCTGCCTGTGGGTAATCTCTACCTAGTAGTGACATAAAAGCTTAACTGTAACCTTATTCCTACAAGCAATTGTCCACACTGTTTGTATATTTTTCATAGTTAATCTATTTTAATGCGTCGATTGTGAACTCCCCAGGAAATCACATGCCAGGAGTCTTATCAAGGAGGAGCACACATCACAGGAGGCATTTCATCCATCATCCTACCCCCTAAAGGTAACCATTTCTACTCTGGTTTAATAGAATTTTGAGGATCTGAAGTGGAAAATGACTACCAAATTACTTACCCTGTCTCACAGAAGTGACTTGGTCAATCTCCTCAGGGTGCAACAAAATAGGATGTCCAGTCTCTTGTTAAAATTATCCGGGGAAGTACCTTCTCTATTGCCAGCTCCTTTATATTTCTTTTAGCTTGGGGACTGCCTTTCCTCAGGCTTCCTTTATTTATTGCAATTTTATGCATACTTACAGAGCGCATTTTTTATAGTAAATAATGGAACTGCAATCTATTCATTCATTATTGATAGGTTTTGTACTCCTGTAGCCTGAGCACATTTTATGAAGAACAGGTGATACATAGTTTCTTTTGGAATATAGTCCATGATCTGCATTTTTTCTCATTAGTCATTTCTGAAATCCCACAAAGTCATCATCAAAAGAGAGCTGGGCTGCCTTGACCAGAAGGTCCATCCAGCTCCAATCCTGCAAACTCATGGGCACCAAGCCTACAGCAGATATCCAAGGTAAAAAATACAGGCAGTGAGTCAGTGGGGGTACTAAAAAACAATAAAATTTTCAGTTTAGCTATAGAACCCTATCCATTTCAGTCCAAAGCAGAAGATTCTTATGTCACTTCTTAATACATCTTATTTATCTAATATGATTATATGGTTTTTCAGTGCTTTTAATGACAAAGTTTGTGCTATGCCTCTTAGGGCTGTCTTCCACAGTACGGTTTTCCCTTTAATTTTCACATCTCCTTTAGGAACAGATATAATTTTTGTCTGTCTGTCTCCTTTTATACATCCTTAGATTTTATCTAAATATATCTCTGTTTCCTACTTGTGGTCAATGTGCTTTCTTCTTAGGGTATTCCTGCCCCCAAATAGCCATCCTTCCTGCAAATGTATGATGATGAGGTCCCAAGCATGGGCCATTTCCTTTCATTCTTTCCTGCAGAATCTTCCTGTGTTTATTTCTCTCCATCAGCACAAAGGCTGCTCAGATGCAGCAGTCCAAGCACCAGGTGACCTATAAAAGTCTTATGGATGAACTTTTCTGCTTGACTGGGCTGCTGCAGGGAGCTGGGGAAGCTGCAGATAAGAAGCTCACCTGGGAGAGCCATAGACGCCCTATATGCCAGGAGAAGCTCACAGGGTAATTATGCACTAAACTGGGAATTTCCACATCTTCCCTCAGTCCTGCTGGATTCCTTTCTACATCATGCTTTATTTCCAGACTTTTTGAGGGGATGGAAGGAAGAATATTTTGCAATCACTCTTACAGAGTGGTAATGCAGTGCTCTTTTTGTCCTTTGTTTTTAGAATTTGGAAAAGAGATGAGGAATTTCTGCATCTTCCTACTGCCTCCCTCCACTTTGAGATTCTGCTCACTTGAGATTCCCAGCCAAGGAAGGCATTATGTTGAGTGCTGCACTATCAGCAACAGTCACAGACACTTTTTGCAAAAAAATATTTTTTCCCAAGTGATAATGCAAAAAAACACAATTCCAGGAGATTGGGGGAAGGCAGGTCTATAATGGACAGTATCGAGATGCTGAGTTAGCAAACACTGAGGTAAATCAGAATGAAAAGTAATATAATTATGTCAGTGCAGAGATCTCCAGAACAGAGCTGTGCTGGCTGGGGCAGTGCTGCCTCCTCTAATGAACTGCTCTGCCAGGATATACCTCACCCAGCTACTTAGATTTGGGAGCCAAACCTCCCTTGTCTGCATGGCCAGATTGCACTAGAAAGCTCAGAAATCTCTTTATTTCGTTCCACTCTGCAGTGCTCGTGCTCATTCCCTCAATACATTCTGAAGAGTTACACTGGTGTGTGTGTGTGTGAAGTGCATGTAAATGGCACTTCTTATAGCTGATGTTAAAAGACATAATTATGCCAATAAATTACATTGACTAATCAAGACTCCTGGTCAGACAAGCCACCACCACCACACTAGTAAAAGGCATTACAATTCAGTTGAAGAAAAGCAGTATTTAAAACCAAAGGAATCTGTGAGACTGACAGCTGACCCAGCCCTGGGGGACAGGAGGACTCCAGTGAGTCAACTCAGTTTCACCTGCAGTTCTGCACTTGCCTCCTTAAATGTGAGGTTCTCCATCTCCACAGAGCCTCTGATATCGATCCCCAGAGCCAGACTTGAGTCTGTACCTAATAAAGAATCAAGTTAACAAATACCATGGCTGATTGATATGAATTTCTGAGCTGGTTACATTCCAACTGAGATACAGTTTGTCTACCTCAGCTTACACAGCTGGAGAAAACAGGCACAGCACAGAATCACAGAATGACTGGAGTTGGAAGGGACCTAAAAAACCATCTAGTTTCACACTCCTGCGTTGGGTAGGGACCGTCTTCTACCTTCAGGTTGCTCAAGGTCCTAGCCAACCTAGCCCTGAACACTTTCAGAAATGGGCCAGCTACGACTTCTTTGGGAAATCTGTGCCACTGTCTCACCACCCCAGTAGTAAAGGATTTGTTCCCGATATCTGATCTAAACCTGTTCCCTGCCAGTTCAAAACCATTACCCATTGTTCCCATCACTACATGGCCTTGTCAAAAGTTCATTTCCTGCCCTCTTATATCCTCTTTAGGTGCTGGAAGGTGCTATAAGGTCTCTCTGGAGCCTTTTCTTCTCCAGGCTGAACAAACCCAACTCTCAACCTGTCTTCACTGGATGTATTACCAGGCACCCTGAATACAGATCCCTCAGATAATGTTTGACTAATGTAAATACCCCAGAGCAATGAAAATTTTTTCCTTGATACAGTGAACAGGTTTAACTTTCAGTTGATTATTTTTTGATATAACTTATCTCCCACTGTACTGTATTTTTTGGTGAGAACATTCAGGAAGCTGGACATTATCTAGGAGGCTTTTTATTTCAAGAAATGATACATTTTGCAGATTATAATACTGTTCTAGGAATGCCAATTATTTTAAAAATCATAATGAGAAGGAAAAGATTTGATCTGCTCTAGCTGTAGCACACTGTTATCCATTGATGCTGGGTGATTATTGAAAAATCACTTCTCAACAGTGAAGACCAAACTGTGAATGGCAACCAGATTGTGGGATATTTCAAAAATGTATGTGAAGCTCAGAGAAAGGATAAAACAGAAACTAGTGTTAAAAAGCAGCTTAGAGGTTTTTTCAATAATGCATAAGAGTGGGACAGCTTGGCATATTCAGAGAAGACTTTTGCTTTAAAAAATCTAAGCATTCTCTCTGATCCCAAGAGGATCTGTCACAGTATCATTTATTTTCTAGCTAATGGGCCAAGTTCACTCAGAAAGTGGCTTGCATTCAGCAACACCAAATTAAGCTTTCTGGTGCGCCCACACGCCCTACTGTGCTTTCACAAGCACTCGGGTACCTGATCAGCCACAGGGGCTGGGCATGGATCTGTCTGGAAAAGAAAAAATTAAACCCAAAAAGCAAATTTCCCTCCCAGGTCAGTTCACAAGGCTGATTCCCTGTGCAGCTGCACAACAGCAGGGCCAAGTCAAGGGCTGGTGTCAGAGGCATGAACGGGGAGTCTGTCCTCTGGTGCGGTAGCTACCAAGCAGCAGATCTTCTCTACCATGGCTCAAGATGATTTGGGAATGACACCTTCTAGGATTAGCTGATACAAGTGGATGGGACAGTTCTACTGGTGATTCTGAGCCACTTGAGTGTTTTCAGTAGTTTCTGGCAGCAGATCAAGCAGAGGGTGCTGCTTCTCCTCTGATTACAGCCAACCTACTTTGCAGACACAGCCGACACTCTCAGCTGCTGCTGTGTGTTTCCCCCACCACACCTTCCCTGCATCTTCACAGGCAGCCTGGGCTGACTGTAATAGGGTATATTTTTGGCTGACAGTGTGATTCTCTGTAATCTCTCTTTCTGAGTGAAAGCAATGTGATGCCCTCCCTAACCTAGAATTTCATCTATGGTTTGGGTGAAGGTAGATGAGAGGGACAGAGGGGGGCACACAACGGCCTTTAATCCTGCCCATAATGACTGTTATCAGTACTGTCGCCAGTTCCTGACCCAGGGCGTGATGGAAATTCCCTCTGAGGCTGTGAACAGATCAAGGACAGCTGCTTTATCAAAGCTGGGAAAAACACACCTCTCTACATGGAGTCGCCCCAAGGTTCAATCTACTAACACCGAGTAGCCGCACCGAGGTGGCCCAGGAGCAGCTGATGGTCACCAGCTCCCGCTGCGCTGGCTGTGCTGGGCACAGCTGGGCAGGTACAGCAGAGCCCAGCAGCAAAGGGAGCCAGGTTGCATCTGCTGCTGTCTCTGGCATGCCCCTGAAGCAACTACACACCTAGCCCAGCTCATCTGAGCACTGGAATGACAGGACACATGGGTCCCTCAATCTTCCGTCATTCTCACCCTCCTTCTTCCTCCCAGAGCATTCAGCATGCCCTGTAACTCTTGTCCCTGTTAAAACCTGGCAGTCACTGTCAGTGATCTGAACATAGGATTAGTCTCAACAGAAGACAGAAAAAAATTAATTTAAAATCAGAAGTGTGTTGTTTCTCTTGGATAATAGCTAGATTTTCTAATGCAATTGGCCTTTTCCCCCCAGATGAAATGTCTTTGATCTTAACATTAAAGAACTGTAATTTCTAGGGATCACGAAAATGTAGTTACTCACAAAAATTATTGTAACATTGCAAAAAGTTTAGAAGGTAAACTATTTCTTGGTGTTAGTAATAAAGTTACAAGTAAAGAGCTAGCATAAAATGTTCTGAATAATAGTATGCTGAAGCTACTTGAACAGCTGGAATGCAAACTAAGAGGGGATGTGTTTGAATCTGGTTTTGTGAGGTTTTATTGAAAGGACTTTGTTTAAAAGAGTGCAGGAGAGGCCATCAGTTATCTGTCACTGGCAGGTCAGTACTGCAGCTTACTGTAGTTCTAAGAAAAATAAGTTTCATCTCAGTACAGAACATGAAACCGTAAGCATGACAAGGAGATGTGGAATGCCATAGGTAATTTAGTCAAAATTAGGTTTATTGGCAAAATATAAAGCAGTTAATGTTATACTCACTCTCCAGGAATGCAACAGTATCATAGACTTGGAGAACATGAATAACTATGATTTGTTTCTCAAAGAGATTTTTATCTCTTTTAGAAACCAAAGCAAGAAACCCAGTCATGTTACTGTACCGTCACTAGCAGAATTTTCTAAATCATTGAAAAAAAGGAAGGCAACACTAAAAAGTGATAGTGATTGTTTTGAAGACTGGAAGTCAAATAAAGATCATCTTGTTCTGCTGGCATGATGGCAAATCAGCAGAAATGCAAAGAAGACTTGCCTGAAAAGCCTGAGACTTCAAAGAATGTAACTGAATCTCTTAAACAGAAAAAACAATAAATTATTATAGTGTAAACTAAAATAATGTATATGAAAAATGTATAGATATGTAATAAAATATTTATTAAACAGGTGGCTACGAATACAACGAGAAGAATTCCTAATCCTTCTTGTCAGTAACCAAAGTTGCAGAGAATCACAAATCACTCTTAAGGGGGGATCTGATTGACTTTTCAGAGAGACAGTTCCACAAGGACTTTATTACATCTGCAGATGGAGAGCTCAGAGTGAACTAAAGCCTCTGGGCAAAAGGCTCCTCTTATTACTTCAACACTATTATAATACAGTCTTAATCTCTTGGCAGTAAATGCATGATTCTAGGAGTTAGCTTAGGAGGAACCACTTAGGTTAAACAGTGCTAAGTCCTAGTATAACTTAAGAGACTTCAGTAAGAAGAGAAAATCTACAGCACAGCCCAAATTTTAGTCAGAAAGTTGGTACAGGAGAATAGGGCAGGAGCACATCAGACTCTGTTCTACACTACTCAAGCTTTTATTTAATACTTCAATGCTGGAATTTCAGAAGTTCCAAGCAAAGAGTGACTTCAAAGTGAAGACGGTCCCAAAATGTGATCAATATCAAGTGCACCTACCCAAGAGATTGGTTTGTTCCCTGTTACATATTTGGATCTTGGCCCCTGACTGAGGTCCAACACTACACCCAGGCTGCTGCACTGGCTCCCTTTCAGATGAGCCCACTTGATACCTTCAAAATTATATTTCTGAGAACTGGTTATTGCACTGAGAAATCACATGAACTTAAGGTCAGAAAATGCCAGCAGCAGGTGTAGAAAGAGCAAAAAGCTTTGCACAAAGGCTTAGCTCTCCAAAAAATATCTGACAGAAGCAAGAAAAAAGTGGTTGACACAGAGGGAAAGAATAAATATCTAGCCCTATATTTAAGTTGTGTTTTTTCTCTTACAAAATAAGTTTCCAGGACTATAAATTAGGGTTAAGAAATGAGAATAAAAATGGCAACTAAGTACAAGTTGCTAGATACTCCAGGTTTGATACTGCAAACTTCTTTATACCTTCACACCTTACTGAAGTGCTGAGAAACAGAGTTTCTCACAATGAAGGAAGTGAATATCTGGCAAGATCAGACTGTTGCCACTGCCTCCAGGGTGCATACACTTCCAGAGCAAGAAGTAATCTCTCTTATCTCTCCTTTAATTCCCAGCTTCCATTTTGTTTAAAGACTAAGCAGGTTAAAAATAAAAAACCTTACTCATTTCCATAGTAGTATATAAAAATGAGGCAAATTAATAATGGAACTGCTCACCCATCTCTGCAAGGCTGTGAGGGATAGCACACATCCATTTAGGAGATACGAGTTGTCAAAGGAACAGACACCAGGAAAAACATGATAAAAAGACCCATCACCTTTAAAATACACCTGCTGGTTTTGCCTGCAGATAAAGCAGAAAAATAAAGCCTGTTTTGCCCTTGTCTGTAAAAACAACGGGCCACCAGGAATATTGAAACTTTTCAGGTAGTTCTCCCAGCTGCCACTCTAGGACAGACAGGAATGGGCTGCTGCTACAACATTCACAGGAATGGAATGAGCGTGCACTTAGAGCTCCACCACTCTTGGTCTGGGTCTCTCGCTCTGCAGAGGAGCAGCTCCTCAATGGAGATTACTCAGCCTCTTGTGTTTTTTCTCTACAAACAGATTTTTTTTTTCCAACTTCTCCCAGAGTTAAGACAAGGTTTTCAAGAGTCTACAGCACTCAGCAATTCCTGCTGTGTGATACACGGCTGAATGGAAAGCCACAGAAGAGAAGCTGCTGCTGCTTTTACAGGATCCAGCTGCAGGTCCTGATTTGATTTGAAAACCAGGCCCCACATATTTGTATTGTAAAATAAATCACATGCCCCATGAAGAGGACAGTATAAAGTTGGTATATCAAATCAATCCCATTAAAATCCCATTAGTTCTTGGGATGGTTCATTACATAGGTATGTTTTTACCTATCATGAGCATGACTATTACTTCTTCAAAGCATACTTCATACTGGGACTTCTAAAACAGATTCCAGTGTGTTCAGGATGCAGCCCAATTTCTCTAAGACATGAAGAATAAAACCTTAAAGTTTTTTTCTTCTGTTTAAGTTAACAATCTGTGTCCATGAAGGGTGCAGCATTTTGATTGTAGGTAAAAGAATGCAGCTGGAAACATTTTCTTTCTCTTACTTCAGCTAAAGATTTTTCGAGATATAATAATCTGTCTCCTCACTCCAGTGAAATGCTATTTTGATAGAATTAATTTTAAATGAGCTCCCAGCCTTTCACAGTTCAGTGCACTAATTACATCCACCCAACACAAACGCAAGATGACGCCTCTCATCCATGGGGTTGTAGGGATGCTGGAGCCCGGGAAACGCAGGGTGCAGAGCTGAGACACAGTGTGTGATTTGCTCATCTTCTTTTGCACACAGAGGCACAAAAGTGCATTCCAACTAAATGCTGAAATTCTACACAAGGATATAAACCTGCAGGAATGAGATACATATCATGAAGGATCTTTTGTTCTTTTCATCTTAGATCACAGAGAATTGAAGAATTGCCTCATATTGTAAGCCAAGAATGTTCTTAAGAGCTAGCAGTGGGCCAACACTGCTGAAATCACCTGACATATATGCAGTGGTCTTTTTTTCTGACTAACAATAAAAAGAATCAAGACAATACTTAAGATTTTAATAAGGTAGAATAAGCCTAGTTCATTATTAAAAAAAAAGTAAAAACCTTTTAATAAAAAGCTATTTTAAATACATCATTTGTTCATTAGATATGAGAAATTATCAAATATTTATTCATAATTTAACTTTCTACATTTCAAGATAAGATTTTGTAAGAGTAGTATTTAAATCGATTTCAATTCTGTGTGCAAGTCACAGGCTGGAAATGACAGAATGAGGACAAAATAATTTAAAAATATTTTTAAAGAAATATTTGGAGAAAAGTTAGTAATGGATCCTATATACAGCCATATTTTTCTTCAATTTTACTTCCCCCCTAGCCTCAGGGAAGGCAACAGCTGAGAAGGAGGGCTGCATCTCAGTCAGAAGGCTCTTGAATCATAGTGCTAAAATTTAAATGCTGCAGTGTTCTGTACAACAACTACATTGGAAATGTTAGCTGGTAAATCTTCTACAAGCCCTTATTAACTCCTTACGGTAATTTCAACACTTTTCCTGATAAGCATTTATAAATCAGCTCCCAAATTCCCATCTTTATCCATTTAACAAGGCTATTCAATACATTACTATGCTTAGTATACATACCAACTTCCCAGAAGGAGGATTAAATCAGCTAACTTGATCTCCAGCCTTAAATTAATGTGCTATTTACTTGTCCTGTAATACCCTTCTCTGTTGCTTTAAAAGGTTTTACCACTCTTGGGAAAGTTTGGTTTGGTAGAGAACTCGTTTAGATTTTGGTATCAAAAACTCGGCACACTCATTTAAAGTCAAGGCTTTACTCTACAGTCATAGAAAGACAGGTTCCTTTGGTGGTAACTGGTTGTGTATAGGTTTAACCATTCTTTGGAAGACGTTTTCCCTTTGCTCTAGCTTTTGAGGCACTCATAATTGTGAAATAAGTGCTCCTAAGACTGAAGGAAAAAGTCAGTTCAGCTGAATCTGGGTCATTGGCTCCATAATCGAGTACAAATTCCCTGTAATTACTTAACACCTTTCAGAAAGAAAACCATTAGGACCAAGATTTGCAGTCAGCTGGGTGGGATAGAAGATCAAATGCCTTTAGGTGCAAGAGAAGGCAGGGCATGCTGTCTAGTTGTATGAATTTTGAAAAACTGAAACTGCTATTCAAAGAAAGAGAAACAGGAAGAGGGAAGATCCCCAAAATAACTGATGAATAGGATACTCAGTCTGAGTGCTGCAGACCAATGTTTACAGCTTGCTCTGCATGATTTGGACCAACTAAAAATAAATTTCTACCTAAATGGAATAGGTTTTTCTCTTCATCTTGGACTTGCATATCTTTTTTTTATTTTCTAATAGGTATATTTCACTTCAAAGAAAACTTTTCCAAATTGCTATAATCCTGACAAGTTCTCATGAGGATAATCCTGTACTGCTCTATGTGAGCTAATCCAAGTCAGAGCCTCACACTGATCTACTGCTGAGCTGTTCCACACCAAAATTCCTAGCTGGCCAACCAAATAATGGGATGCACTCTTCAACTCTTTTAGAGAGAAGACAGGGATGTTCCTCTGCAGAGTAGCATACAACTGTACAGATTCCCTGAAGGCTTTTCCTCTCCCTTCTTGTTCTGAGCTAAATGCTATTAACACTGTCTCATGCTAAATAAATAAAAGCTTTTGCACTTTACACATAAGGATGTCCTGGCCTGAAGCATCTTTCACAATTTAGATATTGGACTGTAAGCAAATAACTCTACATCAAGACATGCTCTCAAAGACGAGCCAAAGGACTATTTCCCATGGACTAGTACAAAGCCTAAACCTGCTGCAGTCTCACGTCTGAAAATTGCCCAGCAATGCACGTGCACATCTGACTGGTGGGAAGATTATCATACAAACAATCCTAAATCCACGGGTGATGGAAATTCCTTTAATATCCATGAAAAATATGCACATTGATTTTCATACAGTCACTTCTAGTTGTATGTTTGAGTAGTTACCTGTACGAGGAGGTGGAAGGAAAATCATTTGTGGCTGCTAGGAAAGTAGCCTCAAAAATAAACAGGTAAAATGCTGCCTTTATCTTCCTTCTCTGACTACAGAGACATTTAAGCAAAGTTTTCCACCTTCATCCTTTTCAGGATAAAATCCTGATGGTTTTGGTGCTTCAACTAAACAAAAATGTTTTATCAAATGTGTTGACCTCTTTCATGCTTTCAATAAAGAAAATAAACCATCAGCATGATTTTAAAAAGTGAAAGGGCAAAATTTCAACTTCTTTTGACCTTCGAAAAAAATAAAAAAAAACCCTTTCCTTATTATATTAATCTACATGATTATATTACAAATAACAAAACAAAGTGCCTCAATCAAAGTTTCTTTTTATTTCCAGAACTGTATTCTTTGCAAATATATTTTAGTGGGAAACGGCAAAATTTCACCTCTTCATTTGGTTGACACACAAGTGTCAGAGTTGCCCTGGAGCAGGAGTTCTGGATGCCACTAAGCTGAACTGAGCAGTGCCACCCTCCTACTAGAGCAGAGTCAGCATTCTATGGGCTCCAGGACAGAGCTCAGTGCACATAAATCTTTTTGACCTGAAGTTTAGCCAAGGGGCTATGCCCAGTCATTCCTACTAGCTCTGGCAGCTATGGGAAGTACTCTCAAATTGCTGTTAAAAATTACACAGCATACACTATAACATGGAATAATCAGGGGGTAAAAAAAATCTTTCCAAGAATGGGTGTTGCTGTGTCTGCTTTTCCTTGCCATCATGGAAGAGAAGTGAAAATCACAGCATCCATTTTAATGAACAGATATCTGGAACTTTGGAGTTCCTCCTCACATTGCAATATAAAAGCTTTCAGAGGTCTCAGTTAGGGATCCCACTAGAAGCTGCATATATTGAATAGAAGGCATACACGAAAATAAACAGGTTGTCAGAAAGCTTTCAAAGCAGAAAAATCAGCAGTCTGAAAATGCAGAAATAACTGAAATTCTCACTCCATAAATCTTGAATTAGGTTCGATCATGGTGAATTGCATTGCCTTCTGGCACTAAGCCCTGCTAATTACTTCAATCCTCACTCAGGGAGTGGTGAGATTTAATATTACCATCAAAGTACATCCACTCAGTCCTGCATCAGCCATACAGAAGCCACAACTCAATTAGACACTGAAACTAAGCTCTTTGTTCCCTTTTATATTGCTGGAGTCCTTGTCAACTTAAATTACATGTGAATCAACACAAAGTCTTAAAGACATAGCTGCCAGTGAAAACTTTTCTGCATGAGGGGGATCAATCACAGATAGCAAGTAACATTCCAAGAATTAAGTGCAACTGTAAAATTATACAAATGCTAATAAACAAACTCATTAGTACTTTCTTTCTGCCACAAAGATTAATCAAAGGTCATAACACTACAGCTGACAAGATTCCTATGATTACAATTCCACTATGCAGTTAACTTCCCCTAACATTTTTTCCCTTTTTCTCACAAACTGCTCTATGGCCCTTAAGGAAGAATGGACAATGTCAAATTACTTTTTTGACGTCAGATTCAAGAACTGAACACTGCCAAATTTATACAAAATGAAATCGATCATTAAAGTGAAATCCCAAATTCTGAAGTACTTTTTACTTAAAATACAACAAAAAAATAACCCAAACAATATTGTCTTTTGAAATCACAGGTTGGAAGGGATGACAGTGAACCCATCTGGTTCTACCTCCCTCCTCAAGAGCCATCCTGGAGCTCATGGCACAGGATTGAATCCAGAAGGTTCTTGAGTATCTCCAGTGCAGGAGACTTCACAGCCTCCCTTGGCAGAGAGGCACTTAACACTTAATGCAGTCAGCTCCTGGTCACAGCTACATCTGTTACATGTACTGTGAGGAAGTGGAGATGTACCCTGTAAAATTTCAATCTTCTGTGAAATGCAATGTGAAAATACCTAAGCTGTTTCCGTGGAAGTCAGCTCAGTCCTTGACCTGTACAGGTGGCTCAGGTAGGATGCCACACAAAAAAAGTGAAATAGCTTCCAGAGCCAAGCTGGTTATCTCTGTGCAGCACTGACCTGCACCTTCACACCATCTGGACTGTCTGCTCAGGTCAGTGCTAGCTCAGAGCTCTCTGTGCCCAGGCAGGTCACAGACCTTTCTTTTCTCTATTATCTCCCTCTGGCTGGCTCCGATAGCCTGTTTTGACAAAGTTCCGTATGAACTGTGATTTTGCTTTCTATCAGGTGATTCTGTCCTCCCATTTGGGCATCAGGCACTACTTTCTTTCATAAGTCTTAAATTAGGTCGTAAGTGGGATACAGTCTCCCTGAGAAACTCTCTGAGTAATATTCCCAATGCGATGGCACCTGGAGCACACCAGGAAGAGAGACAATACAGAAGTAGCTCTTGGTACAGGAACTGCTGTGGTATCAGACAAATGATATGGAATTTACTCTTGGCTGAGGGCTAAATAGCATTTCAAATCTTTTTCAGAAACCACTTATAAAGCTTCTGGGCATGCCACTGTCCTAACACAGCCAAACACTGATTCACCAGCAGCTTACAAATGTACAGCAGCATACACATAAGCATACAGACATGCCCTAACACCCACATTAACATCCCTTCCCTGCAATCTGGTGACAGAGTGAAAGAGATAAGCAACCAGTAAAGGGTGGAAAAGGTTTCCAGCTAATGATAGTGAGGAATGGTTTTTCCTTCTTGAAACCACTGTCTATATTGATAGGCCTCTCTGACATGGTCTTGACATTTCTCTGCACTTGTAACGCCTGAAGCAAGATACAGATTGAAAATCTCTATTTTTATCTTTCAAAGGGTCTAAGTACCCATCTTCATTAGCTAACCTGAGAAGACTCAACCCCTACTTTTCTCCTCCAGAAGATCCTACTCATTAAGGAAAAGTCCTTATATTATTTTGCTTATTGATAATAAATTGTAAGAGAGACGCACTTGGCAACTGGGCTAACAGAGAGGGAGGAAAATTGCCTTCTTTTAGAAGGCTAAATGAATGGCTCATGAGGTTGTGGCCAAGTGAGTAAAATTCTGGATTTCGTGTGGTGTGTTTCCTTATCAAATGCTGGATAATGAACAAAAAAAAAAAAAAAAATGCAAAGAGAGAAACAAGAGAAGGCCAGTTATACTCTGGGCTGCATCAAAAGCAGTGTGACCAGCAAGTCAAGGGAGGAGATTCTCCCTCTGTAATCCCCTCTCATCAGACCCCACCTGGATTACAGCATCCAGCTTTGGGGTCCTCATCACAGGAAAGACATGGACCTGCTAGGATTGGGTCCAGACGAGGCCATGAAGATGGAGAGAATGCTGGAGCACCTCTCCTATGAAGACATGCTGAGAGAGTTGGTGTTGCTCAGCCTAGAGAAGAGAAGGCTCCAGTGAGACCTTACTGTGGCATTTTAATCCTTAAAAGGGGCTTACAAGAATAATGGGGACAAACACTTTAACAGGGCCCATTGCAAGAGGACAAGAGGTAAAAAATTAAATTTTTTTAAAAAAATTATTAAAAGAGAGTAACTTTAGAAAAGTTATAAAGAAGACACTTCTTACGATGAGGCTGGTGAAACACTGAAATCTGTTGCCTGGAGGTGGTAGATGTCCCGTCCCTGGAAACATGTTCTCCATGGACTGGTATCATAATGTGCAAAACTATGTAGCTGAGAGTTCAGTGTTTAAGACCCTGTCCTGGTCAGTCACAGACTAAAGAGCAATTCAGAAGACTAGCCACTGGGTTTCTCACTGTCCCCAGCAAGCAGATGTCTACTGCCATTTGAGACGCCCTAACGTCACCCTACTGATTTGTAGGGGCCACACAGGCCTCTCATAAGACTTACAAGAGATATTCCATCTTTGTGCAGGTCGCAGATTACAGCCGAGCAGTCATGGCTGTGCACCCTCAGAGGTGGAAGGCACTGTCAGTACCGACAAGGTGTCCATCAACAAGAGGAGTTTGGGCACCTACAGTACATGCTATAATTAGTAAATGTCCTCAATGCTTGTGGACAGAATACATGAATCCAGGCATTCATTTGGAGCTCAAACCCACTGTGATGCATTTTAATTGCTGCAGGCCAAGAACAAATCTCAACAGCCTAGAGGCACATGATAATAGTGTTTCCCAGACTGAATTTCTAGGTCCAGGAATGGTAACTCTTTCATAACACAGAGTGGGTCAATTTTACCAGCCAGGAACCACTAATCCAAGCAAACTTACTGCCTAACAAGCAGCTCCCAGACACTGACTCATGGTCACTGGAATCAGTAACATTTCCACACTGCTTCAGCAGTGCTGTTGAAACTAGAAACTTGGCTTATCTAACTCTGAGAAAATAGACCTGAAGGTTTTTGTATTAAGTCCTCCTCATTTTAAAATAGATTCTGCACAAAGAAATTCAGGATATTAACTCTGGAGTTATAGCACTGAAAGGCAATTCTTGCATATCGAGCAGGTAAAACAGTAATGGATCTAAAAGTCTTTTGGAGGTAGAAAAATTGGGATTTCTTATAATACACTCAAAAATCTTTACAACTCAAATGTAGAATTCTGAAGAATTATGAACAGCTAGGTCATTGACACTTAGCCTTGCTATCTTCTTGTATCCAAGTGGAAACAAAGGGTCTCACCAACACGAAGACATGGGACAAGAAAAAGGCCACAAAACATGTAAGAATGCCGTTCTGGGAAGCATCCTTCATGCAGGAAGCCTTTATCCCACCCACAAATCATCTGGGAACCTCCAGCAGATGGGAAAAAGGCAGCAGTTTGAATGAACATCAGAGCCTTAGAAGTGAGAAGCTACTTATATAAAAATAGAACTCTGTCCTATGCAGCAGCCTGTGAGGATGTGCAAATTCTGCTGCTGCTGTAACTGTGAAGCCCTTGAAGCTCATTCCCACACATATATTCACATACATCCTTTACAATCCCTAAACAAGGGCATAGCTAGACACAGTAGATTGTACATAATCTGAAGATAACTCATTTTTATTAATATGTAAATTAGCAAGTTGCTATCTATGTACATAATTTATTAGGTACAGACATATATGGAAAATTGCATTTGGAATCTCAAGGCTGAGTCTTACTAGCATGTTTCCTAGTAGAACATCTCATTTTTTCTTATGGTACTGAAAGGGGCCATGAAACATGCAAAGCAGGTGCTTAATAAGGATCTAAGTTATTATTTCAGCTCTGAGTACTTAATTTATATGTCCTAGTAGTCAAATTGTTCTTCCAGCATGCTTCTCCTATTTAAAAGAGTATTTTTCCCTAAATAAGGCATACTGTAATGTCTCTTAGTATGAGTGCTGGGACTCAGCACACCTTTATTTAGCACCTTAACTGGGAGACCGCTCTACTGTCCTGGTAACTGACGGAAAGAGAAAGAACTTCCATAGGCTGTGTCTCTCTCCCTTTTTCATATCTGAGGGATCTGTGCCCATAACTTGACTTCAGTTCAACGACCAAAGTCAACAAGGAGAAATCCAGATCTATGTCTTCTGGGAACAAGCTATATTTGGATAAATATTTATTGCTTCAGGAAGTCCTTTTAATCATAATCAAGTCAGTCTCAATCTGTCAACAGATGCGTTTGATATTCAGTTTTAGTATTTTATAGTAGAAATGCCTCAGGCATATACCTGTCCTCTCAACTCTAGCCAAGTGCCAGAGAAATTCCTGCATTCACACAGGCAGGGAGGATTTTGTATTATTTACCCCATACTCTATTCTTCTTTCTTATATACTCCAGTTTTAAATATAATAATGAGTTACACAAGAAAGAAGAAGCTAGAAAGATGTGTTATCAAGCTGAAAGCATATCACTGAATTTACTGCTTTTATTTTTTTTAACATAGAATTGATGTTAAAAATATTTCGCCTAGAGAATGAGGAGTTTGGACTTTGAAAAGGCTGCCCTACTGACAACAAAATAAGCAGCTGCATGATGTTCACAAAAGTATGTGTGTAAAGGGACTAGAAGAGACTTTGTTATTTACTTATTTTAATTTGTAAGTATTGTTGTTGTATCTAACATCTCATATAAAAATGACAGTGGGTTGATCTCAGAACACATCTCCTTTTGTGAAATAGGTTATTGTACCAAAAGGAAGAAAGCTTTTAGAATTTTACTAGCTAAACCAGTAATATAAATTAGAAATAAAACTTTAGTTTTATGGTCACTTTCTTCCAATGTTGCTGACAGTGTGCTGGTGCGCTTGAAAAGGAAATCATGATTTTGGACAAAGATAACACAGGTTGCACTCCCTCAGAAAGGTACAGAAAGAGATGTGGGAGAAAGAATGAAACTGAATTCATGATGAAATAGGGAGTATGTGTATCTGAAAGGAATTCTACTGCTGACAGTACTAATGATATCATTTCCAAGGACTGAAGTGCTGCTGTCTTTTCATACTCAGCTGCTGCAAAGGGGAGATTGGACTAGATAATGCTCTGAACCATATCTGGGAACAATCGCTTTTATCCCAAAGAAAAAGAGGATAAGAGGAGAAAGGAGAGAAAGAGTATCTTGAAGTAAAGGAGATAAGGGAAACAACAACCAGAACTGTACCATTTTTTCCTAAGGAAAAAAAAAATCACACAGTGCTTCCCCAGGAAGTATTTGGGGACGGATCATGTTTAGATATTTACTGCAACTTCCTAAGGATAGTCATGAATATCTTTAAATTGAGCTGTGACCTTTTCTTGAAAATTCAGATTTTTGAGTGGTTTCAAGCTCTTCATCACCTCTGAACAATTAATTTAACAAAAGGTTAAAAAGAAATCCCTTTGACTTTGCAGGGAAATGGAGAGCAGGAGCAGGCATCAGCCGTGCACAGGGGCACTGGCAGCCACAGAGCTCGAAGCGTGCACCAATGTGTGAGCCTTTTTTCCACCAGCAGGGCAAGCTGCCTGCTTGGCTTTCAAAGGGGAAGGAGGAGGAATATAGAGGAATAGTCAGGAGAAGCCGAGAGATGGTTTAATGAACTGCTCCTCAGCTCCCATCAGCCTGAGTTTCTTTATGACTCACTATCATTCCACCCCCTCAGCAGCATATGGGAAGAAACTTAGGTTGATCCAAGAGGATTAGATTTTCTTTTTACTTCAGCTCCAAATGACTTCAAGACCCAGTACCCCGACTCACATAAACCTGGTTTTAAGTATAGAAGTGAAAGACACTAATTGATTTTTGGATAAAAACAGAACAGATCAGAGAGCAGGAGGCTGGTCACCCAAGGTTATACCAAGATTTATAACTGACAGAATAGCAAAGAAGCCCATGCAATGTCTACAATGAAAACGTGCTTTTGAAGGTCTGGAACACTCTGCGTTGGCAGATATTTTGGGAAAATGGCATCAGGACTTTAGCATACTAGTCTATTGGATGATCTCTGCATACAGAGTGCAGATGTATAAACAGCACAGAGCATTTGTAAGGAAAGCAAGACAAGCTTCATGTAATTTAAGGAAAAAAATTATGCTCACAGGGGCAGATTCAATTCACACATTTGCTTTGTGAAGCCACATGGCCTCATACTGTTCTCAGTTTGGAGGGTTCAGCAAGCCAACATCATCTGAGACAGAGAGAGCAGACAATTGGCGAGTGCCACTAATACAAGCAGAAATGGTGAACCTAAATGTGAAAAGCTGTTGCAATATTAGTGGCATATGGCAGGCAAACATGAGACCTGCCCTGTGTTTTCTTTTCAGCTATGATGTGTCACCAGCCAGCCTGGCACAGCTGCAGTACAGATGTGCTGTATGCCATGCTGATGGCAAACCCTTCCCTCACTCTGTAAAATACTGTATTCTCTGTCACTCAGCTCAGCACCCAGTAAGATAAACGACCAGGTAGAGGGGAGAGATGCTATTATTGCCCTGGTCGATGGAAAATAGATTTGAAACTGTCCATCTTCTCTGATGGCAGCATCTGACCCCTCCACCAGTGCATGGACACAAGCTGGCCATCAGCCGGTGAATACCTCCTGGATTAATTGCAGCAGAAATGATTTAATGCCTAGCAATAAAATTAAAACATCTCTTTTTCTCTACTGCAACCCTTCAGAAAAAGGAAGAAACAAGTTTTATTAGATGTGATGTTGATAGAACAATCTATTTACTGAATAATTTGTTAATCATTTTGCATTCAGTTTACAAAGAGAAATTTCACCTTCTGGGTTGTGCACATACTGCTCAATTTAACTGCTCTTTGGGCACTTGCTATTCACAGCATGTAGCTGCTCACACGAGCCACAGGGTTTTCTTCCCCATTGCCGCACAAGATTTCTGGAGCATTTCAGACAGATTTTTGTAGATTTTTCTTAGACTAGAAAGGTGGCTTTATTTACTTGACCTTATGCATACCACTGTCCATAGCTGGATAATGTCCACATGCAAACCTGAGTATTCCTATGAATACCAAAATAGTGTGGACAAAACCCTCTTGCCTTACAAATATCAATGAAACAAAATTGCATCAGGAAGCTGTTCATGGTTGGAATGAGCAGTGTTTGAGACATGCATTATTCAAGCCGTTCTCTCTTAGACAGGATAGTCCACCCTTTTCAATGCTCTGTTTCCAGATGCTAAATTCATCAAGCCATAGACAAGTAAAATAAACTGGACCATCCAAATACAACCCAAATAATGCACATCTTCTTTATCAATGTGGTTGCAGATGAGGGACCTAAGCATGTGGAGTCTCATGGATGAAATAGAAGGCATTCAACAAATGTCTGCATCTTCCTACATGCAGAAAAATATTTCAAAAGAATCAGAGAATCATCACATGGGCTTGTTTTGGCTACCAGGGGAATATAATTTTGTGTAACTTATTTATACTCAAAATAATACTTGAGGACTAACAACTGCAAAATTATTCTTTCAGCACAAAATTTGGAACAAGATAGATATACAATTGACTTGAAAATGTAAATACCCTAATCATCTTTTAACATGAAATCCAGGAAACAAACTCTCCTTGAAATTCAGTGAGGCTTTGGGCTCTACATGTTTACAGATAGTGCTTCAGATAATTCTGCTGATAGGGAAGGAGATATTCACAAACATTAACTTGAGCCCAGGGAAACAAGCCATTGGAGTGTTGCCTACAGAAACATGCATTTTCCTGTTGATGATGGAGGGAGTCTGGGGATATTAGATTTAATAGATAACCAACTTCCACCGTGCCACTCACTATATTGGCCCTGGTTCACTCTTGCCATTCAGATATAATCCCATAATGAAACAATGATAACCAAAAAAAGGGTCTGTAACACTTCTTTGCAATGGCAAAATGAAATAGATGCACATCCTCTGCCAGGTGCTTGTTGGACCCTGTTGGAAGGGGTCCAAATAATTAGCTGCTTACCAGATGGGTAGGAAAACACAAACAATGTAATGTGTCTTTTGGGTACAGACAACTTTGACTTTCAGTGATGTAAAAAACAACATGTGACAGCATTTAAGTTGTCAGCAATTTGAGAACTTAATTTTGTAGTTTGTAATCTGCAATGGTTTTATTTTCATTAACCAAACACCTACAGATAGGAGACCAAAAATACAGCTGGCAGAGGGGGAAACTCGGCTTCCCAGTGAGACATCAAGACTTTGCTTCATTGCCAGCAAAGGACCTGAAACACTAAACAGCAAACTGGAAAACATCAATAGCATGTATGAAAGGTATTTTTAGCACTTTTAGTAGTTTGTAAGATTCTCGGTGCCTTTGACTAATTAAAAAAAAAGACCAGTAAATTTTATCCTCCACATCCCCCCAAAAATGTGAAACATACAGCACACCAAACATAGTGATGGGTTTATAGTGTTCGCAAGCAATCTCTGTAATAACCTTCAAAACTTACCTCTGAGCTTCACTGGCATCCAAAGCAAGACCTGACTGAGACAACTGAAGTTTTCCAGAGAGGAATAACTTCTGGGAGCTTATTTTTCAGCCTCAGGCCTCCCACATTGGCTAGGATGAAGAATTGGCAAGGTTTTTGGTCCAGTGTAAAGATGTACTTGAGATGAGCAAATGCAGCCTGCGTAGCTGCTTTTTCTTAAATAAATAATGTGAAGACTTTTACCAGCTGTCTGTACGTTCAAGTGGAAGTGGCACATATTTTACTTAGAGCAAAAGTTGTTGAGTCTTGAACTTTATGATTCACCTGAGCAACACTGGCAAATCTTGCAACTTCTTCATGGTATTAGGCGTTTTTTCCCAGAACCCTAGACTTCTGAGTGATGGATTATACGTTAATTTCAACTTTCTTAATGAATAAATAAAACCGATTTCCCATCTTTCCTAGTTATACACAAATATTCGGAAAACACAAATGCGGTGGCCCAAAAGGCTTCGAAACCAAAAGACAAACAAGGAATGTATCATTTCATAAAAGCCATAAGGAATATTAAGTCACTGCATTATTCCTGGAACCTAACAGTTTCTGAGGACCTGCTGCTAGCAAAACTGTCTGTGTAAAGTCAAAATCCCCATTCAGATTAATCCCTCTGCCTGCTCTCCCCAGTCCTCTCCGCAGTTTTAGGTCTCTGGCATTTGCTGGTCCAACTGAATTCTCCATTTGAATGAGCCCTTTTATCATCATGGAAACAGTTGTTGTTCCACAGTAGATTGTGACTGGAGACAAAGACTCAGAAAAGACCTTGATTAATTGTATTTCACTAAGGCTTCTTTTGTAATAAACCAGTAAAATATTTACAGGAAACGTCAGTACTAAGCATAGCCGGATTCGTTCATTATTTTCTAAGCTCTGCTCCAAGCCCATCAAAGCTTCTGCTCTCCTTCAATGAGTTTTGAATAGGACCCTTTAATGAATCAAATTCATAAATATCTATTAAAATAGACAATCTTTAATATTTACCAAAGAGATTTTTATAATTAATTCTTATTTTTAGTTAATAAAGCAATAATTTATAAATCTCTCCAAAGAGAGAGATAATAAAGAAATAGTTCCATTTTATTTCAAGAAAAAACAAACAAGAAAAGAACAAGCACTAAAAATTATATATATGCCTAAAACTTCTGTCAATAAAGCAACCAAATCTGCATCAAAGTAACATATGAATCCATATATTGGGATAATTCATTTTGGGTACAATTTCTTTGAGATTTAGTTTTAGGAGGCAAATTACTTTAAAAATAGCTTTTTAGCTCAATTCATCCAAGAATTTCACTTTAGCATCACCCACAAAAAGGGATGATAAGGGTTCAGATGATATAAGATCACTTATAACAAATTTCCCCTGAAGCTTAAAGTGTGCCACATTGGATATTTTCTATCTGCTGATTTGCAGATCTTGGCTCAACCACTAACTACACTCCTGTTGGTTATCACACGACTGTGGATTAATATTAAACAGACATAGGGTATAAACAGTAATACATAATCATGGGTATGTGTGTATAAAACATACATATATTCAAATCATTGGAGTCTTGCATTTTCAATTGCAGAAGAATTTGAGAAGTATGTAATTGAACAGTCTACTGAAATTAATTTCAAATGGCACAAAAATATGTCCCCAGAACATCTGCTGGAACATACGGCACAACAGGATTTTCAGTATTATGCCATAATAGTACACCTTGGGTGCAGCATGGGGCATGAAGCCAAAAGGCACATTCAGAGGAAAAAAATTCTGGACAGAAACAAATGAAATACCTAGAATTTTATTAAATATATATATATAATAGTGGTTTCCTGTTTAGTTTATCCTCTATATAAAATTAACTAGCCTCATCACAGAATATTTAAAAAAATCCAGTGTCTGGTAGAAAGATTGCTTTCTTAATGGAACTACTTCCATTAACATAACTTCCATTTTTAGCAGTGCCCATGCAACCTAAGTGCCTAATATCCCTTGTCTTTAAATCAACTGGAAATCAAAGCAGACCTTTATCTGTGACTCAAAGTTAGACTGAGACATCACAGGAAGGCATGAACCATGGAGAGATCAATTGGAGAACGGAAGGGCTTCTTTCTACCTTGACTTTGTAGCGTCAGGTTGCTGTGGAAGGACTGTGTGTATAAAAGGGGGTGGAAAACTGCACATCAGGCATCTCACTTAGCAAATTTTGACATTTCCCATGTAGTGAGAACAATATAATTAAGCTTCTAGTCAAAAGTAGGAGAAAACATTTTGTCATCATTCCAACAGACTTTATCTTTCCTATGTTTTTACATAAAGGTTTGTTTTGCATCCTAATTCTGCAATTTATAACAAAATGCTCACTTAAAACAACAATTCAAGATTATTACCCACTGAGCAGTCTCAGGAATCACAGTTTTCTTTTCTCTGTATCTCTGAAGAGATACAATATAATTGGCAAAATTCTTTAAAATATGTAATTTTCCCAATGTTTTATAAAAACAGAAACTTATGTGGTAATTAGGCATGAGAAGGGGGATGCAGAAAGCTTCTGAGCAATGGCAGGCATTTTGGGAAACACCAAATTACTCTGTTTAAGATTCTGTTCTTAATGCCAATTTCCATATGGATTGCATTACATTTAATTAGTGACTCTTCCAACACCTACTTATCAACTGACTGTTGTCTGCCACATGGTCAGCAGGTTGGTAACTCACTGACCTATCTGGGGATCTAATGCAGTGACAGAGCAGTCACCACCAGCTCCTGGATCTAGTGCTACAATGTCAGAGGCTGCCGGAGGGAAGAAGGGAATAATAAATTGATACCTGTGTTGACTGATTATAGGACACACATAGGGTAACAGGGAAACAAGGGAGATTCATGATTATCATTAGATAACTATTCAGATAAGGACACAGTCTTGAAGTCTCAATCTTGTTATGCCAGGAATCTCACTAATAAAATCTGCATAGAAGAGACACTGAACTACTATTTCATTGAACCTGGTTTGCTGCAGTGGGAAGGTCTGATGTGAGAAAGAGAGTCTGACTCTGAGTTTCTGCTTCAGAAAGGAATTTTGTGCTAGCAATACATTGCATTTGTGAGCATGCATTGGCATGTGCATGTGTGTGTGTTAAGATGAAGAGGGTTGAACTTGGTGAGAAAGTGGGTGAATTGATGAAGAGAAAGATAATAATAAAATACATATGAAGACCATTAAATGTCTACTAAAATAAACTAACTCGAGGTAAAATATCTGGAATCTGTTTTCACATTCAAATTAACTGAGGAAGAGGATGCCCTTAATGTGTGCATTGCTATGAATAGCTTCCTGAGGACAGTCTGAAGCCAAGAAATCATTAGAGGCACTCAGAGCACAAACACACTGAATAACTAAGCACACATCTCTAGTATTTTGAACAAAAGCTATTTAAAATAAGACGCTAAGTAAAATTACAGAAAAAGGCGAATGACTGATCCAGCAAAATGTTTTCATGATTCATTTGTAATTTCATCCTTCTTTGCCAAAACCTAGAAACATATACCATTAGAAAGGTACATGTTCCCAGCTCCAATAAAAAGTGTTCAGGACTATGCACAGTGAATGAAGTGGCTAAAGCCCTGAAAGTCCCATCTTAATCAGTCATCAGGGATTCATAGGTGGGGGAAGAAAAAACGTGTTAAGATATATCCTTCCCTATCCTGTAGCAGCCCTGGTTACATTCACATCTTCTTGTTCTCAGCAAAATGCTGGACCCATTCAGTCCTGGCCATTACTGGGATGAAAGCAACAGTGCAGCACAAAACATATGACATTTAGAAGGCACTCAACTGCTAAAGTAAAAACAGAGATTACAGGATGTCAAGATTAAACAACTGAGCTACCTACTTTATTATGAATGAAATATTTCTGTAAATAATAAACTTTTCTGTCCTGTTTTCCACCTTTTATAGTTTAAAACTGTTTTCTAACCAAAAAGAAACATTTCCTGGGGGGGAAAAACACTGAGTTAATACTGATGAAAGAAAGAAGGTATGATATATAGTGGAAAATGTTTCAAAATAAAAATAAATTCCTTGCTCTCATGTTTTCCCTTAAGCACAAATGGCTCAGACAGCCCTTCCCGTTACAGGAACATGTGTAAATATAGGTTTGAAAGTGGTCAGTACAAGGGATTTGGTCACAGTACAATCATCAAGCCATCTTGTTCTCAGTTTTCTGCCAAAAAAAGGATGCCAGACAGCCACAACTCTCTTTTGTTGCCATGGTGGATGAATGCGCCCTCATATTTACTTTTTAAAATGTTTCTTGTTGCAATAATCAATAATCTGAGGACTTGTAAATAAGCAGTGGTTGAGTATTTCGATCAAACTTGACAGATGTCTTTGATAAAGTGCAGTTTATTTTGCTCCCCTTAACATACAACAAACACAGCCTGTAACTTCAAGATAAATCTGGGATTAAATACTATGATTGTGGGTGGCAGCATGAAGTTCCTAAGAAAGCAAGTGGTATAAATGTCTCAAAGATCAGCAGATTCCCTGTGGAAAAATGAGCTTGAATTGAAAGTTCTAAAACCACTTGGTCTTGACTCAACTCACCAATGTTTTCCAGATGCAAACTATTTAGGCTCTAAATGAATATGTGGTCCCTAAAAAAATTAGTTGTATGCATCTTTCATGTTCAGCTGCAGTCTAGGTCTCTACAGAAGTTCCTCCAAAGAAAGTGTGGCAGAGCTCTACTCAGATCCTGATTTCAGCTGAAACCTGGAAAAACTAAGTACCATTAATTGGCTACAGAAAGTTTCACCATGTGTTTATCTACAGATAACAAGCGGCTGCTGTGATATCAGGTCTAGCCCCCTGCTCTTGTTCTCATCATGGTCAGTGAAAAATTATGCCAAGTCACATTTTCTGCCACAGTAACGAGATGATGTGTCCAAGGTCAAATCAAGTGGATGGTGTAAATATCAGACAGGAATTACAGAGAGTTGGGTCAAATGCCAGATCAGGTTACTTATCTTAAGAAGTGGGAATGCACAAGCAAAGGCACATTTTTATCCTTCTGTTGAAATATCTTGGCCCCCATTTCCAGAGATGCAAAACAGAGATAACCTCTGGTACGTCTCTGGAAGGCCTGGCTGCAGAGTTTTGCCTGGTCCGGACTTTGAAAGAAACCATAGAAAGTAACATACACTTGTTTTCCAAATGCAGCCAACTACCCAAAATAGGCTTAAAACCAAATACACAAAAACACACACACGTGCACACAAAGCCATCAAAAGCTTGTTCTACCCCAAGTTTAAAATTGTAAGCAGATCCCAAAGCATTTTGATTCAACCAAGCACAAGAAGAAGTGCCAAATCATTGATCCAGTGTCTCTCTTTCCCTTGGCAGGGAAAACAGCTGGAAACCCTGCACTCTTGATCTATTTCATCTGATTTACCAAGACTTCTGTGTCTGCACAGTGAGACTTCAGTCAGACTCTTTATTTCCCTACAAGTTTTCAGCAGCCACAGGTGAAGCACTGTATGATCTCTAGTGTGCCTTTCCCAAACCTATTTATTTCTCATCTGTCTGAACTGTAGAAACTCCACCGTGCTACTCCAAAGGGAATGGGCCTGGCTGAATTGCAGTTTATAAGAGGTTCATGTGCTTCTCACTGAAGGATCTGCTGAAGTTTTCATTAAAAAGAAAAGTTTTGTGAAAACACCCCTTTATTCAAGCCACCCAGTAAAAGTCATTAACTTTCTTAATCTTGGAAAACAAGACGGTTTTCCTTCAATCTCTAAGCTGCTTCTTAAATGTTAAGACTGTGATTACATTTTCACCCAGTGAACGACTCAATTACTCCATGTAAGAAACTCCTATTTTCTTTCAGTTGTTTTCTTGTCATTTTAACTGACATTTAACATTTAACTGAATGTCTTTTCACCAGGTGGCCTTTTCTTAAGTTCTTTTTGTATGCATCATATTCTAATCCACTGTCTGTCTAAGATATTGTAGTATAATCGTGAAATTCTCTTTGCTGAAGAGAAGCTAAGCAGAGTCCTGTGTGTCCTGTGTGCATCAATCAGATCTCAGACTTCAGAGAATTTTGCCATGGCTTGTTTTCTTCAATTTGTTGAACAAATTATGTTGATTTGTTCAACAAATTAACAACAGTAACAACAATCTGACAAAGGCAAACTTGCTTTGGGAGAGAGATGATGACCAGTAAAGTGATCATTACAAAAGCTTAGAAAAATTCAAACTATTCAGTCTGACCATTTACAGCTGTGGCTGAGCACACCAAGTGATATCTTTGTATACGCAACAATGCAGGATTCATTCTTACATTTATTAATAAATTTTCAGAAAAATTGTGTCGAACAGGCACAGATTAGAACCAAACTGTGAATCAGTAGGTGCCAGACCTAAACTGCCTGTACCATTTAAACAAAACTATTCTTAATAAAAAACCCACAGATAATAAATTGACCCTGTACTTCTAAGACAAGATGGGTCCTGCTCCTTGCAGGCTGCTCTCTGGTACAGGGTTAGGTAACAGTGTTTGGCACAGTGGGTGTCTTTTCTTTCTCTTGCTGTTGACAATAACAGTCCTTGATGTTCACAGGAGGCAGGTGTCAGAAGTCCTCTCTGTTTCCCTGGGCTTACCACTTCAAACATGGTTTGATGAGACAATTATTGCCTCAGTCACAAGGTCCAATATAATTATGAGAATTTGATCTTTAGAACAAAAACTGTGAATTTTTGTGTTTAGGCACCCCAAGGGTTTGTATGCAGACTACATTTATTTGAATGTTGCCATCAAGAAGACAGGGTGCCCTCTGCCTGCCAGATTTAATTCTGCTTAATGACTGCTTCAAACATTAAAACAGCACAGAATAATGCAGCATTTCTTTTAAAAAACAATTAACTTCCTGATTATTTTACTATGAACAAAAGTTTGGATTTGTCTCAACTAAGTGGAAGAGTGGATCACTATAAGCTCCATTCATGGCTGGTAAAAGAAATGAGCATTTCTAGAACATACTTAGTATGATATTTAGGCATAAAAAGTGTCTGCTTCCCTACACTACTTACAGTAAAAGATTTTAGATCACTAATTAAAAGACAAATGTCCATGCTACTAAAAAAAAAAAAAATAAAAAAGCAAAAACAAAGTGATATAAAATTCTGGTGCATACTTAAATGTGTGTTAAGTATGGTTGTTGTCAACTTTTGTTCCTCCTCAGATGCTCTGCTGTCTATTCAGCTTTACCCCCACCTCAGCTGGTCCTGGGGCTTTCTTTGTACGTACACTTGAGACCTTTGTAATCTTCCTTTGCCTTAAATCATTTACCCCGTTTGATTTCAGGATCACCATTTAATCTAGGCGTGCATGTGTTACCTTAGCATCATCCCCTTCTTTGCACACTGGGCATCGAGGTATGAAGTAGAAGTAGCTGAAGTCAGATATCTCTTTGAATTTTCTATCATAATCCTAGCCCATAATTAACATTTTCCTTCTGGTCTTAGTGGCTTCTTTTGTTATGACAAAATTTATATGACATTTTCATGACTGCTGCAATACTTATAAATGGTGGATCATTGAGGCATCAGCTGTACATCCCTCTCATTACATCTGTTAGTTCCAGACAACTGATAATTTTTCATAAAGGAAACATAAGACATGTTAATAATATAATTGACAGATTTGGCCTTTAGGAAGCTTTTCCTGGACTCCTCTCCTCAACTCCCACTTTTTTATCAGTTTTGCCATCACAGTTTCCTTCCTTACAATGGTTTTACAAACTAAATTTAAAAAATAGAGCAGAAGCTAAGCCGAGTGTTCTTCCCTATTCAATGACTGTTCACAGTTCACAACTGCTCTTCAAAAGGCCCTCCCACACCCCTTATGCCTGAGTTTGGTATTAAGCCACCCACTAAAGCAGGTTGGGATGTTGCAGGCAAACCACACCAGCTTGTTCCATACATATGGCAGTCAGAGATGAACAAGCATCACTTGGCACCATTTTTTGCAGACATGGTAGAAAGATGGAGTAGGAGGACACAGGGCCAAACCCACCACTACCTCTGCTCATTTGTTCCCAAGGTAAAGGCCATTCTCAAATGTCACACCAGTGTGCACATGGTAGAACTTCACAGCCCTCTTTTTCCCCCAGTGTTACTCCCATTTTCATCATGCAGCCACTAGTTGTGACACTTTGCAGCCTCTCTCTACTGCAGATCATGGACCTCTGGGCACCCAATTTGCCCCTTCCTCATCTATTTCTTCCTTACCTTCTGAATTCTTGCCTTACTTCCACCACTAGCAATCACTGTTTTATATCTATAAATAAAATTTCTTTTCAAGGGCAATTAATAGCATTTATTTTTAAAAAGGGAGGGAACCTGAATCTATAGTCAGATTTACACGCAGACTTTAGAGCTTTTAGGCTTTTTCATTCCTTTGCCACAGCTTGTAAGTTGGGAATAGATGTAGGAGGCATATCAAAAGGGCATTAAGTGCAAGTGTGTTGCATATTTTCCCACCTGCCTACATACACTTGCATCACAAAAGAATGATTTGACAGGATGGGCAAAAGATAAATCATCAATACTGGTGATTCTTCTTACTTTAATGATTTTGATATGTCTGTAAGCTGTAAGTGATCATTCATTTTGTAGCTACACATGAAATCTAACATATCTCCAGGATGCTAATTAAGCAAAGTGAAGTATATTCATATAATCATATACATTAGAGATCAATATGACAGGTTGCTTTCCCCATCTCTAGTAAGCACTTTAGAATAAAACAAAATAGCTATTTTTAAGCAAAATATATACAACAAGAGATTTAGCACTGTCAATTAGCTTTCAAATGCAGTAGAAATCACTCTACAACACTGATATTTGTTCATGGCAGTATGAGGCTGCAGGACTCTAACAAGTAACCCACTAAAAAGGAACAAGATTTCTTTGCACTGTATGTGCATTGGAGAAGCACAGCGAAATTTATATTAGCATATCACAAATGTGAAACTGGGACACAAGCTCAATGCTAAATTAGAACAGCAGCTGGTATCCTGTTAGCAAGTAAAGTGTGTTTGCTTGGGGAAAAAAAAAAAAAAAAAAAAAGAAGAGAGACCAGTGCAAAATCAAGCCATGCAAACGCACAGAGAAAATCAGTCAGAAAAGGATCTGTGAACCACACTGCACATTTCAGCTTGCCTCTGTACTGCATGACACATCATTTCAACAACAACAAAAATATTTTTAGGGGGTCAGATCACATTCCCTCATCTGAATTAAGAAGAAAGTATTTTCGTATTTTCCCTTCCAGATAATCTGAAAATTACAAAAATTTAGAGTCTGACAGGCTTGGCCATGTTTTTCTTTCTATTTTCTTTCCTGCATCATGCAGATCAATGAAGTATGAAGCAAAATTTCATGTTCTCCTATGTAACACAGGATAATGCAGTAAGCAGGCTGAATGCACAAAATACTTTCAGTTCTATTTCACACAAAATTTTTCACTATTTCTTTATTCAAAAAAAAGCCTTTTAACAATGAACCAGAGAGCAAACTTTTAAAGCCATGCTTTCTTCTTTGACTTTGTCTCACACCATCCTGTCTGCACAAAGTGAATTGGCCACCTGAACTCCTGTCCAAGACAGGGACAGATGAAAATGCTCTTTCAGACCAGTTGGTTGAGGCCACCTACACAGTTATCAAACAAGTCCTATTATGTCCCGTCTTTTCAGCACTTTCCCCCTTATTACTATGAGCTTTCCAATATATAATTTTTTGGGGGGGAAGGCAAAGGCCTGTGGAGCTGCAGACGCAGTGAAAGATATCTAACTTTGCCCAGTGAAGCCCCAAGAATAACTGCTGGAGTTGGCAACCAAAGCAATGAGTACTTAAGATATCTATTGTCTAGCAATCTAATTTGCTCTGCCTAAACTTCAATATTTTGTAAAATATTCCAAGTTTAATTATTTTAGGAAGAATCCAAAATAATTTGAGATCCTTCAGGATACAAAAGCAGACAATTTTAATTTAAATTTTAGATTTAACTTGCACAGGCAAAGCAGCTCCAAAATTAGAAGGAAATAGAGGAGTGAGTACACAATCCTTACATGCTCAGTGACAAGGATCATAAAACTGTTCTCACATTCCTGGAACTGGATGGAAATGCAGCATTTGCTCTCTTAACCCCTCCTTGCAGCACTGTTTGCCCTGTGGATAACTACCCACTTCAAAGGCTCTTGTTACGTTGCTGCAGTGTTACTGCACACAAAGCAAACCTAGAAATCAGGTTCTAAATAGATCCAATTGCTATGCAGTGTCTCAGCAGCTCTCAGTGACTACTGAGCAGCACATTCCTCAGCCAGAGGGATGGCTCAGCTCTCCTCCCAGCACAGTGCCACAAAACACCCCTCACTCGGCATGGGAAGGTTACATTTTCCGGTGTGAAGGACCGTAACCCTCTCTTACTTCTGCACAAGAGTAAGTTGGACTGGATTGGCTGGATTGGGACTTTTGATGGCCCTATTCAGATTGCTTACTTAGATGTTGTTAGGGCATCTAAGACCAAGAGACCTGCTTTCAAGGCCATGAATGTGGCTTCTTGCACACTCGGTAAGCAGAAGCTGGGAGGTAGGGATGACATTCAAGATAAGTTTCTAAAGGAGAAGCTCTCAGAGGCAATTACATGCCTCCACTGACTCCAGTGGCCTGCATAGCCACTGTCCTCAAGCACTCTGTTAAATATAAGGGTTACATCCCAGACTGCACCCATCCCTGCCTGAATACAGACCAGAGTGGATTTGCTTCTCTGGATTTGCTGTGCACAGCCAAACTGGTATGTTGCTCTTTTATAAAAACTCAAGCTATAAAAACTTAATGGCATTCTGATTTGCTGATTTAATAACATGGTATGTTTAGTGCATCTGTTCTAGGTTTGTAGAAGACTTTAAAATATTGTTACACATTGATAGACTATAGTAGTGAACATCTGTAAAAAACCTTTGGTGTCAACAGCCTCCTTAAAATTACAACGATTAAGTGATACCAGAATAGTGAGAATTTTCAACGTCATAAAGACCAAAAATTTATCATACTTTATAACAGTTGAATGTATATCAAATTTTCATCATCCTTTCCTAATTTTTGCCAGTGAACACAACTGTTACCCTGTCAATAACAACTAAATTACACAAAAAAGAATGTATTGACTACTATTAAATGCTATTCATTTGTAGTTGTTAACTATTGCCTTTCTGGAATATGCTATAATTCCATGTAAAATGCATGGAGAATGGCTGGTTCAATTTCATCATAGAACAATCATGCCGGTACATCCTTCTAAGTACTTAGCTTCCTTTTCTCCAGAGATGATTCGGCTGATGAGATTTTAAAATGTCAAACTGAAGGGTTGCTCTCTAGTTTGAAAGTCAGGAAGGGTGACTGCAGGTAAAGACTTGGGTACAGAGGTGAGAACATTTAAAATAACAGTAGGACATCAAATCACATCTCAGAGAACAAACTGATCCACAAATAAGAATGAGGAAGAGTGAGATCTGCGTGACTGACACATTGTGTTAGCTCAAGAAGAAAAATTTGGCATGCTTACTGCATGATTGAAGGTCAATATGCCTGAAAAAGGATAAAAAGGTTCTGGACTCGGGGAAAAAAAAAGAGATATTAAGGCCAAGGATGCGTAACTAGCTCAGGTAACAATAAAGTATCTTTAGAATTAATGGTCTGTTCAGAGTGTCATCCTATAATGCCTACAGTCCATTTAGAAGAAATGTTTGGGAGAAAATCCTCAGTGACGCACAACAGGCTATTATGAAACAGCATTGCCTGAATATATTTGCCTTAAAGTGCCTCTGATTGTTGTAGTGACTTTATTCAATAAAATGTATTTAAAGTTAGTACTGAGAATTTTGAAAGTAAAAATTGCTGCCAGGCACCCAATACTGCTTTTGCACAACTCCTGCAGTTTCTACATGAGCAAGCTGAGGCAGACTTAATTGTGGCAGTAGAACAGAACTAATTCAAGTACAAACAGCTAAACAGGGGCATATGAGGGTACTTGAACCACTCTCAGAAGCGCCAGGTTTGGACACATTTTGAAAGATCCACAGTCATCTGAGAGGCTGCTACAGGAAAACTACTTAAAGCATTTCTGCTCCTACATACTTATCTTCATCCATATTAAGACTTAATTTTAACATTAAAACTGCCCATAGCAAGAGCAGTAATCAAATAAACCACTAGAGCACTTGGATGTGGAAACATTAGAGGGCTATCACAAAGAAAAGTATTAGTGGACCATGGTGCTTCCTGCCATACAGCTCCCAATAATATTAACAGATAAGCAATTTTATGCCTCCTCTAAGCCTTTTGATTTGCTGGGGCTTACAATACAGATCAGACTGAGTAGTTCAGGAATACATCAGCCTGTGCTTCATGAGCTAAAATGAGAAGTCCTAGAGCAAGGAACTGCTACTGGAGGTCAAGGTTGGATTGTAAAACCAATCCTCTTTTTAAAGTGCTCGTTCTTCAGTACCTAAGTCCAGAATGATGTTTACTGCTGTGTGGGAGACACTGGAAATGTCATGTTGAGCACTGGCCAGTAGAGGTTTGGAAGGAGCTGATATGCTCAAAACTGTGGCTTTAGATTGTGAGACTGGCTATCAATTTCCTCCTCAGTGTAGTCAGGTAGTGCTGGCATGTGAGGTGTGGCAAATAGCTGGGCAGCTGCACAGCACATTCTATTTCTGTAATTCAAATTAAAGCTCCAAACATTTTCAACATACTTCAGCATTCAGTCCACTTCTTGAGTTAAAAGTCATGGTTAAGGAAAGATTAAGTTACAGCACAATGTCCATGCTTTTTCAATTAATTTAAGTACTAAATCTGTATTTTTGCTGCACTTTTATATCCTCTCTCTTCCAGCTCCTTGATAGCACTTAGGATCAGTACATAGCCTGGAATACAAAATAACTTGTCTTCGGTAACACTAAGTTTCCTATGAGCTTTACTATTTTAGTGCCATTTGGACTCATTCCCTCTGGCAATCCTTTCTTAAAGTAAATGGTCCAAACTGCTCCCACTCTAATGTGCTACATTACAGAAATATACTGTAGACGGAGTTCAAGATATTTAAAAGGATAATTCATCAATAAAACTTAAGCTCACTTCAAGTAAACAAAAGAATGATCAGCATAACACTGCAACAGTGTTTATTTTCTGTATTTTTATAGAATTTTTAAACTCACAGATAATAAATGACAGCGTTCAGTTTTTTTCTATTTTGTTCCTCAAAATACTCATACTTGGTATTCTGTCAATTCTTCTTTTACACCTTCAAAGATGTCAGTTAACATGTAATGGCAAGTGATACAAGTTATGTATATGCACGCACTATGTATGCACATATGTATGCACTATACAATATTACTCCATTGATTATAATTGCCTTAAGCATGTTCGTAACAATTAATAAGAATACTGTGTTTCTGAAAGCCTGCAGAAAGAAGGAGCATATAAAACCAGTTGCTTATACATCTATTTCATCTTGAAACACAATGACATGAAATCATGCAAATAATTGAGGAAGGGATGGTTGGCATACATCTATGTATACACATGAAAGAGATACAGCTCCAGAAAAAAAAAAACAACCCACCACCAACAAAACCTCTTACTTAAAAATCTGAGCAAGAGAGTGTCAGGCTATATTTGACTTGAGAACACACTGAGAAAATTAGCTGATGATCTGTATCACAAAATAGCCATACTGAAATGCATTGTCTCATTTGCTTTCCTTAATGGAAATATGAGCCTCCATGATCAAACGGCCAGACACAAAAATATTCAGTATTCAGAAGTACTTTAATATACCTAATATGGAGGCAATTTTCAGACCATTTTAATGTGTGATCGTGTAACAAATGCAAATTTTTGATGAGTGTTCTGACCTCACTGCACATACAGCTTCTCCCCAGTTCTAGCAGCAGATATGAAGTTTATTTAGGTAAGGCTGCATTGCGTAGCAAAACTCCTCTTGGAACTGCCATAATTTTTCATATTTCATCTACTAATGTGACGCAGAAAAGAACACATTGCCACCTAAATTCTGTAGAAGAAGAGTAATTAATAAAGGTATATATATTTCGCTGAAAATGGGGGAAGAATATAGCAAGGCTGCACAGTCAAATACTCAGATATTACATCCCTACCAAATCCATGCTTACATGCAAGCAACTTTTTCCATGCAGGACATGTACTCACTTGCAACCTTCCTCTGAGGAAGAACAATACCTTCCTCTCCAGCACATTAGTAACACTGAAACTTTATTTGAGGAGTTCAGCATGGGAATTATTGGAGTAAAAACCAACCAAATCCATTGTCTTAAAATGGGAAGACCTTGAGAGTGCTTAAGGGTAAAGATTCATTCTGGACAATACTGTCATACTTCAAAGCTTCAAAATTAACTCAGAAGTAATAAATATTGTGCTATGATGTACAGGTCACTACTAAGACTTGGGATTTGTAAGCAGCTAGGTGTAGAATCTTGGTATCCCTACTTGCTCTTAGGAAATGACATTTTTATCCATATGTCTTCAACATTTTTTGCAGTGGAGCATTTGCAGAACATCAGTGACAGCAACTGTGATAGAAGTGTCAATTTGTAGAGATATAACATGATGACAGATACTTCTTCCCAAGAGATATCAGTTATTTATAGTAATGCCTTGTTCCCTGCCCCTCTAGCCTGATTCTACCATTTCTTTTCTAATTTCCAGGGTTTTTTCTGCCCTTTCCAGATCCTTTCTTCACCTATTTCATTATACCTTTTATGATGTCTTGTCCTTTTCTCCCAATCTCCATATTTAATTTTTTCATACTTCCATCATAGCCTAGAGCAGGACTGACTCATCCTTTCACTCTTTGTCCTGAACCAACCTGTTACATTTTTATATGACATAATTTACAATGATCATATTTTTAATTGTGTTTTAAGGGAGTGCTTCAATGAAGTACCAAGTGGCTTTAAAACTGCACAGGTCTAATAGAATTTCAAGAGCAAAGTATATTCCCTCAATTATCTGAATGTACTAGACACAAACCTGCCTTAAACCTTCATTTCAGAAGTAAAAATTAGCATTTGTAGGTTGCAGTGATTCGAGCAGGTTTATGTACTTGCTAGGTTCCTTCACCATTACTTTGCCTAATATACACTTTAATACTTACATATGTACATACAAAATAATGACAACACTGATATTCTACTGTGAAGATAAAAAGAAATTGCATGTGTATTTTCTTCCTCTTGCAACACAATGAGTGTGAAGATAGAAGGCTTTTCTACCTTTAGCAAGCCTATTTTACCCACAACAGATTTTTTCCATTTTTAAAAATGAAACACTCAGCTTGTCAAAAGTCATGCAAGTCTGATTGAGAAAAGAGAGCTTATTGTGCAAAAGTATTGTAACCTCACCTTAGAATACTTTTCTACCTGTACAGTTTCTTCTTCTGCACTAAATAACTTTCCATGGTGCACTGCCCCAGGAAAATCATTGCCATTTTCTTGGGGCACAGTGAACTGGCCTAAAGTAACTGTACTCTAAATGACCCTAATAAGAAATGAAGCCTGAATGCAACATCTTGATCTAAATGAAGGCAAAGAAAATAGTGCCATTTATTTCATCCAGAACAAGATTATCCATGACCATCTGCAATGCACTCCACACAGATATTCATCATGTTGTTCTCAGGGAAGAAGCTATTTGATTCTTCGCTGCTCACCAGACAACATAGGGGATAAGGATCTGTCAGTCTACAATATTGTCTTCAAACCTGTGCCCTTCTGTAGCTCCCTCGCTGGAGTGTGAGACTAGAAACTTCTAATATCACACTGCACTGTGTTGCAACTCATTTCACTATATCACAGTGTGGGGCTATGAATAAGAACCTTCTACCTGGATCCCAGTCAACCCTTACAGTAACTGCTGATCTGCATTACTTATTGCTACAGGAACAAAAATAATGCCTGTCAAACACTGACATTTAATATCTTCGGTCTGGGAAATGAAAGAAAAATGTAATATCTGGAACAGAAGACAGCCCAGAGTCAACATGTGAGTGGTGGGTATTTTGGCTTCTAAACTAATGAGTAAATGGCGTTCCTCTTCATTAAAATTCAAGCTTGGATAAATAATGTATGGATCTACTGATATACAGAACTATTTTCAGTTGTGTTGGGTTTTACTTTTGGCACTCTTCTGGTACGTCTGCTCAGACAGTAGCAGAAGCTCCATACAGGTACCTGCGTGGATTAGAAAGGGAGTGGTGACACGCACATGGTGTTAGATCACAGATTTCCCAGAACCAGACACTTAATCCACAAGCTGGGATCAGGAAAAGTGAAGCAACTGAGGCTGGGGATCACAGCAGCCAGTATGCTGAGCAAGAGAAAACCAGAATAGGCAATCTGTCCTATAAATTCTGTATTCAAGCTTTCACACTTTCTGAGATTTAGGCTTCTTCTAGAAGTCCAACTAAGACTCAGATTCAAATCTGGTATCTTTCCTCCTGGAACTAGAGCCTAAATAATTCCTTTCTGTATACTCACCTCAACTGCTCCTTCATTTTCCCTTTTTAAATTCTCTAGAAGTGAACTCAGCAGGTTTTTTCAAAAAACCCACTGAAGACATCTCTGGCAGCTGGTGAGGAGTGCTGTAGTGAGGGAAACTCAAGATCATGTGTGTTTGGATAGCACCTCATGCTCTACATGGCTGCAGAAATGCAAGACTTCTGGGCTAATCAGAATGGAACAGGCATAAAAACCTGTATCTAAGAACTCTATCAACGCCTTCGTTTTATAATAAATATGATTACAAACGCAGATAAATGCATGGGTACTAACAAAGAACTGAGACATGAAGATCCTGAGTTTCCAATCCAACCTCTGAATAAGAACCTATGTTCCTAAGCAACTTATTGAAACTTATGGTATCTTCCTATTGGAAAAAATAAGGCACATGCACTGCCTGCCTCCTACTGAGAACTGCTCTGTGTCTTTTGTCAAACAATTCTTCCTCCTCATAAGCCTGGGAGAATGTTCAGTCATCTTCTCTGGTTGACTAGACCAGACCAGAAAGCACTTCCCAGACCAATAAGAGGCAAAACTTTTATACAGAGCAGTAACAACTATTCAGGAAATACAAATTAATATGGTCAACCACAGCTGGTTTACTATTCTATAAAACTGTTTTGATAGTCTTTGAGAGAACAGGTAAAGTGAGAGGGGAAAGCACTATTTTACTTCCAGTCACAAACAGATGTTGGCTTGCATTTTCTATTTCCTGTCTAGTGATAAGTGAGGTCTCATCTTTCAATCCCTTTGAACTCCCCACTTTGGTTTTCTGTGGCTGAAGTTAGTGTTCTGTGATCCCTGGAGTGGTTTTGAAACCCAGAGTGACTCTCTAATAAGTTATGGAAGAGCAGGTCAGAATGTGTAGTTGGTTTGCACTTCAAGGATCATGGTACATTAAGTGGCTAATCTAAAGTATGAAAACTTCAATTAATTTACTTTCAAGAGAATGAACAGAGCTCCCAAAACTACTTTACCCACAGAGAGGTTAGGGAAGCATGGAAAGGACTCCATAAGGTTTCAGCAGTCTGATATCCTAAAGGAAGAATGGTTTCCAGTATTTAAACAGGGAAATGAGACCCAGGAGCAAATAGGTCTAATCCTGCCTCTACCAACGTGTATGGGTTTCACTTAAATTCACCTTGCTCTATATACCTGTACCACATTTTTTACAATAAGTATTTACAATGTTTTCTGAGTATTCTACATGTAATGTGCAAAGAGTATTACTGACATTCCAGAAAATGTGGATCAAATTATTCTGTTAATAATAAAATTACCATTTCTGTTTGTTAGATAAATTTTGCTGTGTTTACATAATCTCTCAGACTTGTCACTTCTTCAAGATCTACTGATTAGTGTTGGTTATGTGTCCATGCCAGCGTACTCTCTGGTATTCATTCCAGGGCTTGACATTTCTTAGGAAACTGAGTAAAAGACTTAAAGAGAATTTCACATACATTTCCATACATAACCTATGCAAGGGATTACCTTTTTAGTGGTTTAGCAATGCCAACCACCACAACAGTGCCATGCCCTTATCCATAAAATGGGTGGAATCTGACCATTAAGGCTCAAATGTGCTGCAGTAATTTTTTTCAACACAGTATAAGCAATGATCTCATCTTCTGAGAAACCATTCAGATTCTTTCACAATAGTGTTTACGTATAGATGTCAATGTGAGACACTGATATAAAATAGAATACAAAATTTGGACTGAGCTCTCACAATACACACTTTTTGACTTTCACCAAGAAGTTGCTGACCTCTTCACAGGCAGCAGATCAGTTTCAAACCTTCAGCATGCCAAAATGACATCACAAATTTTAGAAGAATTAGAAAACAAACCAAAAAATAAACTAAATGGCCAATGCAATTAATCTCTAAAGAAATCTCACAGAAACAAATAAGTAAATTAACAGTAATATATTCATTTCTAAAACATTCTCCTTCATGGAAAATCATAAGGTAACTGATAGATATAAGTCATTTTGTCATTAATAACACCACCTCCTATCTAAGTTCATTGCCCTCCAGTAACACACAAGAACACACACACACACACACACAAAAAAAAAAAAAAAAAAAAAAAAAAAAAAAAAAAAAAAAAAAAAAAAAAAAAAAATAGAGAGAATCCCACATACACATTCAGATTCATCTCTAAATAGCATTTAAATAAGGCTCAACAGATATGATTATCAACTACTGAAAGCTAGTATGGAATGCATGGCAATGAAAAGGATGTAAGTGGGGGTTTGGGAACTAGGCAGTGAGAAATGTTGCCTGAATAACTGGGAAAGAACTGTCGGGCCTGTGATGCATATCCGAACAAGGAATGGGTTCCAAAAGAAGTAGTAGAAGACCCACCGTTAGATAAACCTGAAATCTGAACCTAAGTTTTTGATATCAGTAACAAAATTGATCAATCATGCAATCACGCACATTTCGGAAAAGAAAAAGAGCCAAGAATTATTCATACATAAGAATGTATGTTGAAAGTCTCAACTTAGTTTTGCAATTTTATCTAATGAGCTTTTGAGGTAATAGAATTTATTGTGTGACTACTCTCAATGACTTCCCATTGATGTTTCCATTTGATGCTTTTATTTGCCATTGAGAAGGTGCTCTCTGCAAAAAAATGGGTCGGAAAAAGTTTCCTTGTTAATAAAAGCACACTCTCCCCAGTCTCACTATGACAGATCCAGTATTTGCTCTCTGCTTCACTCTACCCAAATTTTCTATGATTTTTTTGATCATAAAGAAGTACACATAGAGAGATTTACTTCCTTATAATAGGTCTTGAGGTATAAAAAAGCTCCAAAACTTTACTAATGCACCAATATTTCACATCTGTAAAAACAACATTTCCTGTTGACATTCAACTTTGAGTTCAACCTGTACTTAAAACACCAGTAACTCCAGAGTTAAAATCCATTTTACAATTCAGGAACTCAGTTGTCCATATACAAGAGACACATCAGAATGCCCTGCAATGGGCATGTTTAGCATTAATGGGCCTGTTCGCAGGCACATCCTTTTCATCAAAGCATTGAAAACCTCTGAGTGAAAGGACCACAACTATTTTTAATGACCTTTGCCAGATCAAGTCATGAAGCAATTCATCCCGGTGTAAAAATGTCAGTGGGAGGCTAGCACAATAAAATACAAGGTAAAATATAGTCTTTATGCAGTCATTAAACTACTTCTTAAACTGTAGATGCAGTCAGCATCAAGTAACAGGAGCAAGATTACACTTCATACACTCGCCATTTTTCTGCTTTCTTCCTCCCTATTACAGTTTTTTCATCCCTGGAAGTGTTCAGAAAACAAGCAGACAAGGCACTTCGTAACACAGTTTCAGGCATGGTGGTATTTGGTCAAAGACTATGCTTTTTAAGGCCATTTCCAACCTTAAGGAATCTGTGATTCTACCAAGTTGCTATCTTTTCTCCTTTCATACTTCTGCAGGTGTCTTGCCGTAGGAATCCAGTGAATTCCTCCTGCAGTGAGGCAAAGCGTCTTTGCATCAGTTCAGAGACCTTCAGAGTATCCTCAACTCCATTTTCATTGGTCAGTCCAAGTGCAGGGTACCAGTGGAGTTCACACCTCCACAACTTAAAGCATGGGATCACCTACATAAACAGAAACAAACTCCTTTTTCAATTAGAAGATGGTCTATAAGAGGCAGGAATGTAAGAGCTGAAGTTGGAGAGGTGTCTTTCCAGACAGCCAGGACCAAATCTGCCTATAGGAACAACAGGATCAATAAGTGCTATCACAGCTTCATGTGTTTATGCCTCACTGAACACTCTGCAGCACTTCCAAACAGGGAGGGTTGCAAATTAATGACTGACAAAACATCTGAGGAAAATGAGCCTCTCCTCCCAACAAAACACCAATTTGTGTAAGAGCACTGGGCTGGCAGCCAGAAAACCATGTGTTACCATAAAACCTGCTCTGTCCAAGGCCCTTTCTCCATACCTACAGGCAGAAACAGGCTTTGTGCATTGATTTTAACCCTCTTAGTAGAACTGTTTCTAAGACACTGATAGCCATAAACCAGAACACAAAAAGTTTCACCTCAACACTAAGAACTTCCTTACTCAAGAATGGCAGAGAACTAGGAAAGGTGCCCAGGGAGGCTGTGAACTGTCCTTCTGTGGAGACATTCACCTCATCCACCAGAACCATTCCTGTGTCACCTGCTCTAGGTGACCCTGCTTTGGCAGAGGGGGTGCGCTGGATGATCTCCAGAGGTCCCTTCCGACCATAACAATCCTGCGATTTTGTGATTTCAAGAACCACGTTCTAACTTCAACATATTTTGGCATAACACACACGTGCATTTTGCATCAAGCCCTCAGCACATGAAACAGACAAAAGAAAATTATGCTGTCTTACAGGGTGGACATAATTTGTATACATCAGAGCAGAGAGGCTTAAAGGGATTTTCAGGATCCCAAGAGCGTAAGAGTAATTCAGTGAATGTCTGGATGTGCAAATTGTATCTGTAGCTCTCATGCTTCAAAGTGTTTATCAACAGAAGGTGCAATCGTGGAAAGGAATAGAAAATCAAAGTTTTCTAGCAGAACAGAGCATTCACTAAAAAAACAACACTGCCATTTAATTGTGCTTTCATCATCCTTGGGATATGGATATGTGCAATTAACCCTGGTAGACTGAACATGCATATTCACAGCAAACAACATAAGCACATATACTACAAACCTATTTTCTGTCATAACTTTAAGCTCCCTTCTTTGATCCTCCACAGTCTTTAATTCCATGTGGTGGCTGTTCACTACTTCTTTTTACATATATGCTCCAATGATTACTCTGTTTTCACTTTTGTCCCTGTTTTTTCTGTTGTTCTTGGCTTGTGGTTTTGCTTCCTGGATTTTTTTTTTTTTACATATTGGCCTTTATTCAGTAAGAAAATGGAAAACTATTTAACCTTTCATTATTACTAAAAACCTCTAACAAATATAAGTGTTGAATAATGATTGCCTGTGATAAGGATTAATCATTTTCCCAAAACTCTACACTACCTGTTACATATTTCTTCATAAATTAAGAAGAACTATCCTAAACTGAAGTGCTTTTAATAAATATAAAATGCATAGTAGCAAGTCACACAGGCCAAAAGTTCTGAAGAAACAAATGTGATGGATTAAAATATTAATCATCAAGGATCAAGACATTGCTTAATAGATCCTTAGTGCTAAGGGACTGAAGATGGGCAAATTGATGCCATGGCATCAACTTTTTTAAAGGTTTTGGACAGACCTAAGGAATTAGATAGTATATTATCTGTGTTCTGTTCAGGAAAAAAAATGTAGAAACTATAAAAATTAATAAATTACCAGATGGAGTACAAAGATGTGGCAAAACAGGAAAAATCAAGGATTGAACATACCACAGATATTGTTCACAGACTTTTCAAGTCTCTCCATTCAAATGAGACAACAATCACACAGATGAGCTTGGTTGTTCTGCTTGGATTTCTAAAAAAAAACAAAACCTATCCTTTACAGAAGTCTTTTAAATAAACTGTGCTCTCAGCAAGTAAAAGGACAGATCCTCCATTGATTTAAAAGCTTCATAAGAATTGAAAATAAAGATTACTAATAAAAGGCACTGTTTTGCTGTAGAAGAAAGATTGCAGTGAAATTTGTTCAGAATCTCTATTATCACCTAGTAATTTAAAATACTTATAAATCACCTGAGAATGAGAATAAAAGGGAGCAAACTGTGTTTGATGGGGATACTGAATTACCCACAGTAACAAAATGAAACACAACCGTGCAGAGCCACACAATGACCTTGTGCTGCTGGCTAATTCAGCACCAATTCCTGCCAGTAAAGGGTGGGATTCCCTTGCTTAATCCCATCTGTCTTTAATCAGTTTTATGTGTTCATGTACCCTTCCTCAACTCAAGGACCTCTCTTGAAGACAGCTGCCTCCTATCTCCTCTGAGCCCCTCAGCAGGGATGTCTCAGAAACACTAGAGCCACTAAATGGAAGTCCATTCTAATCTCAATGAAGTTAAATATCAATTAATACAATCCCAAAAACAATGCGCGTTAACAATGATTATTCAAAACTAGTTTCATATACATTTATTTTTACCCGGGTTTATGTCCTTTTTTTTTTTTTTGGTTATATAAACATGGGGTGAAAATATGTACTTATATTTTATCCTTTTAGGCCATTTTTCAAGCTAATATATATTTTTCTGGATGACTGACTTAGATTTATATTTCTCAATGATTGGAAGCTGATAAAAATAATCTTTAAAATTCAGCTCATTAAAAGGATGTTATTGATAGAGAAGATTAGTTTCTTTTTACTTATTTAATATTTTTTTCTTTAGATTCTTTAATTTTCCTTTCACTAAATGAAGAATAAGACATCAAATTCAATGTCTCAAGTTCAGCCTTAAAGGTGTTTCATGCTCCATTATTTTCTTTGTGGTATTACTCATGTTCCACCTGATCCCAATTCACACTGACTACATTAAGTTCATCATTTAATCCATTTTAATTCTACCAAAAGTAGGATCCTATAGAAGACACAGCCTAAATATTTGGTGGGGGTGGTAGTGGTGAGGAGGGTTGTGTTGTCTTTTTTAATTAGCTCCTAGAGAGCTGACAAATTTGGTTTTTACAAGTATCTCCTTTTTTTTTTTTCCTTTAACTCCTGGGTGGTTGTCAAGCACTAAAACCCAGCTCTAGATGCACTTCCACAGAAGCTTTTTCAATAGTCAATCATTCAGCAGAGATTTGCCTCCTACCCTCATCATTCAAGGGCTTCCTATTTTCTCCACCTCATTCCCTGTGTCACCACTGTAAGTATACCTGATTGATTGGTTCTAGTGCATCCTTATGTCCCTCTTCAACACATCTCCTGCTTCCCCATAGAGTATCCCCCTCCTTCTATTTTCCTTTCATTTCTTTCCCAGTCTTGACCACTGGCTGTCTGAGGACATCTGTTTTGAATCAGGTATTGCTAACTTCAGCCAAATTTGCTTCCTTGCCATTTTCTTTAGCTGCATTATCTCCCCTCCTTGTAGATTCCTAGTAAAAACACATACTACAATTCAACTTTTTTCCAGTAGAACAGATATAGTATATGCCACCTTTGGAGAGCTTCCAATTATAGAGTGGCAGAAAAAGTGCCCATATATAGTCCCAAGGAGTTCTGATGGGTGAAGTGATCTGACTTGCATTTATTTGTCCAAATTATTGTTTTCTCTTCAATCTCCCAGTACAAAATATCTGTACTAGGGAGGTGCGTTATGAATGCCTTAGATTGTCTGCCTTTGATATACCTGCATTAGTGACCTCCAAATTTGCTGTGAAAGGATTCAGAAAACTATTTAGCATAATGGAATATTCTCAGAGCATCAATGTTCATCAAGGTTTGTCCAGTCTCTATTCTTCAGGTGATAGGTAGAATTTCCTACCAGAACTATTTGACATCTGTTGTTCCTGTGAAAAGTTCTCATTCAGGTTTTGGTTTTCAGGGGGATTGATGAGGTATTTCAGATGGAAGGGTTTTTTCTACAGGACCATATTATCATATTAATGCTCACGGCTTCCTGAATTTTTGGCCTTCACATTTCCTTGCCATGCTGCTCTGAGTTGCACTTCTCAGTCATTAATGAAAATCTAAAGCAAGTCTGCATATAATACTGGTGCTGGAAGCAGTGCCAGCATCATTACACAACTCATATATATCCATCTGGGCACAGGCATTCCCAGGGGTCTAAGAAGTCATGTAGCAAGACTAAACTCCAAGCCAATTAGCATGAACTTTTCTTTAAAACTTCCAGAGATAATGCAGCAGATCCTTAAAACCAGCAGGAGTTGGGTACCTAACTGCTCTTCATGTTTTTGAAAGTCTATCTCTAAAAAGTACAAGCAGCAGCTAATAATTTAGCAATTCTATCAAAACAAGCAATTAAGTGTGTCTTGTATGATTTGTTCTCTATAAAAATCATGCTGTTTGTTTACTCAAACTTCTATTACTCTCTAGACTTTACTGATTTCATCTCCGGGAATTTACTCAATTATTTTACAAGGAATTGAAATCTAATTCATGAGCTACTCACAGTGACACCTAAATCTTTTCTCACAGCCAACCTGTCAAATGAAGAGGATCAGTCAGTATAAAATAGACTATTTTTGCCAATGCATATTGCTATACTTGGAGAGTAGAAAGTAACTGAGCTACAGCCCAGTTAAATTTCACATTAAGAGTTTGCTGAGCCTCCCAAATGATTTTAAATTGCCTACCTTTCTGCCCTGATTTGACTGAGAAATGTGTTTTAACTCCTGTAGTTCTTGACCTTTTCTTCCACCAACTAGCATAGGAATGTCCATCTGCAAAGGCTTAGGCAAAGGTCCTGGAGCTTTGCATAAGGCATTAGGTTCTGTCCCAACTCAGTTTCTTGCTGCTTGCCCAGTTTGTCACTGAAGGTGGAATTTGTGCCGGTTTTTTGTATGTAATGTCTCTTAGGAGAAATCCTAGCAAATACACTCAGAAAAACATAGTGATTTAACTCCATAAGCCTCACCTCTGCTTAGCCTTTTATTACACATCATATATTATATTACAGTCTACAATCAGGGGAGGCTTGGTGCCTGTTAGATGGTGACACTAACACTGTCATATTGTCACAAACATTTCTGCCACACCTTGAGAAGAGCACAATGGAAAGGGCTGCAGATCTGCAGAGTGTGGTGATCCTAAGAGCTGCCTGATATGGCCCTTAGGTACTGGTTCCTGCAATGCAGTTCATGAAAATTACAAACAACAAAATTCAGAAAAAGAAGCATGTTGGCTAGGAGCAGGGGGAAATGCAAGTAGGAAAGGAGAGGAATGGTTATTTTTTTAAATTCCCTGTATCCTACTGCAAGTGCCTGCCTGATCTGTGCTTCTTAAAGAAATCACAACATATCCCCGAAAGCCCTCAACCCTATTCCCATGCCTAAACTGCCCTTTTGGTAGGGAAGTTACTTCATTCTTTCCCTTCAAAAGAGATGGACGAAGGCTGGGATGCTTTCAGTACAACTGCATTCTTGTGAAGGGAAATTCAGAGCTCAGCACAAGCTTCACTCTGGAGAGTGCAATCACCAGTGGCGACAATGGTGATTTTTCACTGCAAAATGTGGCCACTTGTACATGGAGAGATGAAGGAAGCTTCAGCAAAAAGGATGGGAAATGTACTTCTGGAAAGTCTGGTGCCTGAAATCTTGGAGACATATAAACAAAGGAGAAGGGATGGATGGGAATGGACATGGGCTTCATGAACTGCCTACTTGGACACTTAAATTTTATCCAAGATGCATTTCAGTCACTGAATTGCTTATGTGGATGCATAGCCCCATGATGCATCCATCTCTGATAGACTGGCAATTTAAGAGTGTGTTTCATGGGAGCTCATCCTGGGTAGGGAGCAGAGGTGTGAACAAGGTGCTGCTTGTTATTCCCCAGCCTTTTCAATTTCATGGCATTTGGGGTCTTCTGGCTCCTGTTCAGAAAGCAAATTAAACTTGAGTCCTCTGCAGGTGTGACAGTATCTTCAGTCAGTGAACAATAAACAGTAAAAGTCAAGAACAAAGATAAAAAGACTGCAGTGTAAGAACTGAATAAAAGACTGAAAAAAAAACCCCAAAAACCTAGCATTTACTTTTCTATGCTTTAAAGTCAAGTTATTTTCAAGTTAAAAAATTCAAACCACCTTGAACATTGATAATTTCAACCTGCATCTACAATGCATAGATTTCTGAAGCTGTTCTTCTCTAAAATTCAATTATAAAGTATGCTACTATGCCAGTGTTTTGTGTTTGCACCCAAAAACAGAACTCCCAAAATAATGAGCTTTTTTCCCATCTCCTGTCTTGTCTCACTTTCCTCCCCCTGCAAAAAAATTAAAATGTTGAGTCCTTTTTAATAAAATAAAATATGTGTTTTCCAATAACTTTTCTTTCATTCTCAGTTTCAAGATAAAAAGCACTTAATGCAGAGCCTGGAAAATTACATATGGAATTTGAAATCATACCACAGTTATGCTGTACTGTACTCACTAATAGATCTCAAAGAAATTTGAGATCTCAAGGAAAACAGCAAGTATTTCTCTATGTAGCTTGGTGTAAGCCAAGTAATAGACAGGGTCATTCTTCTTACAGTCTGTTGAAAACAAGCCAAAACTCAGAAGTTCCTCTGGAATAATTCCTGGATGCTTTATCCCAATCCCACTCTGCCTCAGACCAACAATGATGGTCTGTATTTATTTTATGTAAATTCACCAGCAACAGGGACTTAGAAATTAACTGAACATTCTGTTAATTACCTGTGAACCAGAACACAAAACAACTCCCTCTCCCAACAATCTGTAAATTATCACTACTAAACAAAGTAAAACCAAAAAATAGAACTGAACCCCCACATCCCAAATACCCTTTGGAAGTGGCAACACAATCAGATGTGTATGAATAAAGATGTCAAGATTGGTTTAGCAAACAGACCATTCAGTAATCTCAATTTTCTTCGATTTTACTGCTTAACAGCAGTTAAGCACACCTGAGAACCTAATAAACATGCAATATGGTAAACTACTACTGTGAATGCTATGAATTCAATTTTTTTCATTTTCAGAGGTGATAAACTGAGGACACCTTTCTACTTTCATTTCAAAATCGATTTTGTCACTGATTTTGTGAAACAAAAGAAGGTCTTATCCAAAGAACTACCATTAAATGAAAAAGAAATACTATGAATAACTTTACAAGAGCTTCCAAATTTTGTATCGGCCACAATGGAACAAATAATACTCAAAAGAAATAGAAAATAAATGAGAAAAATGGAAAGATCTGCTCAAAGACATTTTTTATTTTAGCAGAAGCTGAGTTTCCATAGAAGTGATGTTGAAGAAAGTTAGTGGCGATTTGAATTTAATGAAGGATAGCTGCAAAAAAAATCATTATTCAAATCGCCCCGTTAAATCTCTAAAGGCACCCTTCATGCACATATAGTGAGGGGGAGAAAATGCATAGCTGAGCAGATATTACAAAAGTAGAATATTTACTACACTAGAAAACTGATAAGCATATATCTGATAAGTAAAATCCTCTTTACTATAGTATAGAATTGATAAAGTAAATGCCAAGATTTTATTATCAAACCAGTTCTTTATTAAAAGATCGCACAGGAGAGTATCCAAACTTCCAAGATTTAATCACTTTTATTATCAAGGAAGAGAGGAAGAAACCAAACCTTGCCCTGTTCCACTGGTGCGAATCGAGATTTACTTATCTGATAGCCGAGTTTCACTCCACTCATCCAATTCTTATTTTAAGGAGTTTTGGTCTACCAGAAGTAATGCCCGTCTGTATCCTCAAACTTAAGAAGCCATTAAACTTCTGATTTCTGGGAGCAGGAAAGATGCCCCAAGGGAAATATTACTCTTATCACACCTTATCTCTAAGCATCAACCATGGACTTCAGCCACCTGCAGAGGTGCAGAGGTCCTTTGGGCTTTTACTCTCTCTCCGGTGGCCCATTAAATTTTACAAACCATTTAAAGTGACTGAGTCTATTGCCAAAAATGACTAAATTTGCTTTTTAGCAGGCAGACCTGGGCTGAGCTTGCAATCAAAGGCTCCAGCGTGCAGATAGGCAACAGACCAGCACACTCAGTTCTGTTTTACAGTAGCAGGGCAAGTCCTGGCAGACTGCAGATACTCAGGTGAGTACCTGGCTTTTTTACTGAGACCAATCTTTAAACAGCATGGTATAAGCTTTATCTTACACGTTCATCCAGTAGCAGAGACCAGCATAGGATGAAGTTAGAGGTGTCTGACAGTGAATAATTTCTAAATTCTCAAGTGAGGTTTTACATCATTGTGTTCCCTGTAACAGGAGATGACTGGGTTCCATTTCCTGAGCTTTAACCCCCATCCTTCAACCCAGTATTGCCATTCTGCTACTGTCATGACATTTAACTATTTTTAGGTGGCTACCCAGTGTTAGAAATCACTGTTCTTCACTCATGACTGGCTTTTTCTCTGATGATCCATTCTGCAAGGATAAGCAGTTTAAAAATAGTAAATGTTTATCCATATAGGAATATCCAAAAGTACCTCAGAAATAAGGACATGGCAGGGAAGAAGAAAATGTGAGAGCTATTCTGTGGGTGAAAAGAGAGCACCAAAATATGGAAGGGCACTCCCTCACCCATCCTTCCATTCCCAAAATATTTCAAGACCCAGGCTTCTCTCAGGAAACCTGAGACTGGTGGCAGAGAAGGGAGTAACACAGTAGTCAGACTGAGAGGCAGGTGGCACAGCAAAAAAGAACAGGAGTGAACACTCACAGGTTTAGATTAACTGGAGACAGGGACAGAGAGTTATTTATGCAGTAGAGATAAGTACAACTGGGGTAAACTCAGGAGCTGACACCAGAGGCATGAAAAAGGAGATACTGAAACTTATGTTTAAAAATACATATGCATAGTATATACTTGTGGGAGGAAAAGCTTCAACTTCAACAAAGCTTCCTGTGGTTTTGCTTTTCCCTTAATTCTACAGCATTCTATTTCAGATGTTTCCACCATACATTATAAAGAATTCAGAGGAACAGAGAATGTGTAGCCTCTAAATGAAGCTGCCCTGAGACTCATCTCTGAGCAAAGACAGTGACATTGGAGCAGATTGCAGGTCTGACAGCTCTTGTGACGCTGTCACTGTCCCCTTGCTCCTCAGCCAGAGCCCAGCTCACAAAATAACCCAGGAAAGGAGTGGCCCAAGCAGCCAAACTGATGTAGCAAAACCCTCTTCTGAAGTTATATCTGTGATGGTGAATATTTTTTACGTGTCCCTTTCCCTTTCCACAGAAGAGTAACATTCTGTTGTTATTCATCACTTCGTTACAAAATCCCAAGGTTGTTTCAAGAGCTGACCAGTTCCATGGCACAGTAAAGTACAAAGATGTGACACCATGCATTGACTATTAGCTTTATTATGGGTTAATTTCGTTAATTATCCTCAGTGCAGCACTTGTTCCAGAGCTGACGTGCTTGGTGTATCCCTACACAATGCAGGCATATTCTCCATCTCTCTGCTTCTCACCCTTGTTTTTAAAATGGGGATAACAGCTTCTGCCAACTTCTTCACAAGGATCTTGTGAAAACAAATTAACACGCTGAGATGCTCAGACGCTGAGGAAATCCAGTGAAGCATCCAAGGTAGGAGAGATGGCCCGACTGTGGGTTACATGAATAGGTACTGTTAGAATGACTGACAGGATGCATCTCAATCTGTAGTTAATGCTAAACACTTCAAGCAAATATTTTTCCCTGTGACTGTTGGAGTCCAGGGCATTCCTTTGAGCGCCCTGGAAGGCCACAGACCTCAGCAGAGAGATTTGGGATCTGTACAGGGGGGTAATAGACCCTGGCACAGAGCCCAGGAGGCTACTGCTTTTAACTTCAGTCCATGGGAATGGCTTCCAACATTGAGAGAAGAATTATAAACCACAAAGATGTGAAAACAGCAGTTTAGTTAGTATAGGATGAAAAATTATGTAGTTTTGAGTTTTTAGAATGTATGTACATGGGGGACTAGATGGAGGATTTGGGGTGGTGCCCTTGGTTTTTCCTTCTCCCTTGGCCTCCATCTTCTGGTGACGGTGGGACAAAGTAGTTTCAGGAGATTGGGTCAAAGTAGAGTCGACACTTTAGTACAGGTGATAGGTATTAGCAAATAACTGTAAACAAGCCATACGTGGTTTTCTGTATAAAGGGGCTGTGACATCCCACTGTGGGAGAAGTCGCCTCGTGTGTCCCAGCTGCTGTTCAGATCTCGGCTGGGCACGGAGAACATAGTGAGATACGAAATAATAAACAATGTGGAAAATCGAGAAAACAAGACCTTGAAGACTCCGCTTCTTTCTTGCGACCTGGCTCAAGGTTTTCAGAGGCAAAAACTCTTAGCCACCTTAATCTCAGGCACAGAAAGCCAAACCCGAGATGTGACTTCACATAAGATGGTGAATCTTGATGCGAAAAAAGCAGATGTCCACCAAGAAAAATTCATGCAGGGTCACTGACCCAGAGAGATGGATACAGAAGCTCCAAGAGTCATCAACAAACAGGGCTGAGCACCTTTGGACTTTGGCAATGCTCAGATCCCAGGAAGGGATGACAGAATTCAGGTCCAGTTGCACAGATAATTGAAGCTCTGGTTTTCAAACCCCTGAAAACAGAGTACATTTAAACCCATAACTCACAGTCTTCCTGTGACATGTAACAGCTTATCATTTATATGTTTTACAGGAAATTTATATTCTCTGCTTCCTTAGAGAACCCACAACAAACAAACAAAGCAAACAAATCCCAACTTGCATTTGTTCACAATTGAAAAAAAAAAAAAAAAGGTTCAAACAGCAGAGAAATGAGTACTCTGCAGAGAAGAGTAATTTCTATCAGCATTCAAATAAGCTTTTTATATTCATTTCCTGTGAAATGCCTGTGCAACACCTCCCTGATATATAAGCTGTCCCAGTCCCAGGGCAGGATTCCCGTGATTATTTAGAGTAGCATATGAGTGATACCGACAGGGTCAAAGGGAGGACCCCCAAGTACTTCGCAGGAGACATTCAGAACTTTCCAGGAATAAATCTTTGCAGAGCACATTTGCTAAGATGGCTGTTTATAGCCATTTATGTGATAAAGAGAGACTTCTATGTTCCCAGAGCCCTTTAAGTGCAAATGACATTATGCAGTATGTATGTACTGAATGAAAAATAGGACTTGCAATCCAAAAGTACCAATGAAAATGACACTAAAACATATGGTCTATTATGGTTAAACAGATTTTTTTTTTTCAAGGTATTAAGGAAAAAAGCATTATGCATAATACCAGATTCTGTGAGATGTTGTAATACCTCTACACAGCTTGGGCTGTGCCCAGATCCAATCCTGTTTTCATTTGCATTTTGCCTGGAAGTCAGTAGCAACTCTACCTATCTATTGATGGTAGTAAGGCTCTGCAGAGGGATCCAGACAGGCTGGATTGATGGGCTGAGGCCAGTTGTAAGAGGTTCAACAAGGCCAGGTGCTGGGTCCTGCCCTTGGGTCACAATGACCCCAGGCAGTGCTAGAGGCTGGGGGCAGAACAGCCAGAAAACTGCCCAGCAGAAAAGGACCTGGGAGTGCTGGTCATCAGCAGCTGAACAGGAGCCAGCCTGTGCTCAGGTGGCCAAGAGGACAAATGACATCCTGGCCTGGATCAGCCATGGTGTGGCCAGCAGGACCAGGGCAGGGACAGACCCCCTGTACTGGGCACTGCTGAGGCCACACCTCAAATCCTGAGCTCAGTTCTGGGCCCCTCCCTGCAAGAGAGACATTGAGGGGCTGGAGCATGTCCAGAGAAGGGCAACAGAGCTGGGGAAGGGTCTGGAGCACAAAGCTGATGAGGAACAGCAGAGGAAGTCAGGAGTCTTTAGCCTGTAGAAAAAGAGGCCTAGCTAAGACTTTCTTGTTCTCTACGACTGCCTGAAAGGCTGTAGCCAGGTGGAGGTCAATCTCTTCTCCCAAGTAACAAACGACAGAATGAGAGGGGTTGGATACAAGCTGCACCTTGGGAGCTTTAGTCTGCGCGGTAGGAAAAATTTATTAACTGAAAAGATGGTCAGTCATCGGAACAAGCTGCCCAGGGGAAGTGGTGGGATCATCACCCTTGAAGCTGTTCAAAAGGCACATGGATGTGGCACTTGGTGACTTGGTTTAGTGGCGAGCAGTGCCAGGCTAATGGTTGGACTGCAAAATCTTAGAGGCCTTTCCCAAGCTTAATGATTCTATGGTTCCAAACGGATAACTACAATGAAATGTGTGTTTGGAGTACCTAGAAGAAAAGTCTTGTCCTGTGTGCCTGTTTTACTTCAATACTTTACCACACAGACTTGAGAAAACCATGGGATATACCTTCAGTTCAGACGCTCTGTCAGAGCTGATTGCCCAGGGCTCCTGTATCATTAGACAAGAGAAACACATCCCTAACACAATCCATCCATACCAGTGTAAAGGTGAACTGTCCCTCAAAAGTGTTTATAGCTCTCCAACGACATCAGTCTGGACAGATGAATTTCACCATCAGCACCACTACCAAATACTGCTGAGTAAAACACAGTTTCTACCTTTTTTCTGCCACAACTGCTTCCCCCACAAGTTTCTTCCATAGATTTTTACTACAGCATGAGGCAAAGTGAGGCTGCTTGCCAACACATAATTAGATACCATGACAGGAGTCACTGACCTCGAAGTAAGAATCCTACTCTTCCAGTTGAGCTCCCCTTCACCTGTTGGCTACATACATGTATACTTTTTTAAGTCAACTTCTTTGGTTCCCTAAAATAAAAATATTAGATCACTGCTCCATTTTACACTGCAGCACATCTAAGGGAAAAATAATGAAAACTAATTTGCTGACTTTACTGGGGACTAGAAACACACCTAAGCAGTCATAATAGGCATATTTCCTGGTTATTGCAGGCTGTAAATAAAGAGCAGAGCTAACTCTGGTTTTGTGTACATCGCCAGAAGCCCAGAATGTTTGACTCACTCGTGTTTGACCTTAGCATGGAATTTCCCATGTCAAGAGAGTGTGGCTTTTGAGTAGCAATATCCCCGGTATATAACCCCCAAGATAAGTATAGCCTATCACAAAAACTGTACTCTAACAGTGCTTTCCCTCTGGGAATAATAAATAATAAATACTGTAGAAATTGGATGTGCACATTGGTTTCAAACTTCAGTAACACTGTCAAAGTGTTGCCTGGCTAAATGAGCACTTAAAACAGAATTTTAAAATAGCGTCCAGAAGAGAATTAAGTGTTGTTTAAATTTTTTTGCTCATAAACCTCATGAGCTGCAATGATTTTAAGTAGTTAAATCTATATTTACTTTTCCATAAAAGTACCTCTAAGTAATTGCTTCCATACAGATCAATACTAGGTGTCAGCTTAAAGAAAATTTCTATAACCAAGTTAGAAATATTTTGCTCCAAGACTTATGCACTGCTACACTTCTGTGACTGAGACTGCTGCAGAAACATCCTGGTGCTTTCCATAAAACAAAGAAAGCAATAAAGACAGCAAATATCCTATACATAATGTGTGCCTAATGAGATTACTCATTGTAAATAACTCATGCAAAATGTTTCCTGATGATGATCTCAAGCAGCTATGTGGGTCAGTCTGCAGATAATGGTTTTGAGCAGCTTAATGTTTATCATAGAAAATTTTAAAGGTATTATCAACTTATCTTTGGGTTTTCTGAGCTTGTTTTGCAATTTTGAAACTCTTCCCTAGTTTCACTGGGAACTGCAGTGGGATGAAGGACCACATGTGTTACAAATTGGGTGTATATATATTTCTTTATCAAAAGGCTATTGCTATTGAATAAATCTTCTGTCCCCCTCCTTACCTAATATTTGATAAAATAGTGGAATAAATGGCTTCTTTTGCCTTATCTCTCTCAAAATTTGCTCCTAAGTCTAATCCCTTCTGTTTACAGATAGTCTGTAGCCCATGCCTCTACCTACCCAAGCATGAAGCATCTGCTGCCATGCTGGAATGTGCTGTGGTTTGCTGCTAATCCAACACTACCTCAGTCTAGCTGGAATTTTCCCCACAGAATCCATAAATCAGATTACAGGAGAGACTCTTCAGCACCTCCAGCTACTGCCAACAAATAGGAACAGCATGTTTTTCCCCGGGGAAGGCTAGGGAGGGGTGGTGAAAACAAGAAGAAAGCATCAGAGAGCTATCCAAGGGGAAAGGGAATTTAAGTGGCTGTTTTAAAAAGCAGCTTCATAGCTTGCAATTGGTGACAGACTCAGCATTGCAGAGTACAGTCTGACTTTTTTTAACCAAGAAGTGGACAATAATTGCACTGAGCACTGGATAAGGAGGGGTACAGGAAACTTAGGAATGAAGAAGATCTGCAGGAATACAGAGACCTAGCAGAAATATGCATGGCATCACTTTAATACCTCCTTTAAAAAGCTGGGGTTTAGCACTCAGAATTTTCTATTGCCATCAGCACAGAAGTGAAAGACAGAAGCACTTTATTAATAGCTCTGTTCTCAAATACTTCACTTTAGCCACAAAAAGCATTCACCACCACCTGGACTGTGAGTGAAATTTATTAGTCAACAGGGGTTTAACAGAAAAAGACTTAAAGCTTAGGGAGACCCTGCAAAATGCATTTCTTGGAGTGCAGAGCAATCTGTTTATTTTATAGAGCACATCTAGACAGCGGAGGATGGGACACCATTAGGAGGCACAACGCTACTCCCAGGAGAGAGCGGACTCCTGCCAGAGATTTTTATTTGTTTTGTGTTTAACAAAAGCAAGACTGATTTCAGAAACCATTCTTTCAGAAACCTCACATTTGTGCTAAACTACTACACAGGCCCATAGCCCTAAACTAAATTAGAATATGCATGTTTCAGTATGTTTCTGCTTGGCTCCCTATCATGTCAGAACATTCTTTACATAGAGCACAACCTCCAAAACTCACTTGCATCTTCCTAATCATCTTCCAAAAGTACAAATTTCTTTAAAACAACTCCTGTGAAGTGAATCTCAATACAAAAGCCTTTATTTGTTTAAACCAGGAATGTTTATGGTAACTCTCCAATCAAGCAAGCCAAATTCAGAATTGTGCAGGGCATTAGTGCATTCCTGTTCCTCCAGTGTTCCAAACAAACTGGGAAAAGAAAAAACGGAAGTGGCTATATTCTCTTCACACAGATCTATCCCATGTAAATAGAGCAAGAATGTATCCAGGTTAAAAGAAGAGTGACACTTTCTCTCCTTGTGCTATAGATATAGGCAAAGCAAGGGCCAGAAAGACTGAGAGGTCAGCTGCAGAGCAGCCTGGCACCCAAAACCTTCACTAGATCTCTGCAGAATGTAGCACCTGTGTAAATCTGCAGTCCGTGAGCTATGGCAGCAGGTACAACTGCTGCATTTACCCTGCAAGAACCTCTGCCTTCCCCTAAAGTCACTGTCTCCCTCTTCACATTGAGGGGACAGCTGCTGCTGTATGAGGCTCTGCTTAAGGCATGTGCCAGATCCTCATCCTTTTGTGCCCACACCTCTTTTACTGCTCCCTCTTGCTGCTTCTCCATGGCAGATGATGCCCAAAAGGGATTTTTTTCCATGGGCTAGAACACTGGACCAAAGAGCTCTCCTGAGAATGCAGCAGGGAAAAGCAGAGGGATCCTATTAATGCTGCAGGGTGATCTAAGGTGAATGCTTCTGCCGAATGCCAAGCTCAAGAAAAGCTGTCAAGTGGGCTAGAAGGAAAGAAAACCCCGAATGTTTTTGCAACACAGGTGCAGCTTCTGACACTTATCTTTACATAATGAATCTAGCTAGCGAGCAGCCACAGTGATAGGGAGGTTTAGTATGACAGAGAGCAGTACAGCGAACTCCTTTTGGAGTATTTTATAATCAAACACTACAAATCTTCTGGAAGACATGACTAAAAGTGCAAGTGCAGACAAAGCCACCCTTAGGTAATTCCCTTGATTAAAATTCTCAGACTTAAAGTGCATCTAATTAGGACATTGCGAAGACACAGAAGGGCAGTATTCACTTATGGCCTCTTTTGCAGATGGTGAGTTGCCAAACAGAATTGAGAATCTTAACTGCAAGAATCATCAACAAATTCAAACAGGATGGTAAATTAAGGATGGCAAAAATCAGACAGTTACATAACAGCAATGCTGCCAGATCTCCTGGTTCTTGCATTAGATGCAAAAGGCACTCCCAAGAGAGGACACAGTGCTTTTTATAAAAAATGCTGAAAAAGGAGAGCCCAGACACATGCCATCCTCAGTGACACAGACAGCACAACTGATGAAAGAGGATATCTTTTCTAGCAGTATGTTTTTCCCCCGTTGTTCAATACTCTTCCCTCTACCATTGCTGAGAGACATCCAAATACATGCAGTCACATGCTCAGTTGTCACAACTGGCCAGATGTCTGCTTTTTCTCCCCACAAGACTTTTATAGGAGGCAATATGCTTTGTCGTGTCACTAGAAGTTTTCATTTCATTAATCAGCTTTCTATCAAAATGCTGATGCTTCACAGATATTTTTCTGTAATAAAGGCAAGTCAGTTAAAAAACTGTTGAAAAAAGATAGGGAAAATATCAACCACTTAGAAGTTAATTTCTGTCTGATTTAATTTTCTCTGACTGTCTGCATTAGTCTCCCAGGAAAATAAGTCTACTCAAGTATAGTAAAATGTGCCTATAAATATCTGATACAGATAAGACAGACAGAAAAATCTGTTTGGCTGCATTTGTTTGATAAAAAAGAAGCAGAAGGTACTTGGGAATTACAACTTATTTGCCTTCACTCCATTCAGCTTCTATAATCAAGTAAAAATATAGATAATAACAAGCTTCAAGTAGGCAATTACCTCAAGGACCACATGTTGTACTCTAGAATCAAAAAAATAGCAACCAAGTGAATGGTTGAAATATATTCTATAAAAAAAGTTATGGTATTATTTTTTTTCATAGACTCTGAATTGTCTGGTTTAGAAAAGACCTTAAAAGACCACCAAGTACCCACCCCACAGACACGAATGCCTTTCACTAGAGCAGGTTACCCACTGTCTCCTCTAGCCTAATCTTGAGCACTTCCAGGCATGAAGCATTCATAGCTTCTCTGGGCAACCTGTTTTAGTGTCTCACCAACCTCATAGTGAAGGTGTTTCTTATGTTCAATCTAACTCTACCCTCCTTCAGCTTAAAAATATGACCCCTTGTCCTGTCGGTAAAGGTCCCATTAAAAAGTTTGTCTCCATCTTCCTCAAATGGGGAAGCCTCCTTTAAATGGGGAAAGGCCACAATAAGGGTTCCCTGGAGCCCTTTCTTCTCCAGGGTGAACAGACCCCGCTCTCTCAGCCTGTCTTCACTGAAGAGGTGCTCCAGCCTTCTGACCATTTCCTTGGCCTCCTCTAGACCTGCTCTAACAGGTCCACATCCTTCTTGTGCTAGGACCCCAGAGCTGAACACAGCACTGCAGGTAGGGTCTCAGCAGAGCAGAGGGGCAGAATCCCCTGCCTTGCCCCGCTGCCCATGCTGTTTTGGATGCAGACAAGGATACAATTGGCTTTCAGAGCTGAGAGCGCACACTGCCAGTTCATGTCCAGTTTTTTATCCACCAGTACCCCCAGTTCCTTCTCCTCAGGGCTGCTCTCAATTTGTTTATCTCACAGAATGTGCTGACACTAGTCATGATCTTGACCCAGGTGCAGCACCTTGCTCTTGGCCTTGTTAAACTTCATGAAGTTCACATTGGCACATGTCTCCAGCCAGTGACAAGTCGATTTGGATGGCATCTCCTCCCTCCAGCAAACCAACTGCACCATTCAGCTTGGTGTTATCTGCAGATTTGCTGGAGGTACACTCAATCCCACTGTCTATGTTCTTGATAAAGATACTAACTAGTATTGGTCCCAGAACCAGTTTCCACTCTAGGAGTTTAGAAAGAATAACACTTCAAGTTATTCTGATCTTAGAAAATTTCTCATGCTTATCCAGACAACGAATTTCAGTCCTCAGTTTACCATTTTTTGTGATGATATATTAGCTTTGCATGCACAGATATCTAACCAGAGACGAGCAAAGACCACTCAAGATATTTTTTTTTATGGTTTAAGAAATAAGTATCCTAAAAAAATGCCCAAGGTATTTAAAGCCACTGTGTAAATAGTCAGGTCATGGTGTTGCATTGACTGCAACTGCTCTTGACTTGCTACCAATGCCCAGCACAGTTCCAGCTCTCAAAACATCACACTACCACACCTGTACTCATGCTACAACCCTCTAAATATAAACACAGAGCAACATAATCCACATCACAAGGTCAATCCAAATTTTTGAGATGGAAACTAATAATTAGAATGAGTTACTAATAAGTTACTGGTGTAGAGCCACACACCTGGTAAAAAAACCAGGGTAGCTCAACTGTCCAATTGATACTTTTAAGTGGGTCTCATCATACAGCTAAACAATAATATAAATAATTTTAACACAATATAAAGACAACCAAAACCCCAGAGCTTGCAATCACTTGCAAGATTAGTGAGAGACTGAGGGAGAGTGACAACTTTAATTCATTTCTCATTCATCTACTCATAAAGGGTGACAAGTTGATAGCTGTAGACCAACATCTTGCTGTGGTCCAGAGCCAATGAAAATGTCAACAAAATCTTGCCAACTCCTTAGGTGCAATAAATCATCATAGCTCTATTAGTCAGCCTTCTAACTTCCAGCACCCAAAGATTTGGCTCTATCTACAATGCATGCTCAGACAAGATATAAATCAATGCAGTGTCAAGTTGACCGCAGTTGGGTTTTTTCCTTCTCAAATATTACTCTATCTTTGATAGTTAAAAGCAAATCTCACTGAAGTCATCTAACTTGCAGGAGGAGGAAAGCATTTACAGCAGAAATTTCCTATAAACCAGCAGACCAAGTTTCACTCATTATCCATCATGCCAAAAGCTATATTGTTACCTATACTGGGAACATTTTCCCACTTAATAGTCTGTAAAGCACCTGGAATCATCAGTCTTTCTTCCATGAGAATGTGGAAAAGGAAAGATGCATCTCCTCTTCCCTGCATCACCACCCAGATCTGGACAGCTCCCAGTCATCACACTCAGCTGGGGCCCAATTACAGAAATCAACAGTAACTCCACACTCCCTAAGCTGGACTCCATCCTCACCATGACTGTCACTGATCCCCACTGTTCCAAGTTGAATGCATCAAATTCCTGAAGAGTCCGAACATCTGGAGAAGCACTGCTAAGCCACTAACCAACACATCAACAGTTCAGGCTTCCCATGAAGCTTGGTCTAGACTTAGGACTTATTACTGTTCTTTCTCAAATGCATTAATTATGAAACTTTACCTGCCCAGGGCTGCTCCAAGCACCGAGACTTACCATTCAGTCCCTCAAATCTTTGTATTAAAAGGCTCAGACTTACGGTAGAGTGCTGAATGGGTATCCAGGCAGGTGTTTCGACTGAGCATTTGTGAGATGGGCATCTGCCATGGCTCTGCTGCAAATAAGTGAAAAGGGCATTATACACAACACAGTACGTGCTGCAATCGCTAGGCACAATGGGCTCGATTCCATAGGGAGCATCTAGGAGTCTGCTCGTAGTCATCACACCTCACAAAGTCATTTTCCACTGTCATGTAGGAAGAATAATCTGCGGTTTGCAGGACCAAAAAGGCCTCCTGAGTTGTCTATTAGTTTTGCATTGAAGTTCTCAGTTACGTGGATGGAAATACATCCACTCTCAACCCCAAGCATGAGCCATCTCCTTTCCCTCCACACTGGAGCATTCAGAGAACAGCGGAGCATTAATCAGCAGGCAGACAGTGGGGGTTTTCCCCCTTTTCATGACAGGCTGCATTTTTCCACAATGTCCTCTCTGAACCAGTGATAGATGCAGCCTGAAACACCCATCAGGGCTATTTTCTAGGAAGAGTAAGTATGCTCCAAAATTTTAGGGCATGTTTCTTTTATGAGCAGAATGCTCGGCTTGCTCCCCAGATTGGTCCCTGGAGAACATGAGCAAGTACACAAGACTCCTGCAGTTCCCTGAAACTTCACAGAGCAAAAAAAGTGAGGGGTTAATTTAAAGTCTAGCGTTCCACATGGCAGTGCAAGATGCAACCATCAGGCCTTCAGGCTGATTTTCCCGCAATTTCCCTTGCATTTCTATGATTCAATTACATTTCGGCCAAGGTTTGGAGCCCATCAGAATGAATTGCACAGCAGATTGGGTCAGAGTCCCTGAAGAAAAGTTCAGAATAAATTCTGGTGTCTGCCACCATTACTCTCAGCATTTCACATAAGAGTCAAACTATTATTTAGCTTCTTGTAACCAGGAGTCCTTGTAAGAGGACTCTTGTAACCAGGTATTTTCCTGAAGCTGGAAGTAGTATGGAAAGAAAAAGCTTTCTTCTTTTTATTTTCATTTAAGCCAGATATATTACAAGCAACTACATTACACTTTTCTTTTCCCCATGCTGAGAGTAAAGGAGAGAAACCTCTGCAAACACTAATGATTAGATTTCACACGATTTTCAGTTTTAAGTCTAATTTAAGAACTACTAGTGCTTCGTTCTTTATCTACAAAAAGTTAACATTTGCAAAGCAGTGCAGTACTACTTCCACAAGTAAAAAGAAAGAAAAAGAAAAAATGTGGATATCAGATTAAGCTTCGTATTCTCCAAAACTTAAAACTGGTTATCTTTTACATTTTCAATTAGATAACTTTAGGAAATATTCAGAAAAACAGCAAGCAAGAATTATAGTATTTTTAAATGAAAGTTTAGAAAGTGCTATTTAAAAGGATTTGAAAAGTCACAGCTATCATGGCACCAGAAGCCTGCAGATGTGTGTAATCTCCTGTAGGGAAGAGATGAATGCAACAACAACCTATGTAATCCTATCAAAATAATAAAATTATAAATGAATTCTGATTAAAAACATGGTATGAAACACTAGTAAGTATTTTTACTTTAATAATTGTATACTTTTGGTTTTTATTCCAAGGCAAGTTAAAGGCAAGGAAATTAATAATGTGCTTTGGACTGAAAACAGTTTTCTGATTGAAAAGCCTGATCTTACAGAGGAAACTATGTATAACTCTGTCAGGGGACTTCTCAAAAAGACTTCCCACATTTTTAAGAGGATACTTTTGCAAAATAAAAGCTCCAAATCTCATAGGAGGAAGGGCTTATTCTCTTCAAGTACTCTTGTCATTAAGATTCATACCTAAATTGTCCCAAGGCCTAGGATCCTGTGGGACTTGTGCATATTCAAAGGTCAAAGAGACAGCAGTTACTTGGAATTGCTCAGAGGCAGCAGCTCTACAGAGTTCCCAGATTTTCAGGTCAAGAGCTGGGCTGGTTGTTCCTCTGGGATGTAGGGTGACCTGTAGTGTTTGGCCTTTCACAGCTGGATATTTGAATTACTGTGCTGGTAACATGACATTGCACTGGTACTGTCTGAGAAATGCATGTAGTTCAAGGGCAAGGACTGAACAATTTTCTTCTACAGCTTTTTGGGGATTTGGAGTTGGATTCGTTATTAAAATTACAGCTTATTTCTTATTTTAATGATCACTTCTTTTTGCCTTGTGTAAAAATGTATTTCACACCTTTCATATCTTAGACCCTCACCTAGTTGAAACAAATCTTAGATATAAGGTTATATATCAGCTGTTTGTAACACTTTTCTTCTCAAATGCTCAGGGTTTTTTAATAGTCAAAAGCACCAACATGTCACATTTAGAGAAACCAATTTAAAAAAAGAAAAAACAAGAAGTCAGCACTACATAAAGTATTCTGCAGGCACAGGCAATACAAGTAAGCATAGGAATAAATACATTGGCAAATATTTACAGGCTGTAGAAGGAATTAATTCGATTATTATTGCTAATGTTTTCCTCAGCTTAGGAGTTTGGTAAGCAAAAAGAGTACATACCTTGGCCCACCACTACACTGAAAAGGAAAAAATCCCAAAAGGGATGAAAATCCATAGTTTAAAACTGTCTTTCTTCAGATAGCCTTCAATAGAGGACAGAAGCACCTCTAGTTTGTTTTTCATGTTTGTTAATAGTGGTATGCAAATATACCTTGCCCTGCTGTTTGAGAGAATATGTTCCAATAGAAGTTTTCTCCATCTTAATTGGAAAGAGAGGGGCTGTATCTCTACATCTTATGAATGAGTGATTTCCAGAGTCTTCCTTTACTCCCCTTCTTTGAGAATACTCGGCCTCCTGCACTAAGCTCACCCTTGAGACAGCTTCAACACAGTGACAGACAAAGCCAACCAGGAAGAGACTTTGCCACAGCTTAATGAAATCAAAGCCTTCAAAATACACAAGAATATCTTCAGCTTGTGTAATTTTTGTATAAAGAGACCTTGGGACACAAAAGAATAATTTCATTCTCATTACTGAATTCAGCATCATTCACAGCTCTTTTTTCTGGGTTGATGCTTCAAACGCTTGATAAATTGCACAGCAATGATACAGTCAGGAAGCAATGAAGCGATGACCAAAGTCAGATAGAGATGCAACCCCCACATTCAACTACAGACAGTTCAGTTTCTTCTCTGGAGGCCCTGACACATGTAATTCCCAAACCTATAGGTTCATCAAACCTCCAGAAATGCAGACCCCATGGGTAACCAGCAGACAGAAAGGCACCAATCTCAGGAAACAAAAAACGAGGTTGCAAGCCCTTCAGAGTCCATGCACAACACCTGCCTTGCTAGCAAACAGCCCTTCAGCAAGCTTCTTTCTTCCATGCTTTTCTCAGTCAGGTGTTAAAATACCTGACTGCTACTAGCACTATTTAGAAACATCAGTATAATGTATTTGGAAATGCATTAACACAGTGCAGAGTGGAAGCACATCAGTGCCCACAGCAATACTGCAGAGGGAAATAACTGCACGTTGAATATTGAACTGGAAGGTGAGAGCTTTGTAGCACTGCACAAGAGAGGTTTCAGGTGATAGAGATGCAACTGCACCTCAGCAAGCTCTGGGTAAGATTTCAAGGAAGAACTTCTCTTTTGTGTTGAGTGACTTCAGGAGCAAATACACATATCTTATCACCACTTTCTCATAGTCAGGGAGAGATTTTTATATACATAAAATATCAATATCAATTCCAAATCTGAATGGCTAAATATTAACATGATTCTGTCTGGAGACACATTTAGAGGCAGATCTTAGCTCTGCAGGAAGAAGGAACAAAATCCAGAGAGGATGTTTAGGAATATAAAGGTTCAGGGCTCACTGAAGTACAGCACTCTCTAAGATCTGACTTGATAGTCTGTCTCAAAAAAGATATTGCTGATGAAAGTCAAAAGAAGCCAGGTTATATTCCATTTGTATCCACTGAAATGGACAGGAATACAAATACAAGAAATTATATACAAGTCCTTGAGTGAGGTCTCTAGAAACAAAAGCATTAACTGAAGTCAATCCCAGTGGAACATCCTCAGCTACTCCTACAAATCCTTGCAAATCTCTGATGTTTTGGAGAAATTAAAATTTTAGATCTTAACTAGAGGTCTAAGACTGAGCAAAATATAATAACATACCAGACCATACCCCTGGCCTAATGATTCACTCATAAATAACCATTCCGTTCTCCTTGACTGCACATATCTTCTCATTTTCCAGAAGTCTTGCATCAGGTGAATGGACGCAGAAAGAAATTTGCACAGCAGCATCAAACAGATTAACACAGAAAAGAAATACATGTTTATGTTGAGAATAAGAGCCACAAGACAGATCTTTTCTGCTTTTCCAGCTACGTGAAATGCACAAAAATGCAGCTCACCTTGGCACTGGGAAATTATCTTCCCACCTTCACACCCAGGTCCTCCAAATATCAGAAAAAGGACCTGCTAAGGATGTACAGCTTTGCTATCATTAAGCAGCACTATTAATGAGGCAGCATCAAGCTCTCTTGTTTCCTTTTTCTTGCTCAGTGTCCTCCACCTTGCCTCACCTCTGCAGCTTTCCACTACTGAGCAGCATTGAGCCCCAGCCATATCTGCCTGAGCTGTTAATTGAACATTTTCTGCTCTCGGTTTACAGAGCTCTTCATAGATTTATGGAAAAAAAAAAAATCACCCTTCTCCTTTCATAGCTCATAACCAGTCTCAATAAAGATATCTCTTTAAAATCACCAAATTATAATCTAATGAAGTCTATTAAAAATTTCAGTTGCACTAAACAAGGTCAGTGCTCGGAAGAAACGAAGTGTCACCCAGAAATGGAGATCAAAGTAATTCCCTTCCATTCCTGCTGCTGCCATAGAGACCAAGGGAGGGGGAAGAAGGAAAGAAGAAATTTAACAGACTTAATTCTTCCCGAAATTTATAATTAACTACAAGGGAAAAGGGACTATTATCACATTTCTAAAGAATAAAGGAGAAAAAAGTTGAGCTTTTGACAAGATATAATTAGCAGACATTACATATGCAGTGCACATTGGTTTGTTCTGTGTAATTTTCTTGAAATTCCCCCCCCCAAATGATTTTATTTTTCTAGAAAAGACAACATGTGTCTCATCAGTTTACATTCATAATGTCTGAATTCCAAACGCTAGAGGCTCACAATAATTGTTTCAAAATTTAACATTGGTAAATAAAGATTTGAAATAAATACTTAGATACACCCCCCATCTGTCAAATATCCCTGACTATGTTCTCCAGCTAAGATAAATGGCAATCAATGAAAAAGATCTTCCCACTCCTCTAAGTCTGTGCAGTTTAGCCAGCAGCCAACCCATAGTCATCAAAGCTGTCCTCAAGTACCACTTCAGAATAGACTTCACTAAATTACATGTAAATTTTATGTATTCAGCACTATTACACTTTTAGGGTCTGGCAGGAAAACACCACAGTTTGAAGTGATCATCAGCACCTAATAATGACTACAGAAAAAGAGTTTGATTTTGCTAAATGCAAATCTCTGGGGGGAAAATCATTATGTTTCCTTTGTTTTCAGTTTGTTATAGGCAGGAAATTCAACACACAAAAAACCTTAGCTACCCAGTTTATGACTCCAAACTGCAATGATTCAAAGCCTGGAGTCTTGGAAAGAAGAAACAACAAATGTTGCCCAGATCTATTAACAATATGCAGGCACAAAAATGTGTGGGTTTTCTGTTTGTTTCATATCCAGCTAAATTTAAATCAAACCCTCATGCAGTATAGCTCTCTACACTCCGTTAGTTTTGGTAAGATTACATTGGTCTGTAACACCTGAAGCACTGGTTAACCTCAGCACTGAGGTTTACAATTTCCTAATTTTGGTTCTGATCTGCAGCCTCTCCAACACAATTTATCTTGCAGGAAGTCCCACAAAACAAAATGAACCTCATTCTCTAAAGTATATGTCTTTTTAAATCCCTATATTGAGTTTTCTTCAAATTAACATAATCAAACAGGGGAGAAGGGATGGGACAACAGGTCTATGACAAAAAGTCACTTCAGCACAAATAAATATCCTAATTATTAGCTATTTGCATTAGTATCAGGCCCAAATAATCAATAATTCAAATGAACCTTCTAGTGGATTCATCTCCAAAGTGGGAGCAGCAGCTGGCACACAGTGTGTGGACCTGCTCCTCACCTCCAACAGATGACCTCATCTCATGGACCCTTCTGCCCTTCTCAGAGCATCTTGGAACTGCCTCTGCTGCCACTCTTAAATCAGCAAGCCTGTAACAGCAAGGTCATCTCAGTGGTGCCATCTCCACATTCTCCGATTCTTCAGCAATGTTCTAAAAACACCCCTCAGATCAACTGGGTTGGTTTTGGGGGCCAGTTTTGTAGGTTGAATGCTGAATGATGTTTTTCTTCTCACTTGGAAAGGCACAGTATCCTACTGGGACACAAGACTTGCTCCTACATTTCCCTAATATAGCACACTATCAACAGGGATCTACAATGATATACTTAATGTCATTTCAGAGTCAACTAGCCAGACAAATTTTATAGCTCTCCTCTGCTTCACTCTTAACTTCATGCTACAAAATGGGGTGATCAGTGTGTGGAGAGGGAAGGACCTACAGAAAAGTCATAGCACACCCAGGGAATAAGCTGGATGTTTGTCCTGTCACTGCCCAGTGTAACTTCTTTTTTCCCATGACCATCAATCATACTGTGAGTTCTGATCACACAGCTGTTCAAAATTTTGCCTAAAGTGCACACAGTGGTGTCCCCTGTTCCACATATATGGCTGGATGAGCAGAAGAAAATAGGATGGACAGATGTTGCTGGCTCCTGGCAACACTGTCATTCAAAACTGTACACATGAAACTTTAGCATGGGTTAACAACATAAACAAGCTTACTGTTTTTCTTCCCAACATCAATACCAAATGGGGGGGGGTTCTTCTGTCTTTATTTCATTGTTTTAAATGTGTAAATTAAATTCTTAGAAAAGGTGCTGGATGGGGAGCCATGAAAGGAGATTGCTAATTTTTCAAACTAGAGTAATACAAAATTTGCAAAAAAGCTACCAAAAAACCTCCCCAAAACAAAATGCCAAACTTCTTTACTAGTGGAATGAACTGAGCCTTTTACTAACAACAACAACAAAAAAAAAAATCCAGTTTTCCAGTCATATGAACCACCACATTTTCAATTAATTGCTCCACGGGGGTCAGTGACAATCAAATTAAATTAAGACCTGTGTAGTGATTAATCTGGTGTAAATCTCTACTTAACTGGATGCCAAAACCAAGAATCTCTAAAAAGAAGTAAAAGTTGCAGAGTTTTCAACATTTGGATGACAGGAATTTATTTTTGTAGCTAAAAAACCAAGTTCAAGCTGAGTGTTCTCCCTGGTTCTGAAGGCAAATTCTCTGCTTTACAAACTGAAAGACACAAATTCTGGGACACACTGGAATCCTGCTGCTGCCAGTGCTCAGTGCAGAGGACATAGGAGTCAGGCACAAATGGTAAGTGGTTTAGGATTCTTGAATAAATTTGGATTATTTAAGTGGTGTTTCTTCTTTGTGAACATCTTCTCAAAACACAGAAGCAATCAGGTGATAAAATCTGAGATCTCAAGCAAACCTCAAAAAAAAAAAAAAAACAAAAAAAAAAAAAAAAAACAAACAAAGCCCCAAAGAAATCCCAAACAAAAAAGTGGCAACCAACACTGATAGTTCTTAGAGACATTACTGATGTTAAGGATACTAAATCACTAGTCTAGATTGCCCAGGAAGTTTTAAAATCTTTCTCCTGAGAAAAGGTCTTCAGCTAGCCCTGCCATTGGCCTTCTGGGTTTTAGGCCTGCAGAGCTGCCACCTCTGAGCTCTCCTTTCTGGAAACTAGTGCCAGAAATCTTTTGGAGTTTTCCCCCAGTGAAAGCTAATCATCTTTTCTATGCCATCTAATACCAAGAACTGGGAGTTCCAGGGAAGCAGCTCCTGTTACAGCGAGGAACATAGAGCTATTTATGTTCTTTTTCACTAGTGGCAGCTCCCACTGTATTCCTAAGTCTGTAAAAGGCAGAAGGATGGAAGGAGAACTGGCACCTGGAGTAGAGGACAGCATGTTGCCTTTGACTGTTGGGAGGCACAGTGGGAATGTTCTTCCCTTTCAAAAACTCCTGGTGCTCCCACTGGGATGGAGGCTCAACCTAAGCTTTAGTTTATACCAAATTCTTTCTAATGATGAAATAATGCCACCAATTACTGTGTTTTATGTGACAGTAAAGGAAAGATGCTATGCTGGGAACATGATCAATTAAAATAAACCAGGACAACCATAAGAAGCTGTCCTTGACTGATTCAGCATTTCTGTAGCCCTGTGTTCAGAATGGCATGGAAAAATGAAGAAAATAAAAAGAAGGGGAAGATTTGGTACAAATTAATATCTTAAATCTATCTTAAAGACACTTTACGCTTTGGCTGAGAAAACATCTGTAGGATTTAAGATTTGGCAAGGTATATCAGAAATTAATTTTATTGGATGCCATCTTTTACCACGCAGAGTTCAAGGCAGGATCCGTAGATCCATTGAACATAATTTACAAGGGCACATGCACGCCACAAAATTTATGTCATTTTCTATAATGTGAAAATACCAAAACTTCCAGACTAAATTTAATGATCAAGTGTTAAAATGTCAACTCTTTGAACAGTGTTCATCTTTTGCAGTTTAAAAAGTATTTATCTTTTATTCTCTTTTTATTACTTAAGATCTGAAGAATAAACCTGATGTATTTACTGCTTCTGACATCAAGGTCCACTTTTTCAAGACAAAGAGTGGCAATTATCTGCATAAATCACACAAATGGCTATTCAAATACAGACAATTAACAGATCTGGGGTCAAAAATAACCACACTGTTGCTCTGTAGAATTCATGCTTATCAAAATGATTTTTTTGAAATAACATTTTTTCTGAAAAAGGTCTGCTTTTATTATAGTGCTGAAATTTGGTATAAACAGATTTTAAAAATCGGTTATTTAAAGGAAGGAGAGTTACTCCAGTGAAAAGAAAGCCAATAAGATCAGATTATGGACCAATGCAACACTAGTCTAACTATTTAAATATGGCACAAAGTAAGATAAGCAAATCACTGTAACTTTGGTTTCAAGCTGTTGCAATATGAAAGTGTTTTGAAACTATACTTTTGCCATTATTCAGCTCAATTACATATGATGATATGTTGTTCCCACATGCCTGCAAATAGAAAGCAATGTACAATTCACATTGTATCTCATTCCAACACCAACGTTGGCAGCAAACACTGAGTATCTGGAGTTAAACATTTGAGGCTCACTCACATGCTTGACTTTCAGATCATTTCAGACACTCAGCATTGGATTCAAGAGACAGAAAAGCCGAAAGGAAAAATGTGTGTAGATGGAGTTGGGAGCCCTGCTCAAGGCAGCAGCAGTAGTGAGCTGGCAGTGAATCCATGCTTGTTATTTCCCAGAAGACCCTGGGAAAATATTCAGTGAGAAACTTTCAGCACTAATTCGTAAAATAAATAAGTGATGTCTCTTGACACATAAAAAAAAAAAAAGGTACTGGGACATGGTCTTTTCCAATTATACCATCTTAAAACTTGGCTTATTCCCCTGTCCCAAATCCAGTTTCTACACACCTGCACCCCAAACTCTCTAGGCCACGCATGGATGCAATTCCAGGTCCCCCCTGCATGACAAGACACCTAGAAGTAGGGCTAATCACAGCTCTTCTTTTCAACCCTTTGAACTGGAAAGCACCACTTGGGAGTGTAAAAACTGGATGTTTAGCATGATCCTACATCCCAGCCTTGTTCAGCAGTGCTGCACCTCCACTGCTCAGCACTTTCCAATGGTATTGCAACAGGTCCCCATAGGTGCCCCTGCTCTGCTCCAGGGCTGATTGAGGATACAGATTCAGCACAGCTTGTGGGAGCCAGGAGGACCTGGCAAGAACAGGAAATGAATGAGGCCACAGCCTCCTCCAATTTATCCTCCTTCTGCGGCCTCATTCACCTCTTGTTCTCTTCCCATATGGGTTTCTCCACCAGCAAGATGGGAATGACAGCTGGCATCTGTTTCCATGGCTCCACTGCACTCCCTGCTCTCTGCACTGGCCACCCACCACCCCTCTCTGCTGCCCATGGGTGCCCAGGGTGTATCTTCCTGCCCTTCTCCATGTTACAGACGGGTGTCCCCATTCTACATCGCTGTGACGCAAAAAATGACAGCAGTGATGACACCAGTGCTAACCCCTGCTTTGCCTTATCGTTTGTGCAGCCCACAGGGGTTCTGCCCACCCCAGGCAATTTGCAAATCCTGTAGAAATTATGAAATTCATCAGAAGTAAGGCAGAACAGGTAGCACTATGCTGAACCCCAGAGCTGGACATCCCCTGCTAGGTGCTCCTTATAAAGCCCACCACGTGCAAAGGCGGCTGCAAACACGCGCTGAGCTGCCTGCCCTGTAGAAACAGAAAGGGAGTTCCCTCCTCATTGCCCTGCCATTTAATATCAAGCCAGTTTGGCAAGTTTGAGGATGTCTCAAGGAATCATTCAGCTTATCCCTACACCAGACCTTTAGGCTGGGAAGTGTCCCTAACCCTGAGGTCCCTAGCCTGACGCCGCTATTGCGGAAAAAAATTGTCTATATTCATGTTTGGAAGAAAATATTTAGAAGGACTGTTTCCTAACAGTCCATCTAGATCTAAAGTCAGTACAAAAGTGCTGAACTGGGACCTGGGCATTTTTATTTTTCAGGCCTAGAGAGGCAAAGTAATCTATGGTGTTTTTTTTCCCAAAAAAAGCCACAATAAGCCACCAGAAACTTGCATCTCTCCAATCAGAAACACCATGACTATCTAAACTACATCTGATTGGCCTCCTTAAAATCCTAGGACCCATATAATGCCCCTTCTTTATTATTCTTTAGTTAACAGAATAAACTGATAAGCTGAGAAAATATGTGCAGTATACCATGTATTCTGAAAGTGCTCTAGTTGCTAGAGTTATTAATAGACACAAGCATAGGCTAAGATAAAATATGAAATCTTTTTCCTTTTGCTAGGAAAAAATAAGTAAAAAACATATCATTTAGGAAGTCATACAGAAACAAACTGCATAATCTACAGATAAAGAGAACAAAATGCTCGTGGAAGCAAAGCTTATTCATCACTTTATCTTGCAACCTGACACAGTACATGCTCAATCTATTTAATTACAGGAACAGAAAAATAGCAGAAAAATATGTACACAGAACAGCAATGTTTCCAGTCCTACCTTGGTCGTGACAATGCACAGACAATCCATTCTGTAAATCTCCACAGGAGTGTATGTAAATCATAAAAATAAATCAGCAAGGGTGAGGAAAGGCTTTTGAATAGCATGAACAGAACCGGAGGCTTGAATCTGCACAGCCGGCTTTTCCAAGTGGGGCCCTCATAAGAAACTCGAGTCCTCCTCCACAATGCTAAAGGCAGTCATGATGCTCACAGGGATCAGTAAACCCACTAGAAATCGTCTCAAGCAAAACTTCCAGGTGGCTTATCAGGCTTGATTGCTGCATTGTTCAATCTGAGATCAAAATATGCTGTTGAATGGTATGCAGCCCTCTAAATGGGAAGATGAGAACCACAACAAGCACAAAAGAGCAAAAGCATCACATTTCAGCCCTAGCTCTGGTTTCACAATTCTGATCTGCTGTTTCAGTATACCCATAAGATTTCCCTTGCCAAGTCTCTCTCCCTCAGCCTCTCTCTCGCTCTCTCTCTCTCACTCTCTCTCTCTCTCAATCTCTCCCTCCCGCTCTCTCCTTCCCTGTCTTTTTTTTTCCTCCCCCCTTTCACTCGCTCTCTCCCTCCTCTTCCCTACTAACTCAGAGCAAGCACAAAACGCACAACTATCGGGCCCATCTATCACAGCGCTGTCACTTCTCTGCCAAAACAACTGCTTTGGGTTGTAAGGGGTTTTATTAAGAGCATGATTCCTACAAACACACATTGCTGGAAGTGCATGATTGAAACATGAAGGTGTGTGCAGGAACTCGTGCGTCACAGCTCCAATTGCTCAGAATTACTGGGTCAGATTCGGATTTGGGAAGTGAATATAAATAACAGCTGGATGAGGCGAACTTTAGCTGTAGCAGAAAATAATCAGTCAGGGGAAAGGACTGGGATTTACATATTTACACATGCACGTGGATCTGTCAAGCACAACACAGTGATATAATTACAGTTTACCACCCATGGAAAAAAACCCTACATTATATACATAATTCAAAGCTTTGTAGGGGAACAGTTTTTTTTTCCCCATCTATGAAAAATACATCAAACTTTTAATTAAAAGAAAGCACTTTTAACAACAGAGCTTAAACACTCCTTAAATTCTCTCCCAAACTTTTCTTCCATCATTGACAGATTCACAGACTTAATCTATTTATCTCATGTTCTCTATGTTTTGCTTGGAGTTTTACAGACTGTTTAAGCCCCCACAGCCCTACCTTTCTTGCAGTGATGCTGGTGCAGAGCTTGCTTTTCAGGTGTTTTACATGAATCATTCTGAGTTAGAAAGCTTGCTGTCAGCTCTTACGGGCTTCCCTCTCTTCCAGATAGAGGAAGAGAAAGAGAAGAAAGAAGGAGGGAGAGAGAAAGAGACTCAGAAGGGGAAAGATATGTAAAATGAAAGCTCTGGCCAAAGAGAGAGGAAAATCAATGCTCCTATTCAGTGGAAAAAAAAAAAATACAGCCAACTGGACTGTTGACAGCAACAAGAGGAAATGTCTAGACACCCATACATTACAATTCACCTTTTCAACACACTGGACAGCAGAATCTCCCCTGGGTGCTTTGCTGAGAATCTCTCATTCTCACTCAGAGCTAAAGTATGTTTTTAATAAAATAAGCCTTTCCAAGAAAATAAAGGATTATTTAAGAGTCATCTCTCTTCCATAAATTACTCAGGTTATAACCCTAATATTCCCATGATTGTTGGAGAAGCGAGACGCTCAGTAAATGACACGTATTATTTTGCCAAAATGAGGTCACTGCTACCAAAGTTACAAAATCCATAGTGAATCAGATATGTGGTCAGAGAGCAATCAACCCTCCCCCCCACTATTAATGTCCTGGTGGATAGAACATCTTAAAGAGAAAGTCTCCAGAGCACTTAGAACTGTGTCTAAGGCTTTAACTCACTCTGAGCAAACACGTGTGCACAAAACAAACTTGATTTGCTTTTACAGGCTGTACTAGAACCTGCAGGTTTTCTCCCTACTGAGGTTTAGTCCAGTAGCCAAACAGTCAGACAAGTTTATTAAACTATAGATTACATGAAACTTCCAAACATCCTTGAAGAAAGACTCAATTAAATATCTCCTTAAGAGGAAATTAACCCATTAATATGGTGTGACATAAGCCACCCTTGTGCTCTAAGCAGTATTGGGTAAAAGTGATTTCAGTCAACTCTAAAATCACCAGATATTTTAACACTTGGGTGTAAAGCACCCAACAGTTTGTTCTCTTCTAATTCATAGATTGAAGCTGACCTAGTAAGGTGTGAAATATTTCATACATATAATTACCTAATGACTTGGCTGTAAAATTCCATCTCAGACTTGAAACTGGCATATGGAGATGCATTTTGAAGTTGGTCTCTTAAGTGCATGATCTGTAAATGCTTCTACTTGCAACTCCACTCTTGTGAGATGATCCCAGTGAATTCATGATCCTATTTAAAGTTTATTTGAAAAACAGAGGGTTTCAACCCTTAGGGGATGCCTACATGAACGTGACTCACCCAGCTCCCTCAGTACCAAAAAGCTTCCTCCTGCACTCCTCCAATTTTTGACTGTCACCTCCTTCCTTTACATATGACAATGAGCATTTAACAGGACAGGATTGGCACATGTGCTCCTCAAGCTTAATACACAATTGAGCAGTTTGCTCCCTAAAATAGTGCCACCTACTTCTTACCCCTATAATCTCCCGTACCCCTAGAGAGAGTGAAGACACAGGGATTGCATGACTGCTTTTGGGGATGCAGACCCCAGCTTCAAGCTTACACAGGCTGATTTTGGTTGCCAGAGCCTCCAGTCATAGCTTCTAACACACAGTAACTGGCAACAGATGACTGTCAATGGGTCTCCAGTGTTTCTTCAAACATACAGTCCCTCCCTTCGATTAACAACCCATCCCAGAGCCCCAAAAAGCTGCTTAATTTTGTTTCTCCAACTAGATATTTTTCCATTCATTTTTTTCTCCCCAATAATAAAATTTTCAAATCCTTAGCACTGTTTTACCCTTCATTAGCAACACCTCCTTCTGCTCGAATTTCTGGAGGTCATCTCACTGCTTAGTTCTATTTTTCCTCTGTTCTTCTTCTTATTAAATGCACATATGATCCTGACTGAAATCTACTATAGAAAGGCTTGACCCAAAACTAAAACAAAAATTGAGGAACAGCCATCTGGGGTGAAAAGACATGGTTTATAGTTGCTCATAGTCAACTCAGATGGTAAAAAATAACCTTTGTGATGAGCTCTGACTCTTGAGAAGCCTTAATATAAGAAGGATAACAACTATTTCCCACTGTGACACCAGTGGCTCTGTGGATCACCGTGAGAAAACCATCTGCCCAGCTGACTGCTTCCTTCTCCTATAATTTTACCAAGGTATCTGTTTTTTAAATCATATAAAAAATCAACAATACGAGGTGAGTGGGTAGAAATAGGATGGTCTTTTAATGCAGTTTACCCTGGTCAATTTAATGTTCCTTTCTGACATTAAAGGAACATTGTATCCAGGTACTTCCACTTGGATAACCAAAGCAGAGGCTTTAATTAGGCCACTATATTTAGAATCAGAGCCTGCAACATCCCGCTGAATTCAATATTTGTAAAAGCAACCTTCAGTAAAAGCTAAAATCATAAGAAAAGATTCTGATTTTTTTTTAATCTTTCATTATGGACCTTCTTAAACACTTCTTAAATTCTTTTGAAACCCAAATATTATAAAACAAAAACTGTAAAGTAGGTTGCTAAAAAAAAAAAAAAAATAACTGGTTTATTTTTTTTCTATTCAAAGAGTAGAGATTAAGAAAACCAAGAGCACTATGTCTCCAAGTTTTGGAGTAGACACTAAGAAAAGGAGGCATCTAACCATACTGTTAACATTGCATTAGTAATGTCAGCATCTTGAAAAATTTAGCCAGTGACTATTTAGAGCTCTATGCACCTACACAGAGAACACATGAACACACACATGCTCTTACAAATATGAAGATTTATTTACTCCTAATGCATCTTAAATTGTGTACTATGGAGTACTTGTTGATAGCATTACATTCTCAGGTGATATTCTCTTTCCTCTTTTCAGGTTCTCTATTGCATCCAAACAAGCTACAAATAAATATTTTCCTGATTACATCTTCCAAGAGGGCAACTGATGTAGTTGGCAAATTATGTCTATACAGCCAGAGCCCACTCATACCACTTGAACCCAGTTCTTGTGGATCACAACTGTTTACTTAGTAGCTTAACACCAGGATTCAGGTGATCTGAGTAAGTATATGCTACAACGGAAAGTCTCATGAGACAGTTTCTTTATGAAGGCTGCTTTGTGGTACACTTAAAAAAAAAAAAAAAAAAAAAAAAAGAGAGAGAGACAGAACATACTAATCTTGTAGATCCTGGATATGTAGTTAAAAGCTGTATTACAGATGAAATGTCAGAATAAATCCTCCTTCATCCAGAAAGAGAAGTTAATACAGATTTCAGAAAGCACGTTCTGTATACCTTAGTCACTCAGAATTTTAATGTAGTTCCCAGGCTGAATCAGAAGCCCAGGAGTCCTGGTGTTAATTTAAAGATCACCAAATTAGCAATTCTTCCCCTCTTAACTGCAGCAGGCCTAAGAGCAGCAGCTCTGCAACTGGCCTGAGGCCCAGGAGAGTCTCAGATAGAAGCTGTAACACGAATCATTCCCTTCACCCGTACATGGCAAATTTCACTGCCATTTAGCACAATCAATGTTGGAGTCCTGACCAATTTCTCCAGCTGGTAGCTTTTCCAATGAGAAGAAATAGACAATTCTCTTTTTTGTAGGGAAGCAGACCTTGCCTCTCAAAGCCCTGAAGGCAGATGGTAAAATGGGCATGGGGAAAACGGAAAGGTGGACAGGCAGCTCCATTCCTTCACCACAAGGTCTGTGCACTGGCCACAGTGGCCTCGGGCTCAACAGCCACAGAAAAAAAAGTTTCTGCTTCACAGTTGTGGAGGGGATTCTCTCTCTTCTTACCCCAAGGACATTCCCACCTTACCACCTCTTTATGTAGTGCATGGGAGTTCACACCACCTCAGCCGAGCAACTGCCCCAGAAGAAAAATCAAAAAAGCTTCTTCTGAGACAGTGCAACCTCTCCAGCAGTCTCACTGCCACATGCTCACCAGTTTGGGGTCCTATGAGAAGGCAGTATGGCAAGCTGGGAACACAATATGACTGGTGGGCTTGTAGGACATGCACTTTCATCATCACAGAGGATGAGGCAGAGGTGTTTGACCCCATCCTACAGCTCTCAAGGTCCTTGGACAAGCTATTCTTTTGAAAGCCCCGCAACCTTCGTTAGTTTAAAAGTATGCCTAGTGTTTTTTCTATTATTTCCTACAAAAAATCCATAATTGTTTTCCTGGTTCACACAAATCCATTTACTCTAAATGAAACAGAAGTGCTTCAGTTACAAATGCTCTGCTGGCTTTATGCAGGGATGCTCTGCAACAGAATCACATGGTACTAGAGGGTAGTATGACCAGAAGGGGTTCTCAATTCTCAAGATCAATGGTGAATGAAGAGTTCATGTTCCTTCTTCAGCATTCTGCCTGGGGAAGTAAATCTAACAACCAATTGATCATCAGCAACTGAAAAACTCTGGCACATACATTCAAACATGCAGCTACTCTTAAATAACTATGTGTCACTGTCATAGCAGCCACTAACACTCAAGCACACTCACTTGAAAAAGAAATCAGACAAAGTGACACCTTCAAGTGAACAGACACACTAAACCACAAGTTCCTGGAAACTAAGACAAAACATCTGCTATCTACTACCCCGTGGTACTGAGAACTGGACAAAACACCACTCACAGCTCTGAATGTCTTAGAGTCTGGCAACGGAGTTGCCAATTCTCAGTTTCCTCTCAGGTACACTTTGTACATGAACAACATGAAACTGTAGAACATAGAATTGCTGATGGAGAAACATTCAGTCCGGGGTTTGCAGTGACTGAGTAGGAGGATAGAGCATTGTTCAGCTGGGCATTTGTAACAGAAATCATGTTGTGAAATGGACATGAGATCAGCTGCATCCCATGATTTTCACAACATCCTCATGGACACAATGTATTAGGGCAAAAGTTTATCAAACTTTTGATAATTCCTTGCTTTGGAGAAATAAAATCTTCCATAAATATAAAGACAAATTTCAAAGAGTATTTACGTTCTTGTATTTTGACTATCAAGTACCACCACACTACCATATGGCACAAAAGTTTTTCTGATTGGGAAACTGGGAACACAACAACACAAGAAACTCAGAAAATCATGTTAGAAAATTAGATCTTTAGATTTTTAAATGTAATGAACAGAGAAATTGATCTAGAAAGGAAATTAAGCTCATGGAAAAGCCTTAGACAAGAGGAATAATCAGCAAGTTTCTACTGTTGGAAACAACTTTTGCTGAAGTCTACAAGGTACCACACAAGCACAACAGCTCAGTTAATGTCTCTTTTCTTCATGTTTCCAGCTTGTTTATGTTAAAAGAAAAGTTAATAAGTTTCTTTTACTTCAAAAAGGAAAAATACACAATGATGCCAAGGCTAGAAAGTCTACATAATAATATCTAAGCCCAAGGGAATTGTTCCAGCCAAGCTGTGAACCTACGAAAATAATGGAGATACTATAATGAAAGACTTATTACTTCACTGCTGCATGCAGCAAGACAGGGAACTGTAACACAGCCATGAAGTAATGCTATTCACCAGATTTTTATGATAGGCATCATTAGGCTGCCTGTACAAAAAACATTGCTTTTCTGACACTCAAATTCCTCCATATTGACTCCAGACCAAAAAGAAACTACAACACACACCAAGAGACTGAAAACACCTGGAATAAAACCTATGAACTGTGCAACAACATGGATTTCAAAAATAGACTGAAATGAAACCACCTCGAGATCGGCAAATCTGTAGAACTCTCACCAGTATGAACAAGACTTGTACATAAAAATAAAAATTAAATCCTGCCTAGGTGAGCATAAAATACCCAGGACTAGCAATATGCCACAATAAATTGCAGCCATAAGCCTCATTCAAATGTGATAACGGACATGCAGCCATTAAGCAGAAATTAAAGAAAACATCCAAAAGGTCAAATTCTGTATGTTCTACGCATTTCACCTCCAGCAAAACTTCACTAAACAAGGATTTCATTCTCCATTCCAAAAAAAAAAAAGAGTGGACAATACCTTTGTCTTCATGTCTACCACATAGCTTTCGAAAGTTGCGTTCTCCTTGTTGTGTTCACCACATTGGCCAGATCCTTCTGACTCACTGGAAGCTGCAGGCTAAAGAGCAGGGTGGAAAAAAACACAAATAAAGTAGCTAAAATGTGTGCTTTAATTCAATTACATTTAAATATAAAGATGAGCACGCACACACAAAAGGGTAGCTTGAATTCAGATAAGTATCAGGTGGCTTATACAGATTTTCACCTCAATTTTTTTATGCAAAACTTTCTGCGTTTTATCTATCCTACAGGTTCCTATCATGGAAGCCTGTGAAAGTCTTAATAGGCTAAATCTGCAAGATGATGTCTATCATAATCTCTGTGTGACTGCAGAAGGCATTCAAGGTGCTCTGCAGCTCTCGGCAACAGAACATAAAGATAAGGAAGGAAATCAGTGCCCCAGCAAAAAGACCTGCTGACCGTGATGGGGCTCTCATCTGGAGTAGCTGCAGGAACACATATCTCCTTAGAGCAACAAACAAATTATCTGGTTTGTTTTCTTATTTCTAATTCATGACACTCTCCTAAGTGAAACATTTTTTAAAAGGTTTCATGCTTGACTAGTAACCACATGTGCACATCTTTTAAATTCAAATGCCTGTTTTTGTTACTTTTCCTTCATTTACACAGATTTCAATCTTATATTGCTCACACAAAGCTTTCATAAAACACACAGTATTTCTTCAAATAATATCTTAGGCAGAAGACACAGTAAATGGCTATATTTGTTTTTTTTTTCAATTTTCCTGCTGGAAATCTAATACGTTACTGTAGATTTTACATTAAGACAGTAAATATCACAAATGACATCTCTGTTTACAACGCTTCGCCCTGCAATAATGTGCTTGAAGAGTCAGCCTTTGAACGAAACATGATGTCTGCCTCTAACTCAGATCTCAAAAAATTCCTGAGCATTCTGCAAACGCACAAACAAGAAAGGAAGGAGGATTCAAACACAGTTCAGTGTCTTTTGTCTGTGGGTGCCAAGCATTGCAAGCATCCTGAGTGATTTAGACCCATCCTGTTTTAGCCTGTGCAACAGGAGTGCAGACAATTTTAACACAACAGGCAAGAAATTGTTAGCATTTTAAGCAGAGCAGCCTTTGCCAGCACAACTTAGAAAACAACAATCCAGTGCCACAGAAAGAGCCAAATCAAACTCACATGTGCAAATGTTCTCTCCTCTGATCCTAGGTTGTTTATTTAGGGCTCTGTCCAGCAAAAGACTGAGTGCTGGCCCCAGTCCATCCAACTCCTTAGACACGTGCTTTTAGCTTCACTGGAACCAATGGACGAGTCTTATGCTCCAGTAAAGACCATGTTTAAAGGCTGGATCAGGCCCAGCAGCTCAGCATTACATGGGACTAAGTACACAGGACTCCTCAAACCCTCTCTGAGGTTACAGCTTCCTTCACAGGGAGAACCACTCATTCCCTTGACTGGCTTCTAGTCACTAAAGGGTGTTGAATATCTCCCATTTGTAATCTGGAAGGGAGTAAGGGACAGAAAGACAACAAAGCCAAAATTTTCAAGGACAGCAGGAAACTGAACCTAGGTCTAGCCTCAGAGCCTTCAGAAAATCCAAGCAACTACCTAAATGTTTCTTTCAGAAAGAGAAAATTAGTTTTGCAAGGAGCTAAAAAGCATGCATAAAATTCTCAATTCATCTTTGCTTTCTTTGAATACCTGACATAAATGTTTTTCATTGCTATTATTTACAGGCAACAATATAAACTCTTCAAATCAAGACATTATTTATTTGCTTTAATCATCAAGACCTAAAGAATTCTGATCCTAAAGCAGCTCAGCTCCTGCAACTTCTCTAAAGGGGTTTGACGAGCTTCAGCAGAAACTTCTATGGTAACATTCATCAAATGAGTGCAGCTGCAAAGCAGGGTAAGAAACTAACTTTGTTTACAGTTTACATGTTTTTTTCTCAAATTTTTCACCATTAGTTGGCTCCAATATTTTGAAAGAACATAAAGCACTGTCATAAGATGCTATAAAATGTTTCCATTGTTTTCCTTAGGGAAATACATCACAAATTCATTGTAAAGAGCAGAAAATCAAGGGCATTAGTGGGGGTTCAAACAGCTCAAGCAAGAGTAATTGTAACAAATCTTGAACATCTCTCTGTTCCAGTGCATCAGGTTTCAATAATCATTAGCAAAATAATATATGGTTTCCCAACCTAAACAAAGAACACCCTAGAAATCCATCTGAACACCAAAAGATATTTAATTCTGTGTTATGAAATGAATGGGACCGTATAATCCAAGAGACAGAAAGAATACTTGCTGTGCATTGTGACAGATTTATTAAAAACTAAGAATCTTGGATTTGAGTCTTTTCTTATTCTTGATTACATACAACCCTCCCTTTGGAGGCCAACAAAAAGACTACTCTGCTTAAAATTACTTGTATACTTTATAGCCAAAAGCTGCCTGCTCATGCAAAGGAAGTGTTTCAGCAACACCTCATTATGCCTGAACCATGACCAGGAGATGCAGAACTGGCAGCCCCACCATGACACACTACAAATGCAGTGGACAACGTGCACCATGCTCACACATCCTTGCAGGAGGTTCTGGAACTAATGACTTCAAGCTTGAACTGCAATTACTGCCAAAACTATAGATTTTTTTATCACTCCCCTGCATCTAGAGGGCTGGTAGTTGGAACAACTCTAGCTTCCTCTTCACAGAAGAAAGCATGATCTTACTCTCTTCAAATTGGTCAGAGAAACAGAAGAGATTTCACAAGCAAATGTTGCAAGAGCAGATCAAAACCTCACTTGGTAACTTTACTCGCATGCTTAGTAACCATGTGCCTTGCAGATCACACCTAAAGCAACCTTCTAATTTCATGCATAATTAACACTAATCTATTTAGATTATAATTAACAGATACTATTTAGACCATAGTCTTTCCAGCACGTCGTCTTCGTTCTGCAAGCTCACAGCATTATTTAAATATTTGTTTATAAAATAGTAACCATATTACCTACCTTGCTATTTTTTTCTAATTTTAACGGTGCTCAGTGAAGTTTTTCTGAGCTTATAACACATCTTGCAGGTGCCTTTTTAGGACATGCACAATTAACACAAGGAACTGACAACAAAACTCTGGCTCATTCTTTTTTGCCAAAGTACACAGATATGAGTTATGGAAGACTGGTCACCAGTTCCACTGTCAGCAGGCAGCAGGTTCCAGTTCATGTCTGAGCCAGCAACCAGACAGGAGGAGCATCTATCCCCAGAGGTAATTATGGTATATAGGGTTTCCATGAGTTTCTATGGGAGGTCCTGCTACAGCAGCCAAGCCATGGAAGGGTGGATGAATTCCCCAGTCTAGCATAAGAATTTATAGAATTTCCAGAATTTATACCGGATATATCAATAGGAGGAACTTGTAAGCATCCCCAATAGTTACCACATGTTTATTTCTTGGGGTGAAGCCCAACATTGAGAACATTAAAAAAAAAAAAAAAAAAAAAAAAAAAAAAAAAAAAAAAAAAAAAAAAAAAAAAAAAAAAAAAAAAAAAAAAGAGGAAACATGCATGCATGCACACATGGAATACTTTTTAGGACACATATGGCTAGAAAAAGGTGATCAGCTTTACTAAGGGCCCAGAAGGGTGGGTGGAAGTGTGAGGAACTACAGTCCATGAGCCCAAATAAGTGTGAAACTGCCTTAGGGCTCAGAGAAATAATGCACCTTCCCCTATAGCCACTGGCTTGGGGAACACTCTCCTCTATACTTTTAGTGAGAAATTAGAATTTGAATTTAGAAATTCAAAACAAAGGCTGCCTTGAGATGTCTTTGGGCACTTTGGGTCACCAGCTGGTAGTTCTGCTCTGGTCTCATGTGAGCCTGTCAATAAATGCCTGCTTGCCCCAAGTGCTTTGCATGAGAAGGAATAAAAAATTCCCAGCAATTTGTTAACTTTTGGATGCTGATATCTGTCAGGAAACCTATCATCCTGGTAAACAAATGCTCCCAGAAACATACAGTGCTGAGAGATACTGCTTTTATTTCATTAACTTTTCTAGAGCAAGCATATTTGAAAATCATTAGAACATCTAAAAAGCTACATTTCAACATAATATATGCTGAAATTATCCATTTTACAGAACACTGATGTAAATTAATTCATTCAGCAGCTATGCTGGAGTGGAAAGCAACCTGAGCTGAACTGAGATGCTCAGCAGGACACTGCTACTAGCAAAGAACAGAGCACACCTCTGTGCCAGCTACAGCCAACCTGCTCACGCTCTGCTCAAGCTGTGTGTGAACCAGAACTGGACTGAAGTCAAGCTCATCCTTTACAACGTGCCAGCAACAGCACGAATGCCTTCTGTGCCTGTGATCTGTCCTCCAAGCTCTGCACCTTTCTGCCATACCCACACAGACTTGACAGCTCTCCTAAACATACTGTCAGCATCACTGAACCACAAAAAAAAAAAAAAAAAAAAAAAAAAAAAAAAAAAAAAAGTTGTACATCTTGGGCAGACTGTGGGACAAACAGCATCAATGAGGGCTTGATGAGTTTTTCCTGCGATGCCATGCAGAGAAATAATCCTAGAGACCATAAGATGTGCTTTGCTAGTCCTATTTCTAGGTCTTTTATGTTCCTTATTACAGGAAGAAACGTCATTCAACGGATTTTTTGCCAGGATATGACTTTTCATCAATATCACTGAAAATTCAGACAATTCCACAGCAGGCCGTGCTAGAAACTAAAATCAGAAATATAATCCAACAGAAGTCAAGCAGTTTAATTTACCTCATCTGGGCCTAAATTTTAATCCAGAAATAATACAGCAGAGCTTTCTTTTCTAATTCAGTATTTCTAAGGCATAGTTCCATGTCAAATGATTTAGATGTCAGAAAGGATTTTATTTCCATTTCCATGTTGGGGTTTCTTGTTCTTTTTTGATGACATCAAGGTTTGCTCCACATCACATTGCATTAGCTCAGACTCAGCAGCTGTCTTAAGTCAGGGTGATGTTGTAGGGCACTATGAGGTCTCACGGTTAAGCCCTGTAAGAATATCCTTCACTCCCTTCTGCACCAGTCTTCCCAATATGACCAGTAAATGTGAATGAAGAAAAATACACATTTGAGCATGGATTCTACTATACAAATCATATCACAAGCGTTTTAATTTTTTTAAATGACTGTATTTGAAAGTGAGCATAAATATCACAATAATATTTAGTCTGCCCTGGTATTTTTATTATTTCTCTTTAAGTAATATGGATTCAACCTTTCAGAAAATTTTATGACAGCCTTAAAGAGTGTTACAGCTCAGGAACAATTATCTGGCTGTGGACTTGTGTCTCAGAAAGGTCAGGATCTGATTTAATGCTGCTCTACCCTCCTGAGAGCAAATCTTGCTCTCAGTGTGTTTCTGGATGTCAGAATGTCACTGGTGAACTTTGCATTTGCTCATCCCCGATACAGATTTGACCATTCATCTAAAAGCTCTCATCCAAGCCATCAGTTACTGGAGCAGTCACTTTTGCTGGACTAACACAAAACCCACACTCAGACCTGATTTCTCTCACTGTCTATAACACACAATTATGTAGCTGCACTGTGACTCTGACCTACAGCAAGACAGCTGACTTTCCAGGCAGGGAGGAGACAATAACTCATGTATCAGCTTTTCTCCTACCAGACAGAGTTCAGATGAAGCTGGCTGGAGTCACAAAATTAAGCCTGGTGATTTACCAGAAGACACACACAGGATTCATTCTGCTGATCCAGGCTCTGTCTCTAGTGGCATTTGTCATAGAACCATAGAATGGTTTGGTTGGAAGGGAACGTCATCCATTCCAAGGCCTCTGCCATGGGCAGAGACACCTTCCACTAGTTCAGCTTGCTCAGAGTCCCATCCAGCCTGACCTTGAATGTTTCCAGGGGTGTCATCCACCAGTTCTCTGAACAACTTTTCAGACAGTCTTTTACCACCTTCATTGTAAAAAAACCCTTATTTCTTATATATATAAATCTAAATCTACCCTCCTTTAGTTTAAACCCATTACCCCTTGTCATATCACAACATGCTCCACAAAAAGTTGGTGCCCATCTTTCTTATAAGCTCATTTTAGGTACTGGAAAGTGCTCTAAGGTCTCTCAGGAGCCTTCTCTTCTCCAGGTTGAAAATTCCAGCTCTCTCAGCCTGACTCAATAGGAGAGATGGAGTCCGCCCTATCATCATCTTTGTACCCATCCTCTGGACTCACTCCAACAGTCCACATCTTTCCTACATTGTGATCTAGATGTAGTATTCCAGGAGGGGTCTCAGGAGAGTAAAGTAAGGGGGCAGAAAAGAGAAGAGCTCACGTAGAGCTTTATTTTCAGTCTGGGAGACAAATGAAGGCACTCATGCATCTCCTTTCCCAGGCAACAGAGAGTGACTAAGGTCACACGATGGTGGAGTCTGCCATGTGTGATGATTTGTACAGCAGGAAGGGAAGGGAGCAGAGCACTGTGCAGCCACCAGAGCCCCTGCAAACACAAGCCTGGAGAGGGTTGCTGCTCAAGTACAGACTCCCAGCTGAGACCCAGCACACTGAATAGCAGTGGTTGGCAGGATCTGTTGTGGCAAAGGGAAAAAATGGAAAAAAAAAATCACAAAAATGAACTCTGCTGCAAGGATGAAGAGATTAATAATTTAAAGTTCAGATGCATGAAAATGACACTGAAAGAATGAGACCGGACAGATTGGTTGCAGTTTTCAGGCAAAGACACACCCCAGCTGTCGCTCCATGCCAGGCAGATATCCGCCTGCAAGATATAGAGACAATTAATTTATGTATTGCTAATAGGGTATTTTCCAAAACACTCCTGGTAGCAGGGTTATTAAACTCCATAGGGCAAATTTAGACACCTCTGAACATGAGAATGAATGAGATTAAAACATTAAACAAATAAATGCATTTTCCTCAGCTCATTGGGATCTGAGTCAGATCATTCTCCTCATTCCTTTACCTTTCAGCTATCAGCCTGCACTTTGCTGGGCATAAAGACGATAAAACATGAAGAGTAATTTGGGATATTAAAGATCTCTATTTCTTTCAAATAAAGCAGAAGCTATTACTGAACTCTTATGAAGGCTGGAGGAAAAGAACCAGAAAAATTAAAAGGCTGAACATAATTAATGAATGCTCATTTAGAATTCGCTATCATAAAGTATCTTGGAAGCAAAATCTACAGCTGAAGAGGGCAGGCAGTGTGCAGAAACAAGCTCTGGAAGGAGCTCCGTGTGCACTGCATCAAACTGAGAAGAAAGACAGCAAGCTGTGGTTGCTGGGAGATCCCCTCAAGCATGAGGTGATGATACCTGCCAAGAGGCCCCCAAGCAGAAAGGTCACCTGCAGCAAGAGTGACATGCTAAAGCACATGGTTTGATTCCAGTTGTGCCCACGTGCACACATTTTATTCATTAGCTTCAGTGGACTCCTTCCACACTTTAGCCCACATTAATGAAATCACAATCTTGCCGTGAAAATACAAGTAGACCACAGCTGGAAGCAAATGCAAATACTTGGAAACAGAAAAAAAAAAAAAAAAAAAGAGAGAAATTAAGTCATTAATTGTAAGGGAAAACATAACTAATGATTTTAAATTAAATAATCTTTGCATGCTACTTTAATTAGCAAGGATAATGTTTATTTTACTTACATAGAAGTTCTAGATACATAAATTCCAACCTACATATTTCAGTTGCCATAACAACTTGATACATTTATTCTCTTGTGTCATTTTTTATTGCATCAGTGTAGATTTATTTATTTTTTAACAACCAGGGGAAAAAAAAGCGCCAACTGCTTTGGTTGCTAGAATAACACACTAGTTTTTAATTGTGCTTTTCACATTTAATTCTTCTTGAAACCAATTTCATTTTTCTCCAAAGATGTTCTTAGCACAGTGTGGAAAATTCACTACCAATTTCAGGGCTTAGTGTTGGGTCTGTCAAAAATCCCAAGGATATGTACAGCCCTTTAGCTCAACTTCTACTCCAGTAGTCTCCCTTAGGATATACAGCTTGAGGTCAAGTTCTTAACAGAAGACCTACACAGTAAGTCAAAGTCCCCAGCTACTGCATTTTCCCCAGAAAACCAGAAATAAATGAACATCAGACTCTTTAGAAAGGTGCACAATAGATTTGAAGCAGCAAACATAACTGCAGAGATGTAAAACAGTTGAGTAAATCACTGCAGCATGCTCCAGGCCAGGAGGAACTTAGAGAGTAGTTCCCACATTTCATACACTAGTGTAGCACATGATGAGCTTAACTACACTTTTATGTAGTAGCAGCAGAACTGTCTCCTAAAGTCCCAGGGCCTCCAAGGAATTGGATCAAATCTTTTAAAGGTACAGTCAAATGGCACGATGATGGAAGGAACAGAGAGGATGAGGACAGCCTTTGTCATTCCCTCTGTGCAGTGTAGCAGAGTCTGCTGTTGCCCATTGACCTTTCCCAACTCAGCACCTCTGCAAATGGGCTCTTTTCAATTAAATTGCAATTACATAACTGCTGATGTTGCATTTCTATCTGGTCCCCTGCAACAGTCATAACGAGAGAGACTGTATTAATTACTATCAATTATATTAAGGTGCAAGGTGAGGAACTGCTTGGTAACCATTGTTCCATACAGCTGGCATGGACTGACCTGGGATTAGAAATAATAGGGCTTTTTTGAATGTAAGGTTAGAGCTTTTGATGGAGAAGGACTTAGAAAAATAGCTGCCTTGGCCTCTGGGGGCAGCTCTCAATTTATTCCTAACTATAATAACTGTACTTTGGTCAAAAGAGTTAAAATGGTTGCTTTCAAAGGACTGTATCCCCCTCAGTTGTCAGGAGAACAAGAGTCTGTATGTGTGTAACCACAGAGAGTTTAGGACAAGATCTAGCCCTTATTGCAGCCTTCCAGTACGTAGAGAGGCCGCAAGACAGCTGGAGAGGGACTTTTGACAAGGGCATGTAGTGATGGGATAAGGGGGAATGGCTTTAAACTGAAAGAGGAACAGGTCTAGGTTAGGTACTAAGGAGAAATTCTTTATCAAGAGATTGGTGAGGCATTAGAACAAGCTGTCCAGAGAGGATGCAGATGCCCCATCCATAGAGGTGTTGAAGGCCAGTCTGGATGGGACTTTGTGTAGCCCAGTCTACTGGAAGGTGTCCCTATCCACAGCAGGGGGTTGGAACTGTAGGATCTTTAAGGTCCCTTCCAACCCAAACCCTTCTGTGTTTCTAACTCAAGACAGGTGAAACACCCAAGAGTGCCATGTATTGCACGATAACCTTGCAGGAGATATGCTTAAATAAGAAGTCACTCGGATAAAGTGAATTTTGATTTATCTCATGATGTGCTGCAGGTCCATAGCAAATCCAAGAATAGAAACCAATCTCCATTCTCCTCCACTGGCCCACACAGATTCTTCCTATTTACACACACCTCCAGAGAAATTACAGAGGAGGAAACTATCCACATTTTGCTTGAGATGAAATTTTGTGCCTTTTCTTGCCAGAAATGGTGAAATTAAGTCAGTCTACTCAATAGCAGTAATAAAACCAGCTCCATTTTGAGAGCAGGACTGATGTATCATAAAGTGATACTTAAGATAACCAAAGGTATTTCACACTGATAATACAAGAAAATTAAGCCTGCATTAAATAAAAGAAAAAAGAACCTCAAACCATCATCAAAAACACAAAATCAAACCCCTGAAGAATATTGTAATGACTTCTCAAGATTGCTTGAAGTGTTCCTAAACCTTGGTATAGAAGAATACTTGTTTCAGCCAGAGCCATAGGGAAAGAAAATCAGCAGTGGCTGTTATTACAATGGCAAGCTGCCTTGCTAAGTCATGGCTGCAGAGCTCCACAATCATATATACTCATGCTGACACGCAAAAAGACTGCAGCTAAACAAAACCTTTGGCAAAACATAGTGCCAAATCTCTTCATCAACTTTCCTTCTACAAAGCATTACAAAACGCTTCACACTGATATATATCAAAGGGAAAGGACTCAAAAGGTAAGTTAAGTAGAATGAATCAGGTCATTAAATTGCAGAATACATCATCACACTCCCTGAATGTTGATAACCAGACACCAAAGTGAAGTGAAAGGGAAAACAACATTCCCTAAATACTTTGCAGAAGGGTTAGGCTCTATGGATCTACCAATACTTGACAATTTCCTTTGTGACAACTGTCATGACTTCAATGCTGGATAAAAATCTTTCATTCCCTGATGGGGAGACGGCGGAATCTTTTATTTTGTATGAGGACTCCAAGAACTATTACATTAGCCATTGACCAAGGTTATTAAAAAAATATGGACTGTACAGGTGTTTGGGCTTCTGTGAGCTGGTATAAGCACAGAAGTCTAAGGGCTACTGAAATTTAACTAAATAAATTTCATTGTCAACTGCAGTTGACACTGAGAAAAGCAGCAGATGCTTATGTACCAGGCAATGCCAAGAGTTGCAGGGAAGAAGTCTCTTAGTCTGTGTAATGCCCTTTCCATGCATACTACCTTGCAAAGACCATATGGATCCTGGACCAGGAATCCTTCAAAGTACCAGCTCGAGCTGACCTGAGAAACAGTGCCCTTGTCACAGCTCACTGACACCAGGTCAAGGTGACACTATCAAAAGGGAAACCCTGGATAAGCAAATAAATCCAGCCTGAAAACTGTCTGCAACTCTATGCATTTGCAATGTGTCCATGCAGCTTAGGTAAGATTTCTCCTTTTGCTGGGATGTATCTGCCATCTGGTTTGGGTAGAGATGTACATACAAACTTGGAAGAATATCAGATGAAAAACTTGAAAGTAATTTCACTGTTAAAGAATATTTGCTTGAAACATGCCAAATCACCTTTATGTCCTTTACTCTACAACCTCACCTCTCATTATTAAGGGCTCAAATTCTGATTCTGGTTGTATTCAGAAGCCTCATAACCTGGATGTTTGTTAATGCCAACAGAACACATCTCTATGTGCTATTCTGTATTTAGCTGTCCTGGTTTCAGCTGGCATAGAGTTAATTTTCTTCCTAGAAGCTGCTACAGGGCTGTGTTGTGGATTCAGGATGAGAATAAAGTTGATGAGACACTGATGTTTTAGTTGTTGCTAAGCAGTGTTTACAGTAAGCTAAGGACTTTTCTGTTTCTCACACCAGCCCACCAGCGAGAAGGCTGGAGGAGCACAAGAACCTGGGAGGAGACAGCCAGGACAGCAGACCCCAAGTGATCCAAAGGATATTCCACACCGTATGGCATCATGCTCAGTATGTAAGCCATGGGGAAAGCCGGCCACAGGTCATTGCTCAGGAACTGGCAGGTCACTGGTCAGAAGATGGAAGGTGTAACTCGTTTTGTACATTCAAAATCTTTATTAATGTTGCTACTACTATTTTCCCTTCCATTTCTGCTCTGTCAAACAACCTTGCCTAAAATTTTACTTTTTTTCCCCCCTCAATTCTTTCCCCCATCCCAGTGGGAAGGGGTGGGCGAGGAAGGGGCTGTGTGAAGTTTAGCTACCTGACAGGTTAAACCACTACAGCAACCCCCATCTTGACAACCTATTGCATTATTGCCACCACCAGTTTAATACCACATTTCACTGGCTGATAAACAAAGCCAAAGCTAGGCAAGATCATCATCTTGACAAGTTTTTGTGCAGTTCTTAGTCAAACAGGGGTCACTAGAGGTGCTCCTAAAAGAGATGGTAGATTCTAATATAGCACTTTTAAAGGCTGTGGGCAGAAATGTAGTTTCTACTATTGAAACAAATACCTGTAATCAGCAATGTAATTTCATGGTTTGGAAACATCCCCATGTCTATTTTCTTAGCTATAGTTAACTAAGAATATTCTTTTGAATATCTGTGACCAACATCCTGATGACACTTCACAAAGGCGATCCAAGCCTTCATTTTCTTTTGGCTGAGCTGCAACAGAGCCCTGTGAAGCCAGGCAGAAAGATTGCTTTTCCAAGACCATTACAGCTCGAGCACTCCTCTCTGTTCAGCATTGAGCAAGCATGTCAGATCAGTCCTCCCCTCTGTGTGATGACTATCCATAGAATTCAGCACCAATATAAGGAGGGGTTTGGTCCTTGTCCAAAGATGATCACAAATTGCAAGCAAAGAGTAATGTTTGATGATTCTAAACCTCAAAAGTAGCAGAATGGTCCACTGTGCAAAGATATTTGTGTATATCTGGCACATTCCCTAAATGGGAACAAAACCCCAAGGAATCCAATTTGATCAATATCCAAATAGATATTGAATTCAGAAGCAGCATTGATAAATACACCTATGACTGCAGAAGATGGACTGTTTTAGGCAACAATATATTCAGCATCCTGAATACTGAAAGATGTAATTACTGGCTTGCTGCTGACCTAGCAAAGATACCGTTGTGTGCGCCCGGAGCGTTTTTTGTCCAAAAAGTACAAGATACCTCAAAAAGGGAAAAAAAAAAAAAAAAAAAAAACAAAACCTGGTTACATAAGTGAAGGCATGTGTCTGTCATGAATCTTCCTACTGCTTAGGAAGACACAAAGACGTCAGTTTTGTTACCTCTGCTTTTCTACAAACTACCACAACACCAAAAAATGTGTGAGAGATGAAACTAGCTTGGTGTAATGACTGACCTGAAGTCTCACAAGGGATCCTTTTACACCTTCTTGTGGTAATTAACAAATTCACAAAGATCAAACTTGTTTTAGTGGTTAATTAAAACAACAATAATTTAAAAGTTACCTTTGCTTTGTTTACTCTAGAGCTTCAAAAGCCACCATCTGAGAAAACAGACTGCAAATCCACTATGTCTGTGTCTAATTCCATTTTTTTTCCAGCTTGCACAACAGCTGTTTGACTTGTCTGTTCTCAGAAAGAGACACCATGACTACTTGAAAGTGCTGGGCTAAAATATACATACACACATACATACATACACATATATATATATATGTACATATACAGTGACAGGGCTCAGCATTTCTGAAAACCAGGTAGGCTCTCCTACACTTCTGGAAAGAACTGGAGGACTTGGGAAAACGTCATTATTTTGGTTTGTCCTTTCAGAGAAGAAATGTTCTATATCTACAGCAATGAACTGAGCACCATTATTTGGGCTATAACCGTTGAGCAACAAGGCTGCCCTCGTGGCAGAAAAGGACAAGCAGACAGACATATCAGCTGAGGTGCAGCCAGAATGCTGAATCAAACTCAAAGGCAGAGGGATCCATTTGCAGCTTCAATCATTTTTCCCCACTGGTATTGTGCAGGTCTGTGCAGGCTGGTGGAAGTATGAGATCCAGCTAACCTGACATTTTTTAGACATGAGTTATTTGAACTATATTAAAAATTCCATTTCAGAACTAATCTGTAAAACTAGTTTTCTGGGTTGGGGGGGAAATAGGCACCATACAGAGACATAAGCCAATAGCCAGCACAAAATCTGTTTTGTGTTAATACGTGAGGGTTCTGGTCTATTAAACTGTCCATTTCAGTTCAAGACAGAAACTGGAGAAGCAAGAGCAAATAGTGAGACAATATTGATCAAGAGGAGGAGAATGTTGTCACAGGAATGCTTACTACAAATGCAACCACCTCTCTTTCGGGACAAAACAGAGTTTTGAAGATGAAATGAGATAGTCACATAGCTCTCTCTGAAAAGCTTCTGCGCACTGGGGTGACCATACCAGGAAAGCTCCTCCCTGAATGTGTCATGAAGAGCTGAAGAAGCAGATGTGAAAGTCAAGAGTTAGTGAGGTACAGGAGTAGACATGCAGAGAGATGACAGACCTTAGGAATAAGACAAAGTAGTAATTGATGGTAGAAAGGTGGAAGTTAGAGGCTCCCACAGCAAGGCAAATACAGATAGAGAAATTAGCTCAGAAAGGGATCTCTGGGAGAAGACTCATTCGAATGGGTAAATGGATCAAGATTACATAGGAAAAAGAAACATATTATGTAAGAAAAAGAAACTTATTCCTAAAGGCTCTTTTCAAGAGGGAGGAGAGTGACAAAGGGTGAAATTTCCTCCTTCATATTATACTAAGGTCTAGACAAATGCTTAATTCATAATCCAGCTAATTATAATGACAAACAAACAGTAAATTGTCTCATCTCTAAACCAAGGGCAGCTTTCACTATCACCTGTGACTGATTAAAATGGTATGAATGAGGACCAAAGACAAGCAAATGTGTAAAATGTACAAGCTGAAAACAAATAGAGTCCCATGTTTCTAGTACTTTTCTAGTATTTGTAACTGCACTATTAAAAAAAAAAAAAAAAAAAAAAAAAAAAAGCACAACCAACCGTGAGATAAATTATATTTTCAAGTTGACAGCATCCCTTTAATTTACCAGGTTGTTACTCTGCAGATTGATTTACTATTTACTAAAACCTGAAAGTATCTGTTCCAGACTATTGAAAAAAAAAAGAAAAAAAACTAAAGAGGCTGGATAGTTTCTCTTTCATATATCTTTACCTTACTGAGCAAAGATACATTCATCTGTCCAAGAAATCACTCCCAGAGTGACCTTTATGTGATCCAGAAGTCTTGGGGTGATACCATTCTTTATTCTAGGGAACTATTTAAGAAACATCTTAATAAAGAAGAATTGGTAGACTGCAGAAATACATAAAGGACTCTTAAACCTGTCTATAGAGACCTGTGTCCTTTGCACATGGAGGGCAGTGAATTCTCTTGCTTAGTTGCTCAGATTGAAGAATCAGAGTTAATAAACACGTGAGACAAATTGTTCTGAAATATTTTTAGAATTAATCTTAACTAGAGTACATTTGTCCCTGAATATCAATTTTACAGAACCCTTACAGCTTTATAGGACAAAGAAGTATACTTTAGGAGCTGATATACTTGTTTTTGCAGGTAGCTAAAATATAACTTCTCAGAATCTTATTACAAATGATGAATTATATCACACCCTATTCAGAGGAACTGCTAGCATGTGGAAGAAGTCTCTTGGAATGTTCAGATATTTTTTATGCTGGTAATTTTTTTAGACTAATCTGGTATTCCCCTGTTGAAACATATCAAGGTTTAGGAAAATTATTTCAGAAAAAAAAAAAAAAAAAAGTTAAAATTGCAAGAGCTTTTAGTCAAGTGTTATTTTCAAACTAGATCTGTCATTTTTGACCTTGATACACAGAAGTGGAATTTATACAATAGTCTGACCTCAAAGCTTATCATAATAGAGACTCAGTGCTTAATTAAAAGTTTGGCTCATTCTGTATGCTGGTTGATACTCAGGCACATTTTCATTGGGGAAAATTATTGTTTCTGGTTCCTCGCAGCTGTTCTGGCCTGCTCCCAATCCTTTGCAGATGTAATAACAAATCACAGATCAAAAAACTGCCCTGGAGGTTGTTTGATAGGCATATTATATAAATGTGGAAAAAAAATAAACCTAAATAAACCTGTTGTGGAGAATGTCACTTTTTCATCAATGCTGATCTGGTTTAACTTAATATCAAGATACCAGATCCATCCCACTAATGTCAGGATAAAACAATTATTAAACTAAAAAATCAGATCTCCCTGTCAAAAAGGATATATGAAACCAGTGAGTCCTCTAAACCCTCATGCAAGGCACACCAATGCAATCATCATGTTAAACAAAAATCATTAAATCATAAAATATCTTTGGTTAGAAGGGACCCACAGGGATCATTGAATCCAACTCCTGGCCCTACACAAGACAGCCTCAAGAGACACACCATGTTCCTTAGGGTGCTGTCCAAACTCTTCTTGAACTCTGTCAGGCTTGGTGCCTTGGAAGTGATCACTTTCCGTGGGGAGCCTGTTCCAGCACCCACCCCCCCCCTCTGAGTGAAGATGCTTTCCCTAATATGCAGCCTAAACCTCCTCCCACAAAACTTTAGGCCATTTGCTTGGGTCTTCTTGCTAGTGACCAGAGACAAGAGGTCAGTGCTGCTCCCTGTGAGGAAGTTTCAGACTGCAATAAGGTCTCTCCTCAGTCTCCACCAGGCTGAGCAGACCAAGTGCCCTCAGCTGCTCCTCATGTGGCTTCCCTTCAAGGCCCTTCACCAGCCTCATGTCCTCCTTCGGACACTCTCTAATAGCTTCACATCCTTCTTATCTTGTGGTGCCCAAAACTCCACTGGGGGTGAGGCCGCCCCAGCTCAGAGCACAGCAGGACAATCCCGTCCCTTGCCCGGCCGGCCGTGTTGTGCCTGATGCCCCCCAGGGCACACTTGGCTCTCCTGGCTGCCAGGGCACTGCTGATTCACATTCAGCTTCCAATCAACCAGGAACCCCACATCCCTTTCCCCCACACCGTGAAAAAGTGAGCAGAAACAAAGGAAAAGGCTTTTTATCATGAGCATGTCTGTCTACGCGAACACAAAATGCCAAAAGCAGAATGATATCTAGTTCTAAGCCTTGTCCAGTGGGACAGAAATTGTCTGTTTAGACTGACATGATGTGTATGTTACCCTGCTCTCAGCATCACAAGAGCATTTCTGTCCACAGGATGACACTGCTCTGCATAAATACAACTTGGTTTAAAACAGAAACATCATCCTGACCATACTAAAACACACTCAGAAGCAACTCTAAAAAAACATTTAACAGACGCTCTGGCACTCAAGTTATTGACAAGCTACAGAAAAAATAACAAATTTATAAATAGAGACCCAGCATGGACATCCAGTATGGGCAAGGCATTTAGCTGCAGTTAGTAATAAACCAGGTTTAATAATGCAGTGACTTTGCAGTTACCCATTTCTAAACGTTAGTCAGCCCAGGTGAGGAGAAAAAGCAAGCGTACAAAATAATCTCTGCAAGAAAACCTTAACAGTGCATAAAAAAATAAAATTACAAAGTTATTATATATTTAAAAAAAAACCCCAAACCCTAACAAATATGGAGCTAAGTTTCAGCATTATTGTTCAGTAATTATCTAGTTAGGGTTGTTACACATTCTCGAGTGCAAAAGGAACATGACTAGCAAAACACACACCAAGATGTCACTTATACTGTACCCCTTAAAAAGACTGCTGCTGCCTTGAAGGAGAACTTAGTGCCAAATAAAATTACTTTGGAATTGGCTCTGGCACAAAATCAACCCACAGACACAAATTGCATTTGATCAGATAAATGTATACTATAGTGCTAAATCTAGTGGAGAAACAGATGCATAAAACTCAATGTTTTGAACCCTTCTAATGAAACATTATGGTTGATCATACCTAATGACTCTTGCATATTAAGTATAATCACTTAAACAGAATCAAATGTGGCTCCTGGGAGTAAATCAAGCCATACAAATTAAGCTGTACCCAGCTAGAAACAAATAAAACAAACAAAATTCCAGAGAAGATACTGAATTTTTATAGGCACATATAGAAGGGGCTGCAGTTCCATGTTTTTTAGACAAGCTGTTAGTGTGAAACAGATTAATGGTTTGTTAATTGCTTCAGGCAGAAGATTTTTAAGTAAGGGTTTTACTGCTGGAACTTTTAACAAGCCAGCACTTAGAGGACAGAGAGGTAATTACAGTGTTTATAATAGCTGGGTACAAGGATAGCAGCCATTCCTGAAGCAAACAGATATAAGAGGATTCATTTTGCATGATGCAATTAAATATATTTGCAAAACAAGCCTCTAAACATAAGAAATGCATGGAACAACAGGAATTAAATGAAGAACTGGAATCTTTGGGGACCATGTCAAAGCAATGATCCCACACTGTGCTGAATAAAGATCGTGTGCATTAGAGATCAGGGTGTGATGACCAAACTTGCATAGCAGTTGCAAACTATTATCATTCAATATGGCAAAAGTAACTGCACCATATGCCCTATAAGTAAATAGTCCTTTCATGCAATGATACAGGAACACGCAGAACTTCAGTTGCCAGATCTATATGAAAGTGCAACAGCATAGTGTTCTTTTCCTTCACTTCAGCTTTCCACCTAGATAAAGGTCAAAACACTGCTGACCAGAAATAAGCAGCACTGAAGACCAAATTAAAGAATATAGAGGTTAAAGCCAGGCTAAATGTATGTCTTGTAATGAGTGCCTGGAGCTGAGCACAAGCCTGCAGCTTCAAGTAGTGTTTCTACTCTCATACTAAAGAGCAACTCCATTTTTGTTTTACGAGATAGATTCCTCCCTCTAGATGGTTTCTTTGTTCTCCATTATTGTATATGCTAAACATTTCAGGGTTTCAATTGTATCTATTCTCACAGTGCTTGAATGAGAGACATCCTTTAGCTAGTGACTGCTTATTGCAATGCAGAGAGTCCTGGGAGGGAAGAAAGCTTTTTCCAAGGCTAGTCACCATTTCCTAAGCTGAGGAGCTGGGCTCAGACCTGCACAGCTACTCTCAAGCTGCAGGCACCCACCAATACTGCTGCACAGACAGCAGAGATAGAGAATAACTTTCCCTGGATTTAACTGGAACTGAGAAGGGAGAGAGCACTTTTCGAAGCAGTGGAAGACCTGAATTTAAACCACTTCCAGCTCAATACCTATCTCAGATTTTCCAGAGGTGAAAAGAAATCAGTCTTCTTTCTCCAACAGGGACAATTTAAGAGCCATAATTTAAAGAAAACACTTTCAAGCAGTGAATGCTAGTCTTATAAACCTTGGCCCAAAGAAGTAATGAGGCTCTTTGGCAGAGGTGAAATTACAAACAAATCCTGTCTTCATGATTTCCAGCAGCAGATTGGGCACATCCCCAGTCATCTGCGGTGAACACCATGCTGAATGTCTATAAAATAAGGTGAGGCTCAATTTCCCAGCACTGAACATCTTCTGTGCTTCTAGTTCAAACAAATTCAGATTAGACTTGCAAAACAGGAAAAGTACCCAATAACAAGGCTTAGTTTTTTCTGACTCCTGAGCATCCGCTCCTGGCCCCCACTAGTAGCCAGGTACCTGGCTACATGGAGAGATAAACATTGCTTGGTTTAAGCCAATGCAGATGCTTTATTACTGCAACTTGCAATGACTCAGCTTAAAAGTGTTTGAGATCCTCAGAAGCTCTGGAGGCACGTTATCTTTGTAGCGTCATATCTACACAGCCGTGTTCTCTAGGTAGGTACCTGGCATTTGTTTGTTCCCAAAATGAGCTTGTCTGGACCATATCAATCAGTCCACTATCAAAGCACTATCAGCATCCACAAACTCCATGTTTCTGGCACACCTTCACAACCTGCTCAGATTCCCAGCTACACTTCCTCTCCTGTGTGTCACCCACCCTCCCACCGAAGGCAACATCCCGCATCCCCTAAATGCAATTTGAGAGGAATGAGCATACAGTTCCCTGGGACATAGTGGGCATTTGAAGTGAAGTTCTTAATATTTTCCGTTAAATCCTCCCCCTTCCAGATTTAAATATAAGTATAGGGAGGTGGAAAAAAGTGAAGAGAAAACAGGGAGAAGGGATCTGCATTTATGACTTTACAACAGTGGTGTTTGTGCACTTGCTGGGGGGGGATGGTTCAACCCTTGGCTATGCAAAAGAAGACAAAGCAGCCTAGACTTTAATACTCCTCAGAGCAGTAATAACTATAAACTCTGATTTATAAAGCCACGTGTCAGTACTCTGTCCCAATAAATATTTATTTATTCTGCACATATATGCAGAATATATGGGCAACATTCCAAAAAGAAAAAGCTAAATAATACCTGCCAGCACAATTCTTAGTGCACTGTTATGGGTGAGAAGAGAAGCACTATTAGCTCCTCTCTGGTCAAAAAGGGAGCTGCACACAGATTCCCACATCCTTGGAAAACATCCAAACCAAATAGCTTCTTCATAAGGAAGAATGTTTCAGCAGCACCTTTATGCACATTATGAGAGACATCCAGCTATGGTCCTATTTACAGGATAAAGATCATGATTCTGAACCTTAAGGAGGGAGGATAAGGCATCAACATCTTGACGAGGCAGATTTTAAAGGAACGACACCTTGTCCCCTATTTGGAATTCATTACTTGTTACTTTATAGGTGTATTCTGTGTTCTGTGGATTTTAATCCTGAACAACTGCTTCTGCCCATGCAATGCCCCACAGATATGGTGCTTAACTGATATCTCCATACGGTGAGATACCTCAGACACTGTAATTCCCAGTTCCCTTTCATGACTTGGTTCTTAAATTCTCTTCTCAAACTTCATATACAGTCCTTCAGGAAGTACACAGAACAGTAAGAAATTAAAACCTGCTGTTCTCAAATCCTGAGCTAGTATTTCCATTAATATATAAATCTTGCAAAGTAGTCTCCAGAATTTTTTTTATATACTTGGAGATATATAGAGAGATATATAGTGCCTGTGCTGTCAACACTAATTGCCTTTCACGGTGCCTCAAGGATTTTTGTTTTGGAAACTAAAATATTTCATACCTCTAAGTATAGCTCCTTTGAGAAGAGTCTAAGACAACTAAATATTTTCTATCCCAAAAGACAAGATTTTTTCATTACAACCTAGCATTTATTATTATAGAGGCATGTAAAGCATTGACCTCTGGGATCCCTGTCATGAGGAGGATGTGGAACTGTTTGAGCAGTCCAGAAGAAGCCAAGAAGGTGATCAGAGGGCTGGAGCACCTCTCTTATGAGAGAGTTTGGGTTGTGCAGCCTGGAGAAGAGAAGGTTCTAAAGAGACCTCACTGAGGACTTGCAGTACCTAAAGGGGGCTACAAGAAATTTGGAGAGGGACTATTTACAAGAAGATGTAGTGATAGGACAAGGAGCGATGGCCTTACATTGAGAGAGATTAAGTTTAGATTGAATATTACAAGGAAGTTTCTCACTATGATGGTCAGACACTGGAACCCAGAAAAGCTGTGGTTGTCTCATCCCTGAGAGTGTTCAAGGCCAATTTGGAGATGGTTTTGAGAAACCTGGTCTACTGGAACATATCCCTGCCCATGGCAGGGGGAGCTGGCACTAGAGGATCTTCAAGGTCCCTTCCAACCCATTCTGCAAGACTGCATGATTCTGTGACGTGTTTAAGTGCTTTTTGGAACAGGACTGAATAAAACATTATCCATGTCTACTGCTAATTGAACAAAATCTAATGGGTTCTAATTGCACTTAGAGAAACTCCAGTTTGTCATCAGGAAAGACCTTCCATCAGGGAGGAAATAAGTAACCTGCAGAAATAGTTGAGTCTCCACTGTGGGAGGTTTTATAGAACAGACGAGGCAAACATGACAAGAACAGTTGAAATGCAGTTGATCTGCCCCACAGCAAGAGAATGGACAACAGGGGTATTTTAGGTCCTCTTCAGAGTTATATTCTAGAGTTCTTACATCATAACAAACACGTTGGACTTTTTCATTTAGTGTACAATATGTCACATTCCTTGCTTTCTATCTGAATATATGAAACAGAAAAGGCCTTTGCAAATAGAACCTAATAAACATTTCTAGGGAATCTGAACATGCCCCAAAAACTGTTTCATTGATTCTGAAACTATCCACCACTTAAACAGATTTTGTCGAGTTGCATTTACAGGAGAGAAAGCAACATGGATAAACTCAGCCAAAAAAACACATTAATATAGGTCCTTCTTTCTTCCCTTTCACTAACACCCACCCACTTGAATTATTTTGGTCTATGATATTTACAGTTCTGCCAGATACATTGGCACATATATTTAGTCTCCATACAGGGTGAAATGCAATAGTAATGTGATGGTAAGTAATGCTGCATTTTTCATCTGCAAACATTGAAGTCACTGTTTATTCAGACGACCAACAAAGCTGTGAATGATGAAGCAAAAGCAACGATGTGATGTTTAAATGCACAGGCCATACCTAAATATTTATCAGGTTTATGGGGTCTAGGGAATCCTTCAGGATTAAAACCTAAACAACACAGAATTTAGCTAGAAGCATGCGAGTAAAAAAGAAAACAAAACAAAAAAAGGGAAAAAAACCTCCAACACACTAACTGTCACTAAAACCCCAACACTTTTTGTTAATTCCACTCTTTGTAGCCATGGGATGCTATGTGGAGGCATTCACACTAAGAATTTTGTATGCAACTGGTTCTGACACATACTGTGAGCTCTTATATTCCACTGACTATTCACTGGTTTTTACAAAGGCCATTCAAAATTAGTCTCTGAGTCTGGGAGACATCTCTCGTCTCGGACGTTCTCTGAGAATGATAGCAGATTATAGGATGGGTCATGACCCTTTCATGTCTATTTAAAGAGATGAAGACCCAGCCTCAGTGTGCAGTGAGATCTAGCAACAGTTTGTGAAAAACCACTATGATGATCACAGATGCAAGGTGGCAAATTTGTACATTATTGCAAACAACCTAACAACACCTTCTCTCTCATCTAAAAATTTACACTTTCAGAAAAGCAAGTACATAAATACAAAGGAGGGTTCACAGGACACCTCCTGGACAGTAAAAGCTGCTTTCCCTTTTATCAACAATTAAGATTGGAAAATAAATACAGAAAAAGGACCAATTTATATAGAAAAAATTATATACAGACAGCAAAGGACGATTTTGAGTGGAAGGCATGAAAGGAGGACGTCCTCTGGACTGACTGATTATCCTTGGGCTTAGAGTCCTGCATCCAGCTCTGGGGCCCTCAGCACAGCAGGGACATTGACCTGCTGGAGCACATCCAGAGGAGTTCACAAAGATCCTCAGAGGGATGAAGCACCTCACCTATGAGGAGAGCTAAGAGAATTGGGATTGTTCAGTGTGGAGTGACCTAATTGCAGCCTTCGGGTCCCTGAAAGGAGCCTACTAGAAAGTTGTAGACAGACTTTTGCCAAGGACAGGTAGTGATAAGACAAGGGAATATGGCTTTAAACTGAAAGATGGGAGGTTTAGATTAAATATAAGGAAGAAATTCTTTACTGTGAGGGTGCTGAGGCACTGGCACAGGTTGCCCAGAAAAGTTGTGGATGCTCCATCCCTGGAAGTGTTCAAGGTCAAGTCAAATGGGGCTCTGAGCAACCTGCTTTAGTGGAAGGTGTCCCTGCCCACAGGATTAGATGATCTTTAAGGTCCCTTCCAACAAAAGCCTATTCCATAAGTCTATGAAGCTATGAAAGAAGGGAGGTCTTTTCTTTCCAGATTTGGGACATGTAATTGAGCATGGAAAAGGAAGTACAAAATAATTTCCCATGAGGAATGGACCATGAATAAGAATTTATGTGATATATTAGATTATTTGTCATATGGTAATTTTTCATAGAAAGCAAAGGGCTATCTTGGATGTGTACAGCAGCTTGTACACCCAGCCTGCACTAATCAGTTCTGATTGGAACTGTTGATAGTATATTGCCATAAGGAGAAAACCAAAAGCCTACACTTCCAGTCTCTTTTGCCTGCATTGGACCTTTAAAATATGTATGAATTTTAAAAGGACTAAACATTTTGTTCTCCCACTACCCTGATGAAATTCATGGAGGGACAGCAAATTTGAAAATGGTAGTCTGGACTCTGACTGCCAACATCCTGCCTTGAAAAGATAATTCCGGTTTCTATGCTATAGTTTTCTCTTGCTTTCCTTTAAATCAGAACTTGTTTTTCATAAGATGAGGAAAGTTTGGTGTTGGTCCTGTATCTATTATCCTCAGTACAGAATTTAAAGTTCCAATTCCCCTGTACAGGACCAGCAGCACACCTCTGACACAGCAATGAGTTTAATGAAGATGGAGTCGAGGGTCAAATGCTTTGATGAGGCTGGAATAAAAAGAAAGTTTGTCCACTGTCTTCATCAGACGCTCCCAGAGATAACAGGAATACACTTCGACCATTTTAAAGCATAAAGATTTGAGCTTAAAAAATTAAAAAAAAAAAAAAGACAGATATTAGCTGTCTGAGCCTTCAAACTGTGACTCAAATGTTAAATCATTCATGGGATATATCCTACATTAGTGTTAAGACTCATTTGTTCTGATTTCACTCAAAACCAGAATGCTTGTTCTCATTAATTCTGCAAGCTTCTTTTGTTAATTAATTTTTACAATAAATTTCTTCATTTCTTCAGAGAGTTTTGTTCTATCCTCCTGCAATTCTGATTTATCTTTTTAAAGAATCACATCTAAAATGTCATGTAGAACTACAATTTTTGAGTTTTACATTTTTAAAAAGGAAGAAAGCTCGTAAAAATAGTCATGCCTATGGGAAAGTTCTTGCCAACAACTTTTAAAACTTGAAGTGCCTTACTTACCATGACAACGATGAAAATTTTTATACATTTCCTTCATCTTTGATTCTGGTCTGGAGATTTGCAGTTTGCATTCCATGCCCACCCTATTTATGTTTCACTGTTTAAGAACAGAGCAATGAATTGCTTGCTTCCGTGGGGCTTGTTTTCATCTTTGAAGTACAAATGTGGGTGGAGGCAAGTAGTTTAGATTGCTAATATAGTTATTAATAATCTGGAGGCTGGCAAAGGCAGATTAGAGCTGGGGGTGACAAAGAAAGGTTTGCAATGCTTCCACAGGCTACAGGAGAAAAGCAAAGATGTGCAACCCTCTTCTATATATCTGTTCCTCATACAGAGACTATTTTGGTTGATCTCTGTGAACCTGGACTGTGGAAAAGTTCAGCCCCATGTCAGCTGCAGAAACGTGAAAAGTCACAATAAATTTTTTAAGCAGGATGTAATCACTGGAGTATTAATAACCTCAGTGGTTATCAGTAAGTAGAGAAGATATATCCTCTTTTGGGGGTTGATCAGAGACACCAAGTATCAGATAAAGCACACCAAGGAAGAGAAAATGAAATTTTTCTACTTTCCCTTTGACATATTGCAATTCAAAGGATAAAGAAGCTTGCAACATAACCAAAGTCAGAGGGATAACCCTATATGTGTATATATATCCTTCATACCCTAATCTAATGCCTTAATTAACCCATCCTTTTAATCTTACACACCACTGCATGGCTTTTCTCAGGTTTGAGACATCACATTCATTACATATATTTTAATTCCTAATCTGTTAAATTACCTCCTGTTTTTTCTGCAGATTTTCATGGTCTGTAGCAGATGTTGTCTTCTCCCATTTCTCTGCAACTTGATTTGCTTCTTCTATTTTTTGCTCATAGCTTTTCTGAGAATTTAGCAGCGTCACTTCATAAAACTCTTGAATATCTGTTGGTAAAAAGGAAAAGTAAAAGACATTATTTGCCATATTGACTCCCTGGTGTTTTCCTTTGATACATGCTTACACATTATCATTGTAATGATAAGCACATACTACATTTTTAGTAGAAAGCACCAATACACAACTGGTTTTTTTTCTAAAATTTCTATGAGATTCTTGAGTCCTATTCTCATTTTAAAGAGGTCTTTAGAAAAAAATACAAAAATATAAAGAAATAACATTATAAGAAGAGATTCAAAGAACATGTTACAGGCACACCTGAACAACATAGGCAGAATGGTCCCTTTCACAGAGAGAAATGTCACAGATCGCTTTAACCAGTAACCTAGTATTTGCAAATGTAAAATATCTTAAGAGAAACTTCTTGACACCCATCCAAGGCACCTGAATCACTCTCAGCCCTATCTGCAGGTGCATTTGGCTTTTTTGTTTTTCAAGTGCGGTGCACAATTTGAAGGAAGACTTTGTGGATTCACCACTTCAGTCTGTTGCCATTCAGAAGTGGCTGGGTAATGTTTGGTTTCAACCAAGATTAAGCAATGAGCCAGGTCTTAAAATATCCTGTTCAGATGTTTTTATCACATTTATTTTCATGAGGTATGATCAGATATACAAGACATGGCAGTGAAAACTATTTTATTGACACATGTAGGAGAGGAGGAGGGGAAGTGTTCCCTTCTTTGGGCAAGAAGTTTTCATCAGATAGTCACACACAAAAGGTGGCACACTGTCTAGGGGAGATAATTGATTTATCAAAGAACAAATAAAGTTCACATTATTTAATTTAATAACAATGGACTGTCTCCTGGATAAGAAAAAAAGTAATTCCATCTACCTGGATACCCCTTAGGAAAGGAAAATCTTTTTATAGGGTTTGTGCTTGTCCTCACGTTCAGTCTCTGGCCAGATATCAGAAGTCTCTCTTCCCTCTCTTTAGGAACAGCTAAAGTTCAACTTTTCTTCTAATTCCTTTTACAACTTTCCAACTTATTGTGTATTCTACTTGTCACATACAATGAGAAAAAAAGAAACACAGAATCATCAAGGTTTGAAAATATCTCAAAGATAATTAAGTCCAACCTTCAACTAAATGCCACCGTGCCCACTGAGCCATAGAGTGTAGTGCCACATCTACCCATTTTTTGAACACTTCCAGGGCTGATTACTGCACCACTTTCCTGGGCACTCTGTTCCAATGCTTGAACCCTTCCAGTGAAGAATTTTTTCTTCATATCCAACCTGAAACTGCCCTGGCACAACTTGAGGCCATTCCTCCTTGCCCTATTGCTAGTTACGTGGGAGAAGAGGTTGATCCCTACCTTGCCACACTAACTTTTATTCCACACATATATTTGTAAGAATTTATATTTCATATTACTATGAACATTTAATTCCACATTAAAATTAAAACCTATTTTTAAAACAAAAAGCTACAGGACAGTTACAATGAGAAAGAAAGTTTCCCCATTCTCAATACAGGGAACTTTTTACAGATGGTTTGAATGCTCATAGTACAATTGAAACAGTTGTAATATATGGTTCAATGCCAGGTCAATTTATATTGCAACAGCAAGTAAAATATATCAGGCTAATATGTAATTATCTCTAGATAAATACATTGTAGAAATAAGCTAGAAACTGCCCTCTGGCAGTGGCATTCAGCTGGCATCGCTGACATTATCAGGGTATTAATTGGGTTGACAGTATTCAGTCAAGGAACAATAGAATGGTGTTTTCACCCTAACTTTAAAGCCTATCTTGCCCTAGTGTTTTCATTAAAAATGATGTGTGAGCCACATTCGCATGTATATGCACATGTGCAAAATAAATATTAAAACCTCAGTCTCTTTGTAAAGTTCCTTATCTATGCTGAGGAGGGCACGGGTTGCTTTTGCTGGAACAATGATCACTGGTGTGCAGAGAAAAGCACTTCAGTACTTATGCGGTCACAGAAGAAAGCACAGAGGATTCACTTAGTTGGTTGCTTTGTAATTCCATAAGCTGAAATTGCCATTTCTGTGGAACAAGGGCAGCCAGAAACTTGCAGTCAGACAAGGTTTGCAGAAAATAGGCTTTGTAATTTGTTCTGAGTAAAATCTGCTCTATCAAGTAATCTCTGCTACATGAGAGGAGCAATCATACTAGGAGTGGAAAAGTGTTGAATACTACTGAGGATAGAATGGGAATGAGAAGCTGTAGAATAAAGATTGGAATCACAGTAATAAAGAGGAGTCATGGGGGCATGGTAATTGTTATATAAAATGAGCAAAATACAGTCTGTCTCCTAGTGGGGTTTATAGGAAAATAATTCAACAAAAAGTCTAATATCTTATCATAGGAACAGAAATCATACAATGTTCCTTCCACTAGACCAGGCTGCATTAAGCTCCATCCAACCCACCCTTGAACACTTCCAGGGATGGGGCATTTCTTACACAAAGTCTATCTGTACCTAGTATTTCCTGGCACTATATTCTCTGCCATGAAAACAAGTTCAGATTTCATGTAAAATGGTAATAATACTATTGATGAACTTTATGAACACAAAACACATCTTCAGTTTGAATCTCTTACTGTTGCAAACATTTTGGTAAGCGATAAATTCATGTTTGTTTAAAGTGTCGACAAATCTCGCTGGATTTTCTGTCTAATAGAATGCATTCATTTACTTCTTAAAAGATTACTTATTTTATTTAATAAATTCTGCTTGCTCTCCCTTTAGCCTAGCCAAATATTTTGTCAGTTTTGCTATATAAAGATAAATTGCAGACAGTAAATTATATACATATATTCTAGTACAAAGTAATTCTAAAGACATTGTGACAGTTGATTTCGTATAACTCCATCACTGGGGAAGTGAGAAAACAAATTTTCTGTACATACCATGGTGGAGTACATACCATAACATTTTGCAATTGCCCATGGACAAGCATATCATAGCTGGCTGCATTTGTTCTTTGCAGGAAAACTCTACTCCGGCCTTACAGACCTGTACAGGAGTGAGCAGGGTCTAACCTTTATAGATATGTCAGGAAGCACTGTTACTGAAGCAGCAGACACTTCTCAGTTTGAAGTTTTCGGGGGGTTTTACTGTTGTTTTTAAAAAATATTATTAATGCTCAGATTTGTGCTCACTCTAACCTCACTTTTTTTTAAGAAATATTAAATGAAAATAGTTTAGAAAAAGTACTGGAGAAGACACAACATCTTACTCACATACAAGAACGACCTTTCTTTCAGACAGCAGCTACATTAAAACAAAAAAATTATCAGACACAGCTGAACAGGCTGCCTAAACTCTGCCGTTTTCTGACTTTTTAGTGGTTGGATGCTGCTGCCTGCAATCATTATTCTAGTGCAATTTCTCTTTTAATTTATATGCATGACAAAATCCATTTGTGATAGAAACACTTTAGAGCTCCTCTGATAGCAAAGGGGTTAAATAACACAAAAAGGCAAAAAAAGGCCTAAACTACTGTCTGTCTTTTGTGACCACGGGCTTTCACCAGCATTCTAATGAGGGAAAAAATGAGATAAAGCAATACAATTCCTCATTCATCTGTAAGCAGTTGAGCACCAGAAAGATAGAATTAAATTGAGGGGAATTCAGACAAAGATAGATGATTAAAGGTCTGAGAGGACTAACTTTGAGCAAAGATTAAAGGAAGAGAATAGTAACAACACACACTTTCATATTTCCTTTCATTTCAAAGCAAAACAAACATTAAGAACCATATAGTGTTGGCTGAGAAAATTGCCCATGGCCTCAAAGAGAAGCAAACCATTAGGGTCAAAATGCAGAGGCCCACACATGAGCACACCAGATGTGTCCAACCCCTTGTAATCAATAACCCACTTACAGTGGCTTCGGAATCGCCAGCAGATTAGAGACAACACGATTCCACTTTTAAAAGCCCTTTTCTAAAAATGTATCTGCTGGGAAGGGCAGATACAGCTGCATGAGAAAATTGGGAAGAATTCCTCGGTGTGCTGGGAACAAGGTAGGAACCTCTCACTCTTAGAAGTTTTCTCCCTTATTCAAGATACTCACTAGTGAGTGATTTAAGGTCAGAAGGCAAAGGCAATCAGCATTTGTTCCCACTTATGCATCCTGGTGCCCTTGGTGTCTTCAGCTTGCGAATTAGCATATTCAGCTGGTAGTCCCAAAGCTGGATGAACTACATGAGATAGCTTTGGCATCTCTGTGATTTCCACCTACACTGGCAGGTCCCAAATGCATCCCAGTACTTTCATGGACATTCAGAAATGTAGCCATCAAGGCACACACATCCCAGTGCACCAAGCAACTGGGATTATCCCCAATCTTTCTCTTTAATACCAGCTGACCTGGAGCTGAACTTTCCATGTACCAAACTGATGCAAAAGGCTAGGGAGTGAGAACATCAAAAGATTGGTTTTCTGAGGTAATAAAGTGCTGTAATAACTAACAGAATGCAGTTGCCTGTCTCAAAACAATGTCAAGGTCACAAAAGGAACTTGCTATAAAATAAACCACCACAAGGAAACATGAAATAAGCACAGATAGGAAGTAGCTCCTTCAGTAGGAAGGAGCTCCTTCCAGGCCTAGCAGAGTTGAAGGTTTGGTTAGCATTCAGACAAAAAAATTACACCGTGGCAAACTGTGAGAAAGGAAAAACTGCTCACACACATGCCATCCCAAGTCATGGCAATGGCATCTACGCCCTGTGGACACCTAGAGCCTGGACAGTATAAAGGTGATACCACAGAAGAATTACTTGGGGACCCTCACCACCAGGATGAAGAGGGGCTAGTGGGAGCCACAGGATCCATTGGGGTGGAGATAACTTCTACTTAATCTGTCTCTCTCTTACTTGCTTTCTCTTCCCCCTCCTTCTTTCCTGTTTCTCTGTCTATATACCTCACATCTAATGTGAAATTAAATTTGTACTATTGAGTTCAGCAGCATATGGTCTCATTTGCACCTTAATTTGGGAAGAGGCATCTCCTTATAAACAGATCATAACAAACGCAAAATGGCTCAGCTTGAGCTTGTGCAGGTTTACCATGCAGCTATACAGTGAGGGTGGAATCACAGAATTATATGGGTTGGAAGGGATCTTAAAGACCAACTAGTTCCACACCCCTGCCATGGACAGCAACACCTTCCCCTAGACCAAGTTCCTTAAAAGCCCCATCCAACCCGGCCTTCGTTGATTCGCGAGATGCCAAACTCAGGATTCAGAACACAGGGAGCATAAAGGAAACTAGAGTAGAAGTGGAGATAAAAATCTCTTGCACCTCTTTTGCATTTAAAAAAGGAAGGGGAAGAAGAGGCAAGTCTGTATTCCAGTAACAAACAATGCCAGGCTTTCTGATACCATCTATATTTTATACAACACAAACAATTAAGCTTAAAAGGATAATCTTGTACATCACTTAGCCTGAAGTTGCACTGCATGTGTCAGCAAATGCTGCTTCCCCAGTGACTTGACAGTACACATGGCCACTTGTAAAAGAGCGGTGCAAACTATTCCATGCATCAAACCTTAACCAAAAATCCAGTGAATTTGCAGACACCTACCCCCTATGTTCTAACCTCTGCTAACAGCTATTCCAAAAGCTGTTACATTCATCTGTGCTTGGCAATGCAGGAAGATTTCCTTACATACATCTTGCTAGCATCCTCTTTCACTTTATGTCTTGAGAGGATTGAGCAATGGCATCAAAATTCTGGTATCTGCAGAAATTGTCTGTTGTTTCTACAGACAGCTGCACAGTTTTGCAATTAACTGTAATAGCATTAACAATGTAGAATCCCATTACCCAAGGAATGAGCTCTCTGTGTATCATATTTCTATTTAACCAAACTGGGAACTGGAACAAATATTCTGTAAGATAAAAAACCCAACAAACCCTTTCTTTTTATCTCCTCTTTCTAAAGGTCCATAGCCCTGGAATTCATTTTTCCTGTACTGTGCCAGTGCCCTGACTTGCTTTGCGGTGTAAGTCCCATCTGTTTTTCCAGGGCATTCAGGGACAAGGTGGAATGGGGGTCTAAGGCAACACACAAACACAAGCTGTTCCCTTTCTGGGAAATTTGGGACAGTCTTTTTGTCTATGTGTAGGACAGCAAGGATATGTACCTTTTAATGTTGTGTAACCCAGCACAAACGACTACTGTCTGGCAGAACACTGCAGATCAAAATAAAGTCCGTTGTTGCAGGCTCCTGCTGCAAATCCTTTTTTTAACTAAGGGAGCATTACAGTGTACGTCTAAATGGCATCATTTATATCCTGGGGAGTAGATTATGCTGGGTCAGCTTCAGCCATCTGGTCTGAATTATTAGGTAGGAGTAAGGCGAATTGTGCAGGATGTTGTTCAAGACGGAAAACTCATTCAGGCAGCACAAGTAGCAGGGAACTGATCATAGATTGTACCAGCCTGCCAGTAAAGAGCTTTAGTGGCCCTGCTGATGGAAGCAGTCCAAAGAGAGGTTAAATAGCATGCTTCACCCAATGCAATTATGTTGTGTGGGTTTTTTTCAAGCAAAATGTTTCCATATTGAGTAAAACTGCCATTTTAAGAGAAGGAAGATAAAAGGCAAGAGAAGGTAAAACCTACTGTGAAACGGGGTGAGTTTGCAACTAAAGCAGGCCTATGGCACTGACCCACGTGAGAAATGGCAGAGCTCCAGCTATCAAGCTGGCTCATAGCTTCACAGCTCTGGGGAGCTCCAACCTGCCCCCATTAGCATCCCTCGGTGCAGCAGCAGTCAAGAACACCTTGCCTATTTCTGCTGCATCTCACCCCCAGCCTCCAATGTATTTGCCTTGGGTTTGCACTAATAAAGGTGGAGTCAGATTCAACAACAAAAGAAAAGCTCAAGGCTTATTTTTGCAGTTGGCAGAGGTAACACAAAGATATTTCAAGTCAAAATGAAATTTTAGCAGTCATACTTGCAAGGTTTTCAGACAAGCCTTTGGTGCTCCTTGCCAACCCAACAGCAAGGAGAAAAAAAGTCCTCCATTCCATGCAGGCAGTGAAACAGTGCAGTGCAAGCCAGGGAAGCAGTCTTCTGCCAATTCCCTACAGATGATGAGTGTTCTTAAATCTATTAAAAGCAGCATACTCTGGTAGAACATGTACCAAAGTAGGCAGCAAGAAATATGGCTTCAGTTATTAACCGGTCTTGATTCTCGAGCTTCAGCAAACCCCTTTTATTTGGCCTAGATAATTTTGTGGTCTCTTCCAAACTGAATTATCCAATGTTCCTGTGATCCTTTGTACATCTAGGCTGTAAAATCTTGGAGGCAGGAACCATTACTAAGCAGGTACATACCTGAGAAAACTTACATCTTTTCATCAAGTTTTGAAACACTCTACAGGTTGTAGTAAATAACTAAATAGTTAGTAATTGATGTCCAATAATTATTTGGCTATACAAAATAAAAACATACTTTGAGCACGTCTGGCTTTGCAGTACATTAGCAACATTATTGTTTATTGCAATGTATCCAAAATACAAACAGAGCTGTCCAAATAAAATCTCAGCTAGAAATCTGCACCTCAAAGGCAGCTGTCCAATATCCAGGGAGAATATTCAACACAGATAGCTCTGCTCAGAGAAAGTAAAATAGTTGCTGCAACTCTTTCTATGTGAGCAATGTTCATGTTACATGAAAACTGGAAAGCAATCAATCAGAGAGCAGTCAGTATTTAAGTCTCTTCATTGATGATATTGAGTGTATTACCACAGTTCTGCCCACACATTCTAGCCATTTATCCATAAATAAGAACTGCACTCTGGACTGAGGGTCAAAGAAAATGTATCCCACCATGATAAGCAGGACTGACAAATGAGTAACAATGGAACAGGAGAGAGGGCTTATAAGAAAAGTGAGGATAAACTTCTTGATAGGGTCTGTTGTGACAGCACAAGAGTAATGGCTTTAACCTGAAGGAGGACCAATTTAGACTAGATATAAGAAAAGTTTTTCCCAGTGAAGGTGGTGAGACACTGGCACAGGTTTCCCAGAGAGGCGGTAAATGCCCCATCCTGGAAGCATTCAAGGTGAGGTTGGATGGGGTTCCGAGCAAGCTGATCTGGTGGAATATGTCCCAAATCATTGTAGGGGGTTGATGTAGATGGCCTCTGAAGAACCTTTCCAACCCAAACAATTCTATGATTCTATGGATTTAAGCTTTCACCATGGACAATATGTTATGGTTTATAAGTATGGCTGATAACAGTATTTTCAATGGAACAAGACAAAAAACCCACGAGACACGTTTAATAATGCACAGAAGAACAGTTAAAAGTGGCCACTGTAGGTTTAGCTAATACTGCATTCACACATTCTCGTGCTGTTCCTGAAGCTTAAGCTGCAGGAGAGCAGAGCAGCAAGCCCCAAATCCTGTGGGGAAGTTTCCTTTTAACCAGGCAATCCAGGGCTTGTGGATCTACACACAACTGCGAGAGTCAGAGCAGGATCATGGGCACACACTGGCTGCTTTGTATCTCCACACAACTAGGCAGACACTTGAACCTGTTCCAGGATATTTCCTGATCGAAAACTATATCAACAGAAAGCACAGGTAATTTTAGTGACTGTTCAAAGGTGCAGCTAAGGAAGTACTAAGAGATCAAGGCAAGGTTTCCCATGCTTCAGAACAGACCTTTCAGAAAATGACAGCTTTCTTTGAAAAACGATGGTTTGTATGAAGTTCTTTTCCTACAAGCTTAAAGAGAAACTTTCACTTTTTTTAGCACTGTGTATTCCCCTGCATGTAGTCCAGAATCATGAGAACACAGAAATATTTAGGCTCAAAAAGACCTTTAAGATCATCAAGTCTTGCTGCTAACCCAGCACCACCAAGTCTACCACTAAAACATGGCCCTAAGTGTCACATTTACACATCTTGTAAATACCTCTAGGGATGGTGATTCAACCTCTTCCCTGCACAGCGTATTCCACTGCTTGACAAAAATAATAATATACCTTCAGAATGAGGTTCTATTCATTGTTTGGGGAGTTATTCAAAGACACTACAGGAGGGATTTTCTTTATTTTCTGTGTAGCAGTGAACAGTTATTACTGTGCATTTCTGATCCTGTCAGAGGATCTCACAGCCCCACGGTTTGTCACAAGCAGTCATGAACAGACTTACCTCTGAATGGCTCCAATATGAGCTTAAACAACTGAGTTCAATACTAGAAAACTGTTCAGTTATATCATTTATTTGTTGTATGATTTTGTTTGTTGCTCAAGTGTTCAATATAGTCTTCCTTTAAATAGGGATAATTTGGAAAAAATTACAAAATCTGACTGTAAAATGCCAAGTCTAAAGGGTGGGTGTATGTCCATTTCTGAGGAAAGAGAGAGAAAAAAAAAATCAGATTCTATATTTCCTCACCTTTCTTTTTGAATTTTAGAAAGGACCCAGCTGCAAAGCAATTTCCCAGTGTGGAGGGAAATGCTGTATATCAGACCAGAAGCAGAAAAAAGATATATCATTCTACAATCCTAGATCAGATTAGTTTTATAAAGGCTTTTCCACTGCTGTTGCACATAAATAGGTTGAGAGTAGACAGGGAAAATGAAAGACCCAGTGCTTGGAGCACAAGTCTTGGGCCTTCAGGCTTTGGGATAGCTGCAGATTGTCAGCACCCCAGGCAGCGTCCATTCCCCTCAGCTATCTCCCAGAAGCACTCAGTTTGCTAAAAACCAGAGTGAAATTTCAATCAGACACACTTTCCCAAGGCAACGCAAGAGTATTTGCGGGAAAACCCCATGGCAATCTATAAAGAATTAACAGTAATTGCTACTGGTCCTTTTTCTTCATTTTCTTCACCTTACAAGGAAGCATCTTCATACACAACCCCTTTTGAACATCATTTTAAATATCAAGCTAAAACAAAACATGGAAATAAAACCTTTCTTCACCATTCTCTGACCTGCCAGAACAACCCTTTACCTTCTTTAATCTTTCTTCTTCAAGGTCTCACCTAAGAACATCTGCCCCTCTGCATCTCTGTTACCTTTTCTCTGCCAACACCTCACAGTCTCCTTTTAGTGCAAGGATACACATCTGCTCAGCCCAAGGCTCTGCCTTTTAGCAAGGCATCACCTTCTGTGCTCAATAACCAGCTTTACTCCGATACCAAAACACACAATCCCAGGTAACCCGAGAGTCACTAATCGACAACTCAGTATTCATTTTTGATGAGGTGCTTTGTTAAGTCAAACATGTGGCTATGGGGCTCCAACCTCCATCTCCACCTCCCCCCCACCTTGCACTCCTGGTGCAGTTGGCTTCCTGCCCAGAAGCTGAAGTTCAAAATAATTTAAAACCAACCTGCCCCTTTCATATGTGCCTAAACTGGGGGGGGAAAAAGGCAAGAACATGTGTAGAAAACTGGGTTAACTATATTCCAAGTCTCACCACTTCAGTTGCCTCTTTCTTCCCTTTCATTTTACTAGTAGAAAGTGTGATGTAAGTGGCAAAAACACAGGGAAATGAGAAGTTCAGATTGCAGATTCTATTTGCAGTTTTTCCACTGACTTGCTACGTGACCTCAGGCAAATATATCTCTCTGCACTTGAGCTTAACCTTCTGTAAAATTGAGATACAAATGCTTTGACTTATCCATAGGCTCACAGCATGGTGTTACACAGCTTAATTAATTAATGTTTGTTAAACACTTATAATGAATGTTTCTATACAAGTTTAAATTATTACAGGTTGTACCTTCATAAACTCTGGCTTATGACCCTTGAACATACTTGCCACAATGTCTGGTGTAACCCTTAATATTGCTACTCTCTTATAATAAATTATACTTTAAATGAGCCCTTTCACTGGAATGACTATGACTTTAGTTGTCTACACTTAACATTTACAGTCATTGCATTAATTGGTCTAACCTTGTATTGCAGGTTTCCATAAGGATCAAAAGACTCCCTTGGCCATGCTTGAATTTGCTTCACTTTATGTTCCCACGGTTTTAGTAACAGATAGGAGGCTTCATGTAAATTCATAGACATTTGCTGGTCTCCATTGGAAGAAAAAAATCCTGTATCCCTTACACAAGTCCTTGCAGGTCATGAATCTCTCTACCATTTTCATTATGTCCGTTCTCATGTAATTGATTGGTTTATGGACTCAGTATAAGATTTTTTTCATTTCAGTAATTTGGATTGTCATTCATTACGGACTTATTTATCCATAAATCACAGAATCATGGAATGGTTTGGGTTGGAAGGGACCTTTAAAAATCATGCATCCAACTGTTCTGCTGTGAGCACGGACAAAATATATTTGCAAATCTCCTTTCAGTGATTATTCTAGAGCAATAATACTGTGATGTGTCCCAAAGAGAGGCTCTCAGCCCCCTAAAGGAGGAAATGTTTAACAAAAAATTGTGTTCCCAAGTTCACCATTCTTTATACCAAGTTTTAATCTTTGCCACAGGAAAATTAGTTATGACCTTAATACTGTGCTTATTAACAAAGGGTATTTTTTTCAAGATAAATAATTTATAAAGTTTTATTACAGCATTTTAAAAAATGTCTGACAGCAAAGCTCAAGGGAGCAGAAAGGGACACGCTAATCAAAGGGTATGGCATAAATGCTAATAAAGAAAGTGACCCACAGCTGAGGAATTGGCATGTCATACGCTCCAGTGTTTGATCACACAAGAAAAAGGTTAGTACAATTAGTACAGCTCCATAAAAGGGTGATCTGCTGACAGAGGAAGAACCCCACCTTCTTTCAAGGCACAGCAGGAGCTCAGAACAACCCCCTTAGAAACAAAAATGCTAAATCAAGCTGGCTTTGGGTCAGGGGACAGACAAGGTCAATACTGTCAACCTCCTAATACTAAAGCAGCCAGAAAATTAAACATAGGACACAAACTTTAGGAACCCTTATCCGGCCTAGCTATGAATTGAGATGTGTTCTGGAGGCAAGTTTGTCACATCTGCTGCAAAGGTCAGGCTGGATATCCCAGCTGCTGCCATCTAGAGCAGCAGAGATTGCACTGCTGTGTGCTAAAGCCAGGGGGTCGGTAGGCATGGCACAAGGGCTTCCAGAAAGCAGGGCCTTGCTGGAGATGAGAATGTAGGTTGGGCAGGCATCCACCTGACCTACAGGGAGGGTAGAGGGTGAACCAGCTGCCTCTGGGAGCACCTCAGTTACAGCCTCAGTCCAGTCGCTCTGCCACCTGTGTTGACTCAACATCTGTTCCTAACAATGGGAGTAGAGACTGAGCATGTGGTAATTCCTACAGGTACGTGTCCTAACCTGGAACTACATCCCAACCTGAGCATCCTTCATGTTAAGAAGCCAATACTGAACACCAGAGTGGATGCAAGGGATTTTGATGCAATTTCTTTCCTTGCAATCAGGACTTGTTCTTGGGCAAAGGTCTGGAGGTCAGATTTGCATTATTTTTCATAGTTTTATTGGTTTGTTTTCGCTGTTAGTAGATAATGATCTAGGGCCAAGTTCAGTGTGGTAGGTCTTCCCTTTCTAAAGTTCTGCAGTAACACAGGACTATCTTTTAAAGACCATGCGTTGTTAATCAGCCTCCTGAAAACACCAACTTCTCAGTAAAGATGGTTGAAAAAAATTAACTTTGAAAGTTTTATTTCAAAACCATTTTTGCAGTCACCTTCTGAACAGATTAAGTGAAGTTACAGCTGGAGACTGAGGACTACACAGAAAGGCAGGGCAGGCATGCCTACAGAAGTATGCTAATTCTCTTTACTGTTAAAACAATCCTAAATTGTGGATAAAATTTTGAAGAAATAAACTTTCCTTGAGTATTATTTCCAGTACAATGCAAGCGTTGATACAAAGGCAATGCTTTTTGTCCCTAAAAACCCCAAAGTAGACCGCTATCAGGGAAACAGAGCATTAACAATGATCCTGCCACTAACTCACTCTGGTATTTCACTTAATGTGCTATAAACACATATTCAGTGCACATTAAGGTAATGAAAATCAATTTTTTTAGTATTTCTATAATGCTTTGATGAAATCAAACATGATAGGTTGAGCTGCTATATTATATTCCTTTTGCTATGATAGCTATAAGAAAGCTAGGCATTGTTCTAACAAAAAAACAATATTCTATATCAAGTTCTGGAATGATAAAGCATTTAAGAAAGTACAACTCAATTCATTATTTTAAATCACATCAGTAATTGAACTTCATTTTTAAAATTAAGTGAAAATATTTCAAATTGTATCTCAAATGTAAGAAGATAACAAATACCAGTTATCAAAATAAATTATTCAAAATTTCTAAAAAGGCAGAAAAACGTAGAGGACTTGCAAGCCTGCATCCAGATATCAAATTCACTAAGTGCAGGTTAGAAATGTTAAAAGTAACACCAGATTTTGTTGACATTGGCAAAGGTAGATCTTCTATAGCTACTGCATCTCACTTTTCCTAGAAGTATGGAGTGGGTTGGGAAAGGGGTGTAGGACACACACAAAAGCCTATGGAGAAACAGACAGATATTCCTTCCCAGGGAGTAAAAAACCCCCAAAAGCCCACTATCAGGGTAGACAGATCCTTTCTGTGCTGTCTCAGAAAGGGGGCGTCACAAAGGTACTCTGGGCAGATAAATGCACGGAAGATTATAAGGGCAAGCTCTTGTAATGGGACCTAGTTTGAATTTACTTCACCTGTTTATGACAGGATGGTTTGTCATTTTACCTTAAAGGTCTATTACAATTAATAAAAATGGATCTTGTCATTTCAAACCATCCCTGAAAGGCTAGAAGAGTGCAGATGTAGTGCTGCAGGAGGCCTGCAGGTTCTTATCAATACTGTAAGTAAGGTCAAAGGCCAAGTCTTGACAAAAATGAGGAAGGAGGAGAGGAGATGGAGATTATTCCCATTATCACACACATACACAGAAAAACCTGCACTTGTTGTTGACAGAAGCTGACTTCTCCCTTTGAGACTCTGTCATATTGCAGGGTAATGATCCAGGCAGCAAATAATCCATACACATATTTAAAAACCCAGGGCAGAACAAGTTCGACAACTTGAAAAAACTTAGTGCTCTAACAAGGGATCCAGCAGCTGCTTTGGCTGCAAACAAGAAAGCTGAAAGATGGCATTATGACTGTATATTAAATTTACTTGTAATTTCTCTTACTGTTCTCATTGCAAACAGAGTAGCTGCACAGTGGTAGGAAAGAATGTGCCAGGTGGTTATAGACTCAGAATTACCATTTTGTATGTATTATCTACTTAAAAATGCAAGCTTAATTAAGGCTCAGGCACAGCAACTGACAAATAGTGGTCGGTGAGTGTGCAAGTTCTTCCAGTAATGAGAATTCCTCGCAGAAAGCACAAATGCAACAGCATTTTATTCACTATGGAAATCTAGGACTCCATTCAAGGAGAGCACATGCAGAGCACACTGCTGTTAATTGCAAAGATGTAATTAAAGTACCCACGAGCCACCAGCGTGTGGAGACACCTAATGGACATTATGGAAAGCAGTGCATTATGTTGGACTATTCTCAGCGGCTTATTTCCCAAAAAAGCCGCTGCTCAAAGTGGATGCTAGTGAGCAAAACACTGAGTGACATAATCCCAGTTGCTAAGTCATAAGAACAAGTTTGACAGATCCAGCAGGAAAACCCACATGGCTTCTCAGGAGCCATGACTGACATGACAGAAAAGCAAAGTAGCTGCTCAGCAAGTTTTCAAGCCCAAAGACCAAGCACAGAAAGTCCTGCAAAAACTCCCACACTCTCCCTCCCTTCTATGAACCAGGGAATTTCTGCACAGAATAATTGATGGAGCTGCCAGCTCCATTTGCTTGCCCACCAGGAGTGGATCTCATTCTGCTGCCCCATGGGCATTCCTAAGAAGGACACACCTGCAGGATGCAACCATCTCATCTACACCAGCCATAGCCGCCTGCTCATGTCAGAACCCTGAGAAACTTTGACAGAGGTGCCAAACTGGAGAGATTGCTCCATTACACCCCAAAATGGGACTTTTGATGCTTAAAAGGAATCACTTCAGCACCCTACAATATTACCAGGTTGAAACAGTGAAGGGTGAAGCAGTCAAGGGTAGCAGGAAAGAGTGTGGCAGCCTGAACCCATGACCAAGCTCAGGTTGCTGAATGATTGATGAAATTATGAATTTACCCTGCTAAGAGAAGGGAATAGCTTGCAGGGCTTAATGGCGAGAAATTTAAAACCAATAAAAGGCAGAGGCTGGGATCCGGTTTAAGCAAATCCTAACACAATCTGGGCCCCTCACCTCCACAGTATACTTGTTACCTACACCACAGGAGACAAACACAATGAATAA